>NW_026975084.1:370000-651727 GCF_030014295.1 Loxodonta africana | reverse complement strand
CATAGAGAGATAGTATTTATTTTTATGGTGAGGGCTAGGGTTTGGGTTTGTGTGCAGGTTAGTGTTAAGGATAGGTTTAGGTTCGGTGAGGGTTAGGCGTTATGTCTAGGGTCAGCGTTAGGTTAGGTTTAGGGTTAGTGTGAAGTTTAGGTTAAGGGTGAGGGTTATGGTAAGGGTTAGGATTATAGACGGTGTTAGACGTTAGGTTTAGGGTGTTAGGGTTAGGTTTATGGTTAGGGTAGATTTAAGTTTAGGTTTAATATTAGGGTTAGGGTTAGATTTGGGTACTGTTCGTATTAGGGTTAGGGTTAGGGATAAGTTTGGGGATAGCGTTAGGTTTAGGGTTGGGGATACGGTTAAGGATTAGGGTGAGGGTTAGGGTTAGGTTTACAGTTAAGGCGAGGGTTTAGGGTAATTGTTATGGTTAGGGTTAGAGTTAGAGTTAGGCTTAGGGTTAGGGTGAAGTTTCAGTTAATAGTCAGGGTTAGGCTTAAGGTTAGAGTAGGGTTAAGGTTAGTGTTCGGGTTAGGTATAGCGTTAGGGTTTGGGTAGGGGTAAGGTTAGGGTTAAGGCTAGGTTTACGGTAAAGGGTAGGGCTAGCTTAGGGTTAGATTTAGAGTTGGAGTTAGTGCTAGGGTTTAGGATGATGGTTATGGTCAGGTTCAGAGTTGTTGTTAGGGTTAGGGTAGAGTTAAGGTTAGGGTTAATTTAGGGTTAGAGAAAGGGTTAGGTTTAGGTCTGGGTTAGGTGTAGGATGCGGGGTAGGGTTAGGGTTAGGGGTTCATGGGAGGGTTAGTGTTAAGTTTCCATTAAGCTGATGTTTTAGGGTGTTACTGTTAGGGCTAGGGTTAGCATTAGGTTTAGGGTCAGGGCTAGAGTTAGGGATAGTTAAGGCTTAGCTTTACTTTCAGGGTTAGGGTTAGCCTTAGGTTTAGGGTGAAGTTTAGGTTAAGGATGAGGGTTAGGGTTAGGGTTAGGCATTTGGGTTAAGGTTAGGGTTAGGTTTAGGATTAGGCTTAGGGTTAGGGTTAGGTGTTTGGGTTAATGTTAGGGTCAGGTTTAGGGTTCGGCTTAGGGTTAGGGCTACAGCTGGGGTAAAGTTTAATTGAAGGGTGAGGGCTGAGCTTAGGGTTAGCGTTAGGGGTTAGGGTTAGAGCTTAGGTTAGGATTAAGTGTAGGGTTAAGGTTCGGTTTAGATTTAGGGTTAGGGTTAGTGTTAGGGTTAAGTCATGTTTAGGTTTAGGGCTAGGTGAAGGTTATAGATAGGGTTAGGTTAAGGGTTGAGGTTAGGTTTAGATGGTAAGATGAGGGTTAGTGCTAGGTTTCCATTGAAGCTGAGTGTGTAGGGTAAGTTTTAGGGTTAGGATTAGGGTTAGAGTTAGGGTTAGGGTCAGGGTTAGTTTTGAGTTTAGAGTTAGGGTTACGTTTATGGTACGGTCAGGGTTAGGGGAGATTTAGTGTTACGTTTAGTTTTAAGGCTAGGGTTACAGAGAAGTTTATGTGAAGCGAGAGGGTTGGGGTTAGGGGTTTGGGTTCAGGTCAGAGTCAGGGTTAGGGTTAGGTTTAGGGTTAGGGTTACGTGTAGTGTTAGTGTTAGTTTTGCTTAGGGTTCGGGTTTGAATGAAGTGAGGGTACGCTTAGCGTTATGCTTTAGGGTGAAATTCTGGTTAAGGGTGAGGGTTCGGCTCAGGGTTAGGGTTAGAGTTAGGGTCAGTGGTTAGGGTTAGGTTTAGGGTTAAGGTTAGTTTTAGGCTAAGGATTAGGATGAGAGTTAGGGTTAAGGGTTACTGTTTCAGTTAGGTTTAGGTTAAGGTTATAATTAGGGTTAAGTTTAGGGTTAGGGTAAGAGTTAGAGTTACATTTACAGTTAAGGTGAGGGTTCTGGGTAAGTGTTACCGTTCAGGTTAGGGTTAGGGCTAAGGTTAGGGTTAGAGTTAAGGTTAAGGGTTAGGGTTAGGTTTAAGTTTATGGTAGGCTTAAAGATAGGGTTGAGGTTAGGTTAGGGTTAGGGTCAGGGTCAGGGTTAGAATTAGAATTAGGTTTAGGGCGAGGATTAGGGTCAGAGTTATTGTAAGGGTTAGGTTTCGGGTTACAGGTGGGCCAAGGTTAAGGTGAGGGTTAGGTTTATGGGGAGGGTTAGGGTTAAAGTCAGGGTGAGTTTTAGGTTAGGGATAGGGTGAAGTTTAAGACAGGGTGAGGGTTAGGGTTATGGCTAAGGTTTGGGCTTGTTTTCAGGTTAGTGTTAAGGTTATGTTCAGGGTTAGGGTTACGTTCAGGGGTTGTGTTCAGTTTTAGGGTTAGGGTTAGATTTAAGGTTAGGGTTAAGTTTAGTGTTACGTTTAGGGTTAGGGTCATGGTTGTGTTAGGCTTTGTGGTTGGGGTGAGGGTTAGTTTTAGGGTTAGGGTTGGTTAGGGTTAGGATTACCGTTATGATAAGGCGTTAGGGGTTAGAGGTGTAGTTTAGGGTTAGGGTTTGGGTGAGGGTTCCGGTTAGGCCTTGCGGTTCTGGTCATGGTTAGGTTTGGTTTAGGCTTAGGGTTAGGTGCGTGATTCGGTTTCGGGTTAGTGTTAGAGTTAGGGTGAGAGTTAGTGTTAAGGTTTTTGCTAGGCTTTGGTGTTAGGGTTAGGGTTTGTGTTAGGGTTAGGTTTATCATTAGGGCTCAGGGGTTTCAGGTTAATGTTAGGGTTAGGGTTAGGGATAGCATTAGGGTTAGGGTTGTGGGATACGGTTAGGATTTAGGGTGCGGGTTACGGTTAGTTTTCCAGTTAAGGTGAGGGTTTAGGGTAATTGTTACGATTAGGGTTATAGTCAGAGTTAGGGTTTGGTTTAGGATTAGGGTTAGGTGTAGGGTAAGAATTAGGTTTAGGTCCATGTTGAGGGTTAGACTTAGTGTTCTATTTAGGGTCAGGGTTAGGGGTAGGGTTAGGATTAGGTCTAGGGTTAGGATTAGGATTATTTTAGGGTTAGGTTCAGGGCTATTGTAAGTGTTCGGTTTAGGGTTACAGATGGACTAGCGTTATTCTTAGAGTTAGGTTTAAGGTTAGGGTTTGGGTTAGGTCTAGGTTTAGGGTTAAGGTTATGGTTAGTGTTTGGATGAAGTTCAGGATAGGGTGAGGGCTATTTTTATGGTGAGGGCTAGGGTTTGGGTTTGTGTGCAGGTTAGTGTTAAGGATAGGTTTAGGGTTCGGTGAGGGTTAGGCGTTATGTCTAGGGTCAGCGTTAGGTTAGGTTTAGGGTTAGTGTGAAGTTTAGGTTAAGGGTGAGGGTTATGGTAAGGGTTAGGATTATAGACGGTGTTAGACGTTAGGTTTAGGGTGTTAGGGTTAGGTTTATGGTTAGGGTAGATTTAAGTTTAGGTTTAATATTAGGGTTAGGGTTAGATTTGGGTTACTGTTCGTATTAGGGTTAGGGTTAGGGATAAGTTTGGGGATAGCGTTAGGTTTAGGGTTGGGGATACGGTTAAGGATTAGGGTGAGGGTTAGGGTTAGGTTTACAGTTAAGGCGAGGGTTTAGGGTAATTGTTATGGTTAGGGTTAGAGTTAGAGTTAGGCTTAGGGTTAGGGTGAAGTTTCAGTTAATAGTCAGGGTTAGGCTTAAGGTTAGAGTAGGGTTAAGGTTAGTGTTCGGGTTAGGTATAGCGTTAGGGTTTGGGTAGGGGTAAGGTTAGGGTTAAGGCTAGGTTTACGGTAAAGGGTAGGGCTAGCTTAGGGTTAGATTTAGAGTTGGAGTTAGTGCTAGGGTTTAGGATGATGGTTATGGTCAGGTTCAGAGTTGTTGTTAGGGTTAGGGTAGAGTTAAGGTTAGGGTTAATTTAGGGTTAGAGAAAGGGTTAGGTTTAGGTCTGGGTTAGGTGTAGGATGCGGGGTAGGGTTAGGGTTAGGGGTTCATGGGAGGGTTAGTGTTAAGTTTCCATTAAGCTGATGTTTTAGGGTGTTACTGTTAGGGCTAGGGTTAGCATTAGGTTTAGGGTCAGGGCTAGAGTTAGGGGATAGTTAAGGCTAACCTTTCTTTCAGGGTTAGGGTTAGCCTTAGGTTTAGGGTGAAGTTTAGGTTAAGGATGAGGGTTAGGGTTAGGGTTAGGCATTTGGGTTAAGGTTAGGGTTAGGTTTAGGATTAGGCTTAGGGTTAGGGTTAGGTGTTTGGGTTAATGTTAGGGTCAGGTTTAGGGTTCGGCTTAGGGTTAGGGCTACAGCTGGGGTAAAGTTTAATTGAAGGGTGAGGGCTGAGCTTAGGGTTAGCGTTAGGGGTTAGGGTTAGAGCTTAGGTTAGGATTAAGTGTAGGGTTAAGGTTCGGTTTAGATTTAGGGTTAGGGTTAGTGTTAGGGTTAAGTCATGTTTAGGTTTAGGGCTAGGTGAAGGTTATAGATAGGGTTAGGTTAAGGGTTGAGGTTAGGTTTAGATGGTAAGATGAGGGTTAGTGCTAGGTTTCCATTGAAGCTGAGTGTGTAGGGTAAGTTTTAGGGTTAGGATTAGGGTTAGAGTTAGGGTTAGGGTCAGGGTTAGTTTTGAGTTTAGAGTTAGGGTTACGTTTATGGTACGGTCAGGGTTAGGGGAGATTTAGTGTTACGTTTAGTTTTAAGGCTAGGGTTACAGAGAAGTTTATGTGAAGCGAGAGGGTTGGGGTTAGGGGTTTGGGTTCAGGTCAGAGTCAGGGTTAGGGTTAGGTTTAGGGTTAGGGTTACGTGTAGTGTTAGTGTTAGTTTTGCTTAGGGTTCGGGTTTGAATGAAGTGAGGGTACGCTTAGCGTTATGCTTTAGGGTGAAATTCTGGTTAAGGGTGAGGGTTCGGCTCAGGGTTAGGGTTAGAGTTAGGGTCAGTGGTTAGGGTTAGGTTTAGGGTTAAGGTTAGTTTTAGGCTAAGGATTAGGATGAGAGTTAGGGTTAAGGGTTACTGTTTCAGTTAGGTTTAGGTTAAGGTTATAATTAGGGTTAAGTTTAGGGTTAGGGTAAGAGTTAGAGTTACATTTACAGTTAAGGTGAGGGTTCTGGGTAAGTGTTACCGTTCAGGTTAGGGTTAGGGCTAAGGTTAGGGTTAGAGTTAAGGTTAAGGGTTAGGGTTAGGTTTAAGTTTATGGTAGGCTTAAAGATAGGGTTGAGGTTAGGTTAGGGTTAGGGTCAGGGTCAGGGTTAGAATTAGAATTAGGTTTAGGGCGAGGATTAGGGTCAGAGTTATTGTAAGGGTTAGGTTTCGGGTTACAGGTGGGCCAAGGTTAAGGTGAGGGTTAGGTTTATGGGGAGGGTTAGGGTTAAAGTCAGGGTGAGTTTTAGGTTAGGGATAGGGTGAAGTTTAAGACAGGGTGAGGGTTAGGGTTATGGCTAAGGTTTGGGCTTGTTTTCAGGTTAGTGTTAAGGTTATGTTCAGGGTTAGGGTTACGTTCAGGGGTTGTGTTCAGTTTTAGGGTTAGGGTTAGATTTAAGGTTAGGGTTAAGTTTAGTGTTACGTTTAGGGTTAGGGTCATGGTTGTGTTAGGCTTTGTGGTTGGGGTGAGGGTTAGTTTTAGGGTTAGGGTTGGTTAGGGTTAGGATTACCGTTATGATAAGGCGTTAGGGGTTAGAGGTGTAGTTTAGGGTTAGGGTTTGGGTGAGGGTTCCGGTTAGGCCTTGCGGTTCTGGTCATGGTTAGGTTTGGTTTAGGCTTAGGGTTAGGTGCGTGATTCGGTTTCGGGTTAGTGTTAGAGTTAGGGTGAGAGTTAGTGTTAAGGTTTTTGCTAGGCTTTGGTGTTAGGGTTAGGGTTTGTGTTAGGGTTAGGTTTATCATTAGGGCTCAGGGGTTTCAGGTTAATGTTAGGGTTAGGGTTAGGGATAGCATTAGGGTTAGGGTTGTGGGATACGGTTAGGATTTAGGGTGCGGGTTACGGTTAGTTTTCCAGTTAAGGTGAGGGTTTAGGGTAATTGTTACGATTAGGGTTATAGTCAGAGTTAGGGTTTGGTTTAGGATTAGGGTTAGGTGTAGGGTAAGAATTAGGTTTAGGTCCATGTTGAGGGTTAGACTTAGTGTTCTATTTAGGGTCAGGGTTAGGGGTAGGGTTAGGATTAGGTCTAGGGTTAGGATTAGGATTATTTTAGGGTTAGGTTCAGGGCTATTGTAAGTGTTCGGTTTAGGGTTACAGATGGACTAGCGTTATTCTTAGAGTTAGGTTTAAGGTTAGGGTTTGGGTTAGGTCTAGGTTTAGGGTTAAGGTTATGGTTAGTGTTTGGATGAAGTTCAGGATAGGGTGAGGGCTATTTTTATGGTGAGGGCTAGGGTTTGGGTTTGTGTGCAGGTTAGTGTTAAGGATAGGTTTAGGGTTCGGTGAGGGTTAGGCGTTATGTCTAGGGTCAGCGTTAGGTTAGGTTTAGGGTTAGTGTGAAGTTTAGGTTAAGGGTGAGGGTTATGGTAAGGGTTAGGATTATAGACGGTGTTAGACGTTAGGTTTAGGGTGTTAGGGTTAGGTTTATGGTTAGGGTAGATTTAAGTTTAGGTTTAATATTAGGGTTAGGGTTAGATTTGGGTTACTGTTCGTATTAGGGTTAGGGTTAGGGATAAGTTTGGGGATAGCGTTAGGTTTAGGGTTGGGGATACGGTTAAGGATTAGGGTGAGGGTTAGGGTTAGGTTTACAGTTAAGGCGAGGGTTTAGGGTAATTGTTATGGTTAGGGTTAGAGTTAGAGTTAGGCTTAGGGTTAGGGTGAAGTTTCAGTTAATAGTCAGGGTTAGGCTTAAGGTTAGAGTAGGGTTAAGGTTAGTGTTCGGGTTAGGTATAGCGTTAGGGTTTGGGTAGGGGTAAGGTTAGGGTTAAGGCTAGGTTTACGGTAAAGGGTAGGGCTAGCTTAGGGTTAGATTTAGAGTTGGAGTTAGTGCTAGGGTTTAGGATGATGGTTATGGTCAGGTTTAGAGTTGTTGTTAGGGTTAGGGTAGAGTTAAGGTTAGGGTTAATTTAGGGTTAGAGAAAGGGTTAGGTTTAGGTCTGGGTTAGGTGTAGGATGCGGGGTAGGGTTAGGGTTAGGGGTTCATGGGAGGGTTAGTGTTAAGTTTCCATTAAGCTGATGTTTTAGGGTGTTACTGTTAGGGCTAGGGTTAGCATTAGGTTTAGGGTCAGGGCTAGAGTTAGGGGATAGTTAAGGCTTAGCTTTACTTTCAGCGTTAGGGTTAGCCTTAGGTTTAGGGTGAAGTTTAGGTTAAGGATGAGGGTTAGGGTTAGGGTTAGGCATTTGGGTTAAGGTTAGGGTTAGGTTTAGGATTAGGCTTAGGGTTAGGGTTAGGTGTTTGGGTTAATGTTAGGGTCAGGTTTAGGGTTCGGCTTAGGGTTAGGGCTACAGCTGGGGTAAAGTTTAATTGAAGGGTGAGGGTTGAGCTTAGGGTTAGCGTTAGGGGTTAGGGTTAGAGCTTAGGTTAGGATTAAGTGTAGGGTTAAGGTTAGGTTTAGATTTAGGGTTAGGGTTAGTGTTAGGGTTAAGTCATGTTTAGGTTTAGGGCTAGGTGAAGGTTATAGATAGGGTTAGGTTAAGGGTTGAGGTTAGTTTTAGATGGTAAGATGAGGGTTAGTGCTAGGTTTCCATTGAAGCTGAGTGTGTAGGGTAAGTTTTAGGGTTAGGATTAGGGTTAGAGTTAGGGTTAGGGTCAGGGTTAGTTTTGAGTTTAGAGTTAGGGTTACGTTTATGGTACGGTCAGGGCTAGGGGAGATTTAGTGCTACGTTTAGTTTTAGGGCTAGGGTTACAGAGAAGTTTATGTGAAGCGAGAGGGTTGGGGTTAGGGGTTTGGGTTCAGGTCAGAGTCAGGGTTAGGGTTAGGTTTAGGGTTAGGGTTACGTGTAGTGTTAGTGTTAGTTTTGCTTAGGGTTCGGGTTTGAATGAAGTGAGGGTACGCTTAGCGTTATGCTTTAGGGTGAAATTCTGGTTAAGGGTGAGGGTTCGGCTCAGGGTTAGGGTTAGAGTTAGGGTCAGTGGTTAGGGTTAGGTTTAGGGTTAAGGTTAGTTTTAGGCTAAGGATTAGGATGAGAGTTAGGGTTAAGGGTTACTGTTTCAGTTAGGTTTAGGTTAAGGTTATAATTAGGGTTAAGTTTAGGGTTAGGGTAAGAGTTAGAGTTACATTTACAGTTAAGGTGAGGGTTCTGGGTAAGTGTTACCGTTCAGGTTAGGGTTAGGGCTAAGGTTAGGGTTAGAGTTAAGGTTAAGGGTTAGGGTTAGGTTTAAGTTTATGGTAGGCTTAAAGATAGGGTTGAGGTTAGGTTAGGGTTAGGGTCAGGGTCAGGGTTAGAATTAGAATTAGGTTTAGGGCGAGGATTAGGGTCAGAGTTATTGTAAGGGTTAGGTTTCGGGTTACAGGTGGGCCAAGGTTAAGGTGAGGGTTAGGTTTATGGGGAGGGTTAGGGTTAAAGTCAGGGTGAGTTTTAGGTTAGGGATAGGGTGAAGTTTAAGACAGGGTGAGGGTTAGGGTTATGGCTAAGGTTTGGGCTTGTTTTCAGGTTAGTGTTAAGGTTATGTTCAGGGTTAGGGTTACGTTCAGGGGTTGTGTTCAGTTTTAGGGTTAGGGTTAGATTTAAGGTTAGGGTTAAGTTTAGTGTTACGTTTAGGGTTAGGGTCATGGTTGTGTTAGGCTTTGTGGTTGGGGTGAGGGTTAGTTTTAGGGTTAGGGTTGGTTAGGGTTAGGATTACCGTTATGATAAGGCGTTAGGGGTTAGAGGTGTAGTTTAGGGTTAGGGTTTGGGTGAGGGTTCCGGTTAGGCCTTGCGGTTCTGGTCATGGTTAGGTTTGGTTTAGGCTTAGGGTTAGGTGCGTGATTCGGTTTCGGGTTAGTGTTAGAGTTAGGGTGAGAGTTAGTGTTAAGGTTTTTGCTAGGCTTTGGTGTTAGGGTTAGGGTTTGTGTTAGGGTTAGGTTTATCATTAGGGCTCAGGGGTTTCAGGTTAATGTTAGGGTTAGGGTTAGGGATAGCATTAGGGTTAGGGTTGTGGGATACGGTTAGGATTTAGGGTGCGGGTTACGGTTAGTTTTCCAGTTAAGGTGAGGGTTTAGGGTAATTGTTACGATTAGGGTTATAGTCAGAGTTAGGGTTTGGTTTAGGATTAGGGTTAGGTGTAGGGTAAGAATTAGGTTTAGGTCCATGTTGAGGGTTAGACTTAGTGTTCTATTTAGGGTCAGGGTTAGGGGTAGGGTTAGGATTAGGTCTAGGGTTAGGATTAGGATTATTTTAGGGTTAGGTTCAGGGCTATTGTAAGTGTTCGGTTTAGGGTTACAGATGGACTAGCGTTATTCTTAGAGTTAGGTTTAAGGTTAGGGTTTGGGTTAGGTCTAGGTTTAGGGTTAAGGTTATGGTTAGTGTTTGGATGAAGTTCAGGATAGGGTGAGGGCTATTTTTATGGTGAGGGCTAGGGTTTGGGTTTGTGTGCAGGTTAGTGTTAAGGATAGGTTTAGGGTTCGGTGAGGGTTAGGCGTTATGTCTAGGGTCAGCGTTAGGTTAGGTTTAGGGTTAGTGTGAAGTTTAGGTTAAGGGTGAGGGTTATGGTAAGGGTTAGGATTATAGACGGTGTTAGACGTTAGGTTTAGGGTGTTAGGGTTAGGTTTATGGTTAGGGTAGATTTAAGTTTAGGTTTAATATTAGGGTTAGGGTTAGATTTGGGTTACTGTTCGTATTAGGGTTAGGGTTAGGGATAAGTTTGGGGATAGCGTTAGGTTTAGGGTTGGGGATACGGTTAAGGATTAGGGTGAGGGTTAGGGTTAGGTTTACAGTTAAGGCGAGGGTTTAGGGTAATTGTTATGGTTAGGGTTAGAGTTAGAGTTAGGCTTAGGGTTAGGGTGAAGTTTCAGTTAATAGTCAGGGTTAGGCTTAAGGTTAGAGTAGGGTTAAGGTTAGTGTTCGGGTTAGGTATAGCGTTAGGGTTTGGGTAGGGGTAAGGTTAGGGTTAAGGCTAGGTTTACGGTAAAGGGTAGGGCTAGCTTAGGGTTAGATTTAGAGTTGGAGTTAGTGCTAGGGTTTAGGATGATGGTTATGGTCAGGTTTAGAGTTGTTGTTAGGGTTAGGGTAGAGTTAAGGTTAGGGTTAATTTAGGGTTAGAGAAAGGGTTAGGTTTAGGTCTGGGTTAGGTGTAGGATGCGGGGTAGGGTTAGGGTTAGGGGTTCATGGGAGGGTTAGTGTTAAGTTTCCATTAAGCTGATGTTTTAGGGTGTTACTGTTAGGGCTAGGGTTAGCATTAGGTTTAGGGTCAGGGCTAGAGTTAGGGGATAGTTAAGGCTTAGCTTTACTTTCAGCGTTAGGGTTAGCCTTAGGTTTAGGGTGAAGTTTAGGTTAAGGATGAGGGTTAGGGTTAGGGTTAGGCATTTGGGTTAAGGTTAGGGTTAGGTTTAGGATTAGGCTTAGGGTTAGGGTTAGGTGTTTGGGTTAATGTTAGGGTCAGGTTTAGGGTTCGGCTTAGGGTTAGGGCTACAGCTGGGGTAAAGTTTAATTGAAGGGTGAGGGTTGAGCTTAGGGTTAGCGTTAGGGGTTAGGGTTAGAGCTTAGGTTAGGATTAAGTGTAGGGTTAAGGTTAGGTTTAGATTTAGGGTTAGGGTTAGTGTTAGGGTTAAGTCATGTTTAGGTTTAGGGCTAGGTGAAGGTTATAGATAGGGTTAGGTTAAGGGTTGAGGTTAGTTTTAGATGGTAAGATGAGGGTTAGTGCTAGGTTTCCATTGAAGCTGAGTGTGTAGGGTAAGTTTTAGGGTTAGGATTAGGGTTAGAGTTAGGGTTAGGGTCAGGGTTAGTTTTGAGTTTAGAGTTAGGGTTACGTTTATGGTACGGTCAGGGCTAGGGGAGATTTAGTGCTACGTTTAGTTTTAGGGCTAGGGTTACAGAGAAGTTTATGTGAAGCGAGAGGGTTGGGGTTAGGGGTTTGGGTTCAGGTCAGAGTCAGGGTTAGGGTTAGGTTTAGGGTTAGGGTTACGTGTAGTGTTAGTGTTAGTTTTGCTTAGGGTTCGGGTTTGAATGAAGTGAGGGTACGCTTAGCGTTATGCTTTAGGGTGAAATTCTGGTTAAGGGTGAGGGTTCGGCTCAGGGTTAGGGTTAGAGTTAGGGTCAGTGGTTAGGGTTAGGTTTAGGGTTAAGGTTAGTTTTAGGCTAAGGATTAGGATTAGAGTTAGGGTTAAGGGTTACTGTTTCAGTTAGGTTTAGGTTAAGGTTATAATTAGGGTTAAGTTTAGGGTTAGGGTAAGAGTTAGAGTTACATTTACAGTTAAGGTGAGGGTTCTGGGTAAGTGTTACCGTTCAGGTTAGGGTTAGGGCTAGGGTTAGGGTTAGAGTTAAGGTTAAGGGTTAGGGTTAGGTTTAAGTTTATGGTAGGCTTAAAGATAGGGTTGAGGTTAGGTTAGGGTTAGGGTCAGGGTCAGGGTTAGAATTAGAATTAGGTTTAGGGCGAGGATTAGGGTCAGAGTTATTGTAAGGGTTAGGTTTCGGGTTACAGGTGGGCCAAGGTTAAGGTGAGGGTTAGGTTTATGGGGAGGGTTAGGGTTAAAGTCAGGGTGAGTTTTAGGTTAGGGATAGGGTGAAGTTTAAGATAGGGTGAGGGTTAGGGTTATGGCTAAGGTTTGGGCTTGTTTTCAGGTTAGTGTTAAGGTTATGTTCAGGGTTAGGGTTACGTTCAGGGGTTGTGTTCAGTTTTAGGGTTAGGGTTAGATTTAAGGTTAGGGTTAAGTTTAGTGTTACGTTTAGGGTTAGGGTCATGGTTGTGTTAGGCTTTGTGGTTGGGGTGAGGGTTAGTTTTAGGGTTAGGGTTGGTTAGGGTTAGGATTACCGTTATGATAAGGCGTTAGGGGTTAGAGGTGTAGTTTAGGGTTAGGGTTTGGGTGAGGGTTCCGGTTAGGCCTTGCGGTTCTGGTCATGGTTAGGTTTGGTTTAGGCTTAGGGTTAGGTGCGTGATTCGGTTTCGGGTTAGTGTTAGAGTTAGGGTGAGAGTTAGTGTTAAGGTTTTTGCTAGGCTTTGGTGTTAGGGTTAGGGTTTGTGTTAGGGTTAGGTTTATCATTAGGGCTCAGGGGTTTCAGGTTAATGTTAGGGTTAGGGTTAGGGATAGCATTAGGGTTAGGGTTGTGGGATACGGTTAGGATTTAGGGTGCGGGTTACGGTTAGTTTTCCAGTTAAGGTGAGGGTTTAGGGTAATTGTTACGATTAGGGTTATAGTCAGAGTTAGGGTTTGGTTTAGGATTAGGGTTAGGTGTAGGGTAAGAATTAGGTTTAGGTCCATGTTGAGGGTTAGACTTAGTGTTCTATTTAGGGTCAGGGTTAGGGGTAGGGTTAGGATTAGGTCTAGGGTTAGGATTAGGATTATTTTAGGGTTAGGTTCAGGGCTATTGTAAGTGTTCGGTTTAGGGTTACAGATGGACTAGCGTTATTCTTAGAGTTAGGTTTAAGGTTAGGGTTTGGGTTAGGTCTAGGTTTAGGGTTAAGGTTATGGTTAGTGTTGGATGAAGTTCAGGATAGGGTGAGGGCTATTTTTATGGTGAGGGCTAGGGTTTGGGTTTGTGTGCAGGTTAGTGTTAAGGATAGGTTTAGGGTTCGGTGAGGGTTAGGCGTTATGTCTAGGGTCAGCGTTAGGTTAGGTTAGGGTTAGTGTGAAGTTTAGGTTAAGGGTGAGGGTTATGGTAAGGGTTAGGATTATAGACGGTGTTAGACGTTAGGTTTAGGGTGTTAGGGTTAGGTTTATGGTTAGGGTAGATTAAGTTTAGGTTTAATATTAGGGTTAGGGTTAGATTTGGGTTACTGTTCGTATTAGGGTTAGGGTTAGGGATAAGTTTGGGATAGCGTTAGGTTTAGGGTTGGGGATACGGTTAAGGATTAGGGTGAGGGTTAGGGTTAGGTTTACAGTTAAGGCGAGGGTTTAGGGTAATTGTTATGGTTAGGTTAGAGTTAGAGTTAGGCTTAGGGTTAGGGTGAAGTTTCAGTTAATAGTCAGGGTTAGGCTTAAGGTTAGAGTAGGGTTAAGGTTAGTGTTCGGGTTAGGTATAGCGTTAGGGTTTGGGTAGGGGTAAGGTTAGGGTTAAGGCTAGGTTTACGGTAAAGGGTAGGGCTAGCTTAGGGTTAGATTTAGAGTTGGAGTTAGTGCTAGGGTTTAGGATGATGGTTATGGTCAGGTTTAGAGTTGTTGTTAGGGTTAGGGTAGAGTTAAGGTTAGGGTTAATTTAGGGTTAGAGAAAGGGTTAGGTTTAGGTCTGGGTTAGGTGTAGGATGCGGGGTAGGGTTAGGGTTAGGGGTTCATGGGAGGGTTAGTGTTAAGTTTCCATTAAGCTGATGTTTTAGGGTGTTACTGTTAGGGCTAGGGTTAGCATTAGGTTTAGGGTCAGGGCTAGAGTTAGGGGATAGTTAAGGCTTAGCTTTACTTTCAGCGTTAGGGTTAGCCTTAGGTTTAGGGTGAAGTTTAGGTTAAGGATGAGGGTTAGGGTTAGGGTTAGGCATTTGGGTTAAGGTTAGGGTTAGGTTTAGGATTAGGCTTAGGGTTAGGGTTAGGTGTTTGGGTAATGTTAGGGTCAGGTTTAGGGTTCGGCTTAGGGTTAGGGCTACAGCTGGGGTAAAGTTTAATTGAAGGGTGAGGGTTGAGCTTAGGGTTAGCGTTAGGGGTTAGGGTTAGAGCTTAGGTTAGGATTAAGTGTAGGGTTAAGGTTAGGTTTAGATTTAGGGTTAGGGTTAGTGTTAGGGTTAAGTCATGTTTAGGTTTAGGGCTAGGTGAAGGTTATAGATAGGGTTAGGTTAAGGGTTGAGGTTAGTTTTAGATGGTAAGATGAGGGTTAGTGCTAGGTTTCCATTGAAGCTGAGTGTGTAGGGTAAGTTTTAGGGTTAGGATTAGGGTTAGAGTTAGGGTTAGGGTCAGGGTTAGTTTTGAGTTTAGAGTTAGGGTTACGTTTATGGTACGGTCAGGGCTAGGGGAGATTTAGTGCTACGTTTAGTTTTAGGGCTAGGGTTACAGAGAAGTTTATGTGAAGCGAGAGGGTTGGGGTTAGGGGTTTGGTTCAGGTCAGAGTCAGGGTTAGGGTTAGGTTTAGGGTTAGGGTTACGTGTAGTGTTAGTGTTAGTTTTGCTTAGGGTTCGGGTTTGAATGAAGTGAGGGTACGCTTAGCGTTATGCTTTAGGGTGAAATTCTGGTTAAGGGTGAGGGTTCGGCTCAGGGTTAGGGTTAGAGTTAGGGTCAGTGGTTAGGGTTAGGTTTAGGGTTAAGGTTAGTTTTAGGCTAAGGATTAGGATTAGAGTTAGGGTTAAGGGTTACTGTTTCAGTTAGGTTTAGGTTAAGGTTATAATTAGGGTTAAGTTTAGGGTTAGGGTAAGAGTTAGAGTTACATTTACAGTTAAGGTGAGGGTTCTGGTAAGTGTTACCGTTCAGGTTAGGGTTAGGGCTAGGGTTAGGGTTAGAGTTAAGGTTAAGGGTTAGGGTTAGGTTTAAGTTTATGGTAGGCTTAAAGATAGGGTTGAGGTTAGGTTAGGGTTAGGGTCAGGGTCAGGGTTAGAATTAGAATTAGGTTTAGGGCGAGGATTAGGGTCAGAGTTATTGTAAGGGTTAGGTTTCGGGTTACAGGTGGGCCAAGGTTAAGGTGAGGGTTAGGTTTATGGGGAGGGTTAGGGTTAAAGTCAGGGTGAGTTTTAGGTTAGGGATAGGGTGAAGTTTAAGACAGGGTGAGGGTTAGGGTTATGGCTAAGGTTTGGGCTTGTTTTCAGGTTAGTGTTAAGGTTATGTTCAGGGTTAGGGTTACGTTCAGGGTTGTGTTCAGTTTTAGGGTTAGGGTTAGATTTAAGGTTAGGGTTAAGTTTAGTGTTACGTTTAGGGTTAGGGTCATGGTTGTGTTAGGCTTTGTGGTTGGGGTGAGGGTTAGTTTTAGGGTTAGGGTTGGTTAGGGTTAGGATTACCGTTATGATAAGGCGTTAGGGGTTAGAGGTGTAGTTTAGGGTTAGGGTTTGGGTGAGGGTTCCGGTTAGGCCTTGCGGTTCTGGTCATGGTTAGGTTTGGTTTAGGCTTAGGGTTAGGTGCGTGATTCGGTTTCGGGTTAGTGTTAGAGTTAGGGTGAGAGTTAGTGTTAAGGTTTTTGCTAGGCTTTGGTGTTAGGGTTAGGGTTTGTGTTAGGGTTAGGTTTATCATTAGGGCTCAGGGGTTTCAGGTTAATGTTAGGGTTAGGGTTAGGGATAGCATTAGGGTTAGGGTTGTGGGATACGGTTAGGATTTAGGGTGCGGGTTACGGTTAGTTTTCCAGTTAAGGTGAGGGTTTAGGGTAATTGTTACGATTAGGGTTATAGTCAGAGTTAGGGTTTGGTTTAGGATTAGGGTTAGGTGTAGGGTAAGAATTAGGTTTAGGTCCATGTTGAGGGTTAGACTTAGTGTTCTATTTAGGGTCAGGGTTAGGGGTAGGGTTAGGATTAGGTCTAGGGTTAGGATTAGGATTATTTTAGGGTTAGGTTCAGGGCTATTGTAAGTGTTCGTTTAGGGTTACAGATGGACTAGCGTTATTCTTAGAGTTAGGTTTAAGGTTAGGGTTTGGGTTAGGTCTAGGTTTAGGGTTAAGGTTATGGTTAGTGTTTGGATGAAGTTCAGGATAGGGTGAGGGCTATTTTTATGGTGAGGGCTAGGGTTTGGGTTTGTGTGCAGGTTAGTGTTAAGGATAGGTTTAGGGTTCGGTGAGGGTTAGGCGTTATGTCTAGGGTCAGCGTTAGGTTAGGTTTAGGGTTAGTGTGAAGTTTAGGTTAAGGGTGAGGGTTATGGTAAGGGTTAGGATTATAGACGGTGTTAGACGTTAGGTTTAGGGTGTTAGGGTTAGGTTTATGGTTAGGGTAGATTTAAGTTTAGGTTTAATATTAGGGTTAGGGTTAGATTTGGGTTACTGTTCGTATTAGGGTTAGGGTTAGGGATAAGTTTGGGGATAGCGTTAGGTTTAGGGTTGGGGATACGGTTAAGGATTAGGGTGAGGGTTAGGGTTAGGTTTACAGTTAAGGCGAGGGTTTAGGGTAATTGTTATGGTTAGGGTTAGAGTTAGAGTTAGGCTTAGGGTTAGGGTGAAGTTTCAGTTAATAGTCAGGGTTAGGCTTAAGGTTAGAGTAGGGTTAAGGTTAGTGTTCGGGTTAGGTATAGCGTTAGGGTTTGGGTAGGGGTAAGGTTAGGGTTAAGGCTAGTTTACGGTAAAGGGTAGGGCTAGCTTAGGGTTAGATTTAGAGTTGGAGTTAGTGCTAGGGTTTAGGATGATGGTTATGGTCAGGTTCAGAGTTGTTGTTAGGGTTAGGGTAGAGTTAAGGTTAGGGTTAATTTAGGGTTAGAGAAAGGGTTAGGTTTAGGTCTGGGTTAGGTGTAGGATGCGGGGTAGGGTTAGGGTTAGGGGTTCATGGGAGGGTTAGTGTTAAGTTTCCATTAAGCTGATGTTTTAGGGTGTTACTGTTAGGGCTAGGTTAGCATTAGGTTTAGGGTCAGGGCTAGAGTTAGGGGATAGTTAAGGGTTAGCTTTACTTTCAGGGTTAGGGTTAGCCTTAGGTTTAGGGTGAAGTTTAGGTTAAGGATGAGGGTTAGGGTTAGGGTTAGGCATTTGGGTTAAGGTTAGGGTTAGGTTTAGGATTAGGCTTAGGGTTAGGGTTAGGTGTTTGGGTTAATGTTAGGGTCAGGTTTAGGGTTCGGCTTAGGGTTAGGGCTACAGCTGGGGTAAAGTTTAATTGAAGGGTGAGGGTTGAGCTTAGGGTTAGCGTTAGGGGTTAGGGTTAGAGCTTAGGTTAGGATTAAGTGTAGGGTTAAGGTTAGGTTTAGATTTAGGGTTAGGGTTAGTGTTAGGGTTAAGTCATGTTTAGGTTTAGGGCTAGGTGAAGGTTATAGATAGGGTTAGGTAAGGGTTGAGGTTAGGTTTAGATGGTAAGATGAGGGTTAGTGCTAGGTTTCCATTGAAGCTGAGTGTGTAGGGTAAGTTTTAGGGTTAGGATTAGGGTTAGAGTTAGGGTTAGGGTCAGGGTTAGTTTTGAGTTTAGAGTTAGGGTTACGTTTATGGTACGGTCAGGGTTAGGGGAGATTTAGTGTTACGTTTAGTTTTAGGGCTAGGGTTACAGAGAAGTTTATGTGAAGCGAGAGGGTTGGGGTTAGGGGTTTGGGTTCAGGTCAGAGTCAGGGTTAGGGTTAGGTTTAGGGTTAGGGTTACGTGTAGTGTTAGTGTTAGTTTTGCTTAGGGTTCGGGTTTGAATGAAGTGAGGGTACGCTTAGCGTTATGCTTTAGGGTGAAATTCTGGTTAAGGGTGAGGGTTCGGCTCAGGGTTAGGGTTAGAGTTAGGGTCAGTGGTTAGGGTTAGGTTTAGGGTTAAGGTTAGTTTTAGGCTAAGGATTAGGATTAGAGTTAGGTTAAGGGTTACTGTTTCAGTTAGGTTTAGGTTAAGGTTATAATTAGGGTTAAGTTTAGGGTTAGGGTAAGAGTTAGAGTTACATTTACAGTTAAGGTGAGGGTTCTGGGTAAGTGTTACCGTTAAGGTTAGGGTTAGGGCTAGGGTTAGGGTTAGAGTTAAGGTTAAGGGTTAGGGTTAGGTTTAAGTTTATGGTAGGCTTAAAGATAGGGTTGAGGTTAGGTTAGGGTTAGGGTCAGGGTTAGAATTAGAATTAGGTTTAGGGCGAGGATTAGGGTCAGAGTTATTGTAAGGTTAGGTTTCGGGTTACAGGTGGGCCAAGGTTAAGGTGAGGGTTAGGTTTATGGGAGGGTTAGGGTTAAAGTCAGGGTGAGTTTTAGGTTAGGGATAGGGTGAAGTTTAAGATAGGGTGAGGGTTAGGGTTATGGCTAAGGTTTGGGCTTGTTTTCAGGTTAGTGTTAAGGTTATGTTCAGGGTTAGGGTTACGTTCAGGGGTTGTGTTCAGTTTTAGGGTTAGGGTTAGATTTAAGGTTAGGGTTAAGTTTAGTGTTACGTTTAGGGTTAGGGTCATGGTTGTGTTAGGCTTTGTGGTTGGGGTGAGGGTTAGTTTTAGGGTTAGGGTTGGTTAGGGTTAGGATTACCGTTATGATAAGGCGTTAGGGGTTAGAGGTGTAGTTTAGGGTTAGGGTTTGGGTGAGGGTTCCGGTTAGGCCTTGCGGTTCTGGTCATGGTTAGGTTTGGTTTAGGCTTAGGGTTAGGTGCATGATTCGGTTTCGGGTTAGTGTTAGAGTTAGGGTGAGAGTTAGTGTTAAGGTTTTTGCTAGGCTTTGGTGTTAGGGTTAGGGTTTGTGTTAGGGTTAGGTTTATCATTAGGGCTCAGGGGTTTCAGGTTAATGTTAGGGTTAGGGTTAGGGATAGCATTAGGGTTAGGGTTGTGGGATACGGTTAGGATTTAGGGTGCGGGTTACGGTTAGTTTTCCAGTTAAGGTGAGGGTTTAGGGTAATTGTTACGATTAGGGTTATAGTCAGAGTTAGGGTTTGGTTTAGGATTAGGGTTAGGTGTAGGGTAAGAATTAGGTTTAGGTCCATGTTGAGGGTTAGACTTAGTGTTCTATTTAGGGTCAGGGTTAGGGGTAGGGTTAGGATTAGGTCTAGGGTTAGGATTAGGATTATTTTAGGGTTAGGTTCAGGGCTATTGTAAGTGTTCGGTTTAGGGTTACAGATGGACTAGCGTTATTCTTAGAGTTAGGTTTAAGGTTAGGGTTTGGGTTAGGTCTAGGTTTAGGGTTAAGGTTATGGTTAGTGTTTGGATGAAGTTCAGGATAGGGTGAGGGTTATTTTTATGGTGAGGGCTAGGGTTTGGGTTTGTGTGCAGGTTAGTGTTAAGGATAGGTTTAGGGTTCGGTGAGGGTTAGGCGTTATGTCTAGGGTCAGCGTTAGGTTAGGTTTAGGTTAGTGTGAAGTTTAGGTAAGGGTGAGGGTTATGGTAAGGGTTAGGATTATAGACGGTGTTAGACGTTAGGTTTAGGGTGTTAGGGTTAGGTTTATGGTTAGGGTAGATTTAAGTTTAGGTTTAATATTAGGGTTAGGGTTAGATTTGGGTTACTGTTCGTATTAGGGTTAGGGTTAGGGATAAGTTTGGGATAGCGTTAGGTTTAGGGTTGGGGATACGGTTAAGGATTAGGGTGAGGGTTAGGGTTAGGTTTACAGTTAAGGCGAGGGTTTAGGGTAATTGTTATGGTTAGGGTTAGAGTTAGAGTTAGCTTAGGGTTAGCGTGAAGTTTCAGTTAATAGTCAGGGTTAGGCTTAAGGTTAGAGTAGGGTTAAGGTTAGTGTTCGGGTTAGGTATAGCGTTAGGGTTTGGGTAGGGGTAAGGTTAGGGTTAAGGCTAGGTTTACGGTAAAGGGTAGGGCTAGCTTAGGGTTAGATTTAGAGTTGGAGTTAGTGCTAGGGTTTAGGATGATGGTTATGGTCAGGTTCAGAGTTGTTGTTAGGGTTAGGGTAGAGTTAAGGTTAGGGTTAATTTAGGGTTAGAGAAAGGGTTAGGTTTAGGTCTGGGTTAGGTGTAGGATGCGGGGTAGGGTTAGGGTTAGGGGTTCATGGGAGGGTTAGTGTTAAGTTTCCATTAAGCTGATGTTTTAGGGTGTTACTGTTAGGGCTAGGGTTAGCATTAGGTTTAGGGTCAGGCTAGAGTTAGGGATAGTTAAGGCTTAGCTTTACTTTCAGGTTAGGGTTAGCCTTAGGTTTAGGTGAAGTTTAGGTTAAGGATGAGGGTTAGGGTTAGGGTTAGGCATTTGGGTTAAGGTTAGGGTTAGGTTTAGGATTAGGCTTAGGGTTAGGGTTAGGTGTTTGGGTTAATGTTAGGGTCAGGTTTAGGGTTCGGCTTAGGTTAGGGCTACAGCTGGGGTAAAGTTTAATTGAAGGGTGAGGGTTGAGCTTAGGGTTAGCGTTAGGGGTTAGGGTTAGAGCTTAGGTTAGGATTAAGTGTAGGGTTAGGGTTCGGTTTAGATTTAGGGTTAGGGTTAGTGTTAGGGTTAAGTCATGTTTAGGTTTAGGGCTAGGTGAAGGTTATAGATAGGGTTAGGTTAAGGGTTGAGGTTAGGTTTAGATGGTAAGATGAGGGTTAGTGCTAGGTTTCCATTGAAGCTGAGTGTGTAGGGTAAGTTTTAGGGTTAGGATTAGGGTTAGAGTTAGGGTTAGGGTCAGGGTTAGTTTTGAGTTAGAGTTAGGGTTACGTTTATGGTACGGTCAGGGTTAGGGAGATTTAGTGTTACGTTTAGTTTTAGGGCTAGGGTTACAGAGAAGTTTATGTGAAGCGAGAGGGTTGGGGTTAGGGGTTTGGGTTCAGGTCAGAGTCAGGGTTAGGGTTAGGTTTAGGGTTAGGGTTACGTGTAGTGTTAGTGTTAGTTTTGCTTAGGGTTCGGGTTTGAATGAAGTGAGGGTACGCTTAGCGTTATGCTTTAGAGTGAAATTCTGGTTAAGGGTGAGGGTTCGGCTCAGGGTTAGGGTTAGAGTTAGGGTCAGTGGTTAGGGTTAGGTTTAGGGTTAAGGTTAGTTTTAGGCTAAGGATTAGGATTAGAGTTAGGGTTAAGGGTTACTGTTTCAGTTAGGTTTAGGATAAGGTTATAATTAGGGTTAAGTTTAGGGTTAGGGTAAGAGTTAGAGTTACATTTACAGTTAAGGTGAGGGTTCTGGGTAAGTGTTACCGTTAAGGTTAGGGTTAGGGCTAGGGTTAGGGTTAGAGTTAAGGTTAAGTGTTAGGTTAGGTTTAAGTTATGGTAGGCTTAAAGATAGGGTTGAGGTTAGGTTAGGGTTAGGGTCAGGGTTAGAATTAGAATTAGGTTTAGGGCGAGGATTAGGGTCAGAGTTATTGTAAGGGTTAGGTTTCGGGTTACAGGTGGGCCAAGGTTAAGGTGAGGGTTAGGTTTATGGGAGGGTTAGGGTTAAAGTCAGGTGAGTTTTAGGTTAGGGATAGGGTGAAGTTTAAGATAGGGTGAGGGTTAGGGTTATGGCTAAGGTTTGGGCTTGTTTTCAGGTTAGTGTTAAGGTTATGTTCAGGGTTAGGGTTACGTTCAGGGGTTGTGTTCAGTTTTAGGGTTAGGGTTAGATTTAAGGTTAGGGTTAAGTTTAGTGTTACGTTTAGGGTTAGGGTCATGGTTGTGTTAGGCTTTGTGGTTGGGGTGAGGGTTAGTTTTAGGGTTAGGGTTGGTTAGGGTTAGGATTACCGTTATGATAAGGCGTTAGGGGTTAGAGAGTAGTTTAGGGTTAGGGTTTGGGTGAGGGTTCCGGTTAGGCCTTGCGGTTCTGGTCATGGTTAGGTTTGGTTTAGGCTTAGGGTTAGGTGCATGATTCGGTTTCGGGTTAGTGTTAGAGTTAGGGTGAGAGTTAGTGTTAAGGTTTTTGCTAGGCTTTGGTGTTAGGGTTAGGGTTTGTGTTAGGGTTAGGTTTATCATTAGGGCTCAGGGGTTTCAGGTTAATGTTAGGGTTAGGGTTAGGGATAGCATTAGGGTTAGGGTTGTGGGATACGGTTAGGATTTAGGGTGCGGGTTACGGTTAGTTTTCCAGTTAAGGTGAGGGTTTAGGGTAATTGTTACGATTAGGGTTATAGTCAGAGTTAGGGTTTGGTTTAGGATTAGGGTTAGGTGTAGGGTAAGAATTAGGTTTAGGTCCATGTTGAGGGTTAGACTTAGTGTTCTATTTAGGGTCAGGGTTAGGGTAGGGTTAGGATTAGGTCTAGGGTTAGGATTAGGATTATTTTAGGGTTAGGTTCAGGGCTATTGTAAGTGTTCGGTTTAGGGTTACAGATGGACTAGCGTTATTCTTAGAGTTAGGTTTAAGGTTAGGGTTTGGGTTAGGTCTAGGTTTAGGGTTAAGGTTATGGTTAGTGTTTGGATGAAGTTCAGGACAGGGTGAGGGTTATTTTTATGGTGAGGGCTAGGGTTTGGGTTTGTGTGCAGGTTAGTGTTAAGGATAGGTTTAGGGTTCGGTGAGGGTTAGGCGTTATGTCTAGGGTCAGCGTTAGGTTAGGTTTAGGGTTAGTGTGAAGTTTAGGTTAAGGGTGAGGGTTATGGTAAGGGTTAGGATTATAGACGGTGTTAGACGTTAGGTTTAGGGTGTTAGGGTTAGGTTTATGGTTAGGGTAGATTTAAGTTTAGGTTAATATTAGGGTTAGGGTTAGATTTGGGTTACTGTTCGTATTAGGGTTAGGGTTAGGGATAAGTTTGGGGATAGCGTTAGGTTTCGGGTTGGGATACGGTTAAGGATTAGGGTGAGGGTTAGGGTTAGGTTTACAGTTAAGGCGAGGGTTTAGGGTAATTGTTATGGTTAGGGTTAGAGTTAGAGTTAGGCTTAGGGTTAGGGTGAAGTTTCAGTTAATAGTCAGGGTTAGGCTTAAGGTTAGAGTAGGGTTAAGGTTAGTGTTCGGGTTAGGTATAGCGTTAGGGTTTGGGTAGGGGTAAGGTTAGGGTTAAGGCTAGGTTTACGGTAAAGGGTAGGGCTAGCTTAGGGTTAGATTTAGAGTTGGAGTTAGTGCTAGGGTTTAGGATGATGGTTATGGTCAGGTTCAGAGTTGTTGTTAGGGTTAGGGTAGAGTTAAGGTTAGGGTTAATTTAGGGTTAGAAAAAGGGTTAGGTTTAGGTCTGGGTTAGGTGTAGATGCGGGGTAGGGTTAGGGTTAGGGGTTCATGGGAGGGTTAGTGTTAAGTTTCCATTAAGCTGATGTTTTAGGGTGTTACTGTTAGGGCTAGGGTTAGCATTAGGTTTAGGGTCAGGGCTAGAGTTAGGGGATAGTTAAGGCTTAGCTTTACTTTCAGGGTTAGGGTTAGCCTTAGGTTTAGGGTGAAGTTTAGGTTAAGGATGAGGGTTAGGGTTAGGGTTAGGCATTTGGGTTAAGGTTAGGGTTAGGTTTAGGATTAGGCTTAGGGTTAGGGTTAGGTGTTTGGGTTAATGTTAGGGTCAGGTTTAGGGTTCGGCTTAGGGTTAGGGCTACAGCTGGGGTAAAGTTTAATTGAAGGGTGAGGGTTGAGCTTAGGGTTAGCGTTAGGGGTTAGGGTTAGAGCTTAGGTTAGGATTAAGTGTAGGGTTAGGGTTCGGTTTAGATTTAGGGTTAGGTTAGTGTTAGGGTTAAGTCATGTTTAGGTTTAGGGCTAGGTGAAGGTTATAGATAGGGTTAGGTTAAGGGTTGAGGTTAGGTTTAGATGGTAAGATGAGGGTTAGTGCTAGGTTTCCATTGAAGCTGAGTGTGTAGGGTAAGTTTTAGGGTTAGGATTAGGGTTAGAGTTAGGGTTAGGGTCAGGGTTAGTTTTGAGTTTAGAGTTAGGGTTACGTTTATGGTACGGTCAGGGTTAGGGGAGATTTAGTGTTACGTTTAGTTTTAGGGCTAAGGTTACAGAGAAGTTTATGTGAAGCGAGAGGGTTGGGGTTAGGGGTTTGGGTTCAGGTCAGAGTCAGGGTTAGGGTTAGGTTTAGGGTTAGGGTTACGTGTAGTGTTAGTGTTAGTTTTGCTTAGGGTTCGGGTTTGAATGAAGTGAGGGTACGCTTAGCGTTATGCTTTAGGGTGAAATTCTGGTTAAGGGTGAGGGTTTTTTTCGGCTCAGGGTTAGGGTTAGAGTTAGGGTCAGTGGTTAGGGTTAGGTTTAGGGTTAAGGTTAGTTTTAGGCTAAGGATTAGGATTAGAGTTAGGGTTAAGGGTTACTGTTTCAGTTAGGTTAGGTTAAGGTTAAATACTATCTCTCTATGGGGTTAAGTTTAGGGTTAGGGTAAGAGTTAGAGTTACATTTACAGTTAAGGTGAGGGTTCTGGGTAAGTGTTACCGTTAAGGTTAGGGTTAGGGCTAGGGTTAGGGTTAGAGTTAAGGTTAAGGGTTAGGGTTAGGTTTAAGTTTATGGTAGGCTTAAAGATAGGGTTGAGGTTAGGTTAGGGTTAGGGTCAGGGTTAGAATTAGAATTAGGTTTAGGGCGAGGATTAGGGTCAGAGTTATTGTAAGGGTTAGGTTTCGGGTTACAGGTGGGCCAAGGTTAAGGTGAGGGTTAGGTTTATGGGGAGGGTTAGGGTTAAAGTCAGGGTGAGTTTTAGGTTAGGGATAGGGTGAAGTTTAAGATAGGGTGAGGGTTAGGGTTATGGCTAAGGTTTGGGCTTGTTTTCAGGTTAGTGTTAAGGTTATGTTCAGGGTTAGGGTTACGTTCAGGGGTTGTGTTCAGTTTTAGGGTTAGGGTTAGATTTAAGGTTAGGGTTAAGTTTAGTGTTACGTTTAGGGTTAGGGTCATGGTTGTGTTAGGCTTTGTGGTTGGGGTGAGGGTTAGTTTTAGGGTTAGGGTTGGTTAGGGTTAGGATTACCGTTATGATAAGGCGTTAGGGGTTAGAGGTGTAGTTTAGGGTTAGGGTTTGGGTGAGGGTTCCGGTTAGGCCTTGCGGTTCTGGTCATGGTTAGGTTTGGTTTAGGCTTAGGGTTAGGTGCATGATTCGGTTTCGGGTTAGTGTTAGAGTTAGGGTGAGAGTTAGTGTTAAGGTTTTTGCTAGGCTTTGGTGTTAGGGTTAGGGTTTGTGTTAGGGTTAGGTTTATCATTAGGGCTCAGGGGTTTCAGGTTAATGTTAGGGTTAGGGTTAGGGATAGCATTAGGGTTAGGGTTGTGGGATACGGTTAGGATTTAGGGTGCGGGTTACGGTTAGTTTTCCAGTTAAGGTGAGGGTTTAGGGTAATTGTTACGATTAGGGTTATAGTCAGAGTTAGGGTTTGGTTTAGGATTAGGGTTAGGTGTAGGGTAAGAATTAGGTTTAGGTCCATGTTGAGGGTTAGACTTAGTGTTCTATTTAGGGTCAGGGTTAGGGGTAGGGTTAGGATTAGGTCTAGGGTTAGGATTAGGATTATTTTAGGGTTAGGTTCAGGGCTATTGTAAGTGTTCGGTTTAGGGTTACAGATGGACTAGCGTTATTCTTAGAGTTAGGTTTAAGGTTAGGGTTTGGGTTAGGTCTAGGTTTAGGGTTAAGGTTATGGTTAGTGTTTGGATGAAGTTCAGGATAGGGTGAGGGTTATTTTTATGGTGAGGGCTAGGGTTTGGGTTTGTGTGCAGGTTAGTGTTAAGGATAGGTTTAGGGTTCGGTGAGGGTTAGGCGTTATGTCTAGGGTCAGTGTTAGGTTAGGTTTAGGGTTAGTGTGAAGTTTAGGTTAAGGGTGAGGGTTATGGTAAGGGTTAGGATTATAGACGGTGTTAGACGTTAGGTTTAGGGTGTTAGGGTTAGGTTTATGGTTAGGGTAGATTTAAGTTTAGGTTTAATATTAGGGTTAGGGTTAGATTTGGGTTACTGTTCGTATTAGGGTTAGGGTTAGGGATAAGTTTGGGGATAGCGTTAGGTTTAGGGTTGGGGATACGGTTAAGGATTAGGGTGAGGGTTAGGGTTAGGTTTACAGTTAAGGCGAGGGTTTAGGGTAATTGTTATGGTTAGGGTTAGAGTTAGAGTTAGGCTTAGGGTTAGGGTGAAGTTTCAGTTAATAGTCAGGGTTAGGCTTAAGGTTAGAGTAGGGTTAAGGTTAGTGTTCGGGTTAGGTATAGCGTTAGGGTTTGGGTAGGGGTAAGGTTAGGGTTAAGGCTAGGTTTACGGTAAAGGGTAGGGCTAGCTTAGGGTTAGATTTAGAGTTGGAGTTAGTGCTAGGGTTTAGGATGATGGTTATGGTCAGGTTTAGAGTTGTTGTTAGGGTTAGGGTAGAGTTAAGGTTAGGGTTAATTTAGGGTTAGAGAAAGGGTTAGGTTTAGGTCTGGGTTAGGTGTAGGATGCGGGGTAGGGTTAGGGTTAGGGGTTCATGGGAGGGTTAGTGTTAAGTTTCCATTAAGCTGATGTTTTAGGGTGTTACTGTTAGGGCTAGGGTTAGCATTAGGTTTAGGGTCAGGGCTAGAGTTAGGGGATAGTTAAGGGTTAGCTTTACTTTCAGGGTTAGGTTTAGCCTTAGGTTTAGGGTGAAATTTAGGTTAAGGATGAGGGTTAGGGTTAGGGTTAGGCATTTGGGTTAAGGTTAGGGTTAGGTTTAGGATTAGGCTTAGGGTTAGGGTTAGGTGTTTGGGTTAATGTTAGGTTCAGGTTTAGGGTTCGGCTTAGGGTTAGGGCTACAGCTGGGGTAAAGTTTAATTGAAGGGTGAGGGTTGAGCTTAGGGTTAGCGTTAGGGGTTAGGGTTAGAGCTTAGGTTAGGATTAAGTGTAGGGTTAAGGTTAGGTTTAGATTTAGGGTTAGGGTTAGTGTTAGGGTTAAGTCATGTTTAGGTTTAGGGCTAGGTGAAGGTTATAGATAGGGTTAGGTTAAGGGTTGAGGTTAGGTTTAGATGGTAAGATGAGGGTTAGTGCTAGGTTTCCATTGAAGCTGAGTGTGTAGGGTAAGTTTTAGGGTTAGGATTAGGGTTAGAGTTAGGGTTAGGGTCAGGGTTAGTTTTGAGTTTAGAGTTAGGGTTACGTTTATGGTACGGTCAGGGTTAGGGGAGATTTAGTGTTACGTTTAGTTTTAGGGCTAGGGTTACAGAGAAGTTTATGTGAAACGAGAGGGTTGGGGTTAGGGGTTTGGGTTCAGGTCAGAGTCAGGGTTAGGGTTAGGTTTAGGGTTAGGGTTACGTGTAGTGTTAGTGTTAGTTTTGCTTAGGGTTTGGGTTTGAATGAAGTGAGGGTACGCTTAGCGTTATGCTTTAGGGTGAAATTCTGGTTAAGGGTGAGGGTTTTTTTCGGCTCAGGGTTAGGGTTAGAGTTAGGGTCAGTGGTTAGGGTTAGGTTTAGGGTTAAGGTTAGTTTTAGGCTAAGGATTAGGATTCGAGTTAGGGTTAAGGGTTACTGTTTCAGTTAGGTTTAGGTTAAGGTTATAATTAGGGTTAAGTTTAGGGTTAGGGTAAGAGTTAGAGTTACATTTACAGTTAAGGTGACGGTTCTGGGTAAGTGTTACCGTTAAGGTTAGGATTAGGGCTAGGGTTAGGGTTAGAGTTAAGGTTAAGGGTTAGGGTTAGGTTTAAGTTTATGGTAGGCTTAAAGATAGGGTTGAGGTTAGGTTAGGGTTAGGGTCAGGGTTAGAATTAGAATTAGGTTTAGGGCGAGGATTAGGGTCAGAGTTATTGTAAGGGTTAGGTTTCGGGTTACAGGTGGGCCAAGGTTAAGGTGAGGGTTAGGTTTATGGGGAGGGTTAGGGTTAAAGTCAGGGTGAGTTTTAGGTTAGGGATAGGGTGAAGTTTAAGATAGGGTGAGGGTTAGGGTTATGGCTAAGGTTTGGGCTTGTTTTCAGGTTAGTGTTAAGGTTATGTTCAGGGTTAGGGTTACGTTCAGGGGTTGTGTTCAGTTTTAGGGTTAGGGTTAGATTTAAGGTTAGGGTTAAGTTTAGTGTTACGTTTAGGGTTAGGGTCATGGTTGTGTTAGGCTTTGTGGTTGGGGTGAGGGTTAGTTTTAGGGTTAGGGTTGGTTAGGGTTAGGATTACCGTTATGATAAGGCGTTAGGGGTTAGAGGTGTAGTTTAGGGTTAGGGTTTGGGTGAGGGTTCCGGTTAGGCCTTGCGGTTCTGGTCATGGTTAGGTTTGGTTTAGGCTTAGGGTTAGGTGCATGATTCGGTTTCGGGTTAGTGTTAGAGTTAGGGTGAGAGTTAGTGTTAAGGTTTTTGCTAGGCTTTGGTGTTAGGGTTAGGGTTTGTGTTAGGGTTAGGTTTATCATTAGGGCTCAGGGGTTTCAGGTTAATGTTAGGGTTAGGGTTAGGGATAGCATTAGGGTTAGGGTTGTGGGATACGGTTAGGATTTAGGGTGCGGGTTACGGTTAGTTTTCCAGTTAAGGTGAGGGTTTAGGGTAATTGTTACGATTAGGGTTATAGTCAGAGTTAGGGTTTGGTTTAGGATTAGGGTTAGGTGTAGGGTAAGAATTAGGTTTAGGTCCATGTTGAGGGTTAGACTTAGTGTTCTATTTAGGGTCAGGGTTAGGGGTAGGGTTAGGATTAGGTCTAGGGTTAGGATTAGGATTATTTTAGGGTTAGGTTCAGGGCTATTGTAAGTGTTCGGTTTAGGGTTACAGATGGACTAGCGTTATTCTTAGAGTTAGGTTTAAGGTTAGGGTTTGGGTTAGGTCTAGGTTTAGGGTTAAGGTTATGGTTAGTGTTTGGATGAAGTTCAGGATAGGGTGAGGGTTATTTTTATGGTGAGGGCTAGGGTTTGGGTTTGTGTGCAGGTTAGTGTTAAGGATAGGTTTAGGGTTCGGTGAGGGTTAGGCGTTATGTCTAGGGTCAGCGTTAGGTTAGGTTTAGGGTTAGTGTGAAGTTTAGGTTAAGGGTGAGGGTTATGGTAAGGGTTAGGATTATAGACGGTGTTAGACGTTAGGTTTAGGGTGTTAGGGTTAGGTTTATGGTTAGGGTAGATTTAAGTTTAGGTTTAATATTAGGGTTAGGGTTAGATTTGGGTTACTGTTCGTATTAGGGCTAGGGTTAGGGATAAGTTTGGGGATAGCGTTAGGTTTAGGGTTGGGGATACGGTTAAGGATTAGGGTGAGGGTTAGGGTTAGGTTTACAGTTAAGGCGAGGGTTTAGGGTAATTGTTATGGTTAGGGTTAGAGTTAGAGTTAGGCTTAGGGTTAGGGTGAAGTTTCAGTTAATAGTCAGGGTTAGGCTTAAGGTTAGAGTAGGGTTAAGGTTAGTGTTCGGGTTAGGTATAGCGTTAGGGTTTGGGTAGGGGTAAGGTTAGGGTTAAGGCTAGGTTTACGGTAAAGGGTAGGGCTAGCTTAGGGTTAGATTTAGAGTTGGAGTTAGTGCTAGGGTTTAGGATGATGGTTATGGTCAGGTTCAGAGTTGTTGTTAGAGTTAGGGTAGAGTTAAGGTTAGGGTTAATTTAGGGTTAGAGAAAGGGTTAGGTTTAGGTCTGGGTTAGGTGTAGGATGCGGGGTAGGGCTAGGGTTAGGGGTTCATGGGAGGGTTAGTGTTAAGTTTCCATTAAGCTGATGTTTTAGGGTGTTACTGTTAGGGCTAGGGTTAGCATTAGGTTTAGGGTCAGGGCTAGAGTTAGGGGATAGTTAAGGCTTAGCTTTACTTTCAGGGTTAGGGTTAGCCTTAGGTTTAGGGTGAAGTTTAGGTTAAGGATGAGGGTTAGGGTTAGGGTTAGGCATTTGGGTTAAGGTTAGGGTTAGGTTTAGGATTAGGCTTAGGGTTAGGGTTAGGTGTTTGGGTTAATGTTAGGGTCAGGTTTAGGGTTCGGCTTAGGGTTAGGGCTACAGCTGGGGTAAAGTTTAATTGAAGGGTGAGAGTTGAGCTTAGGGTTAGCGTTAGGGGTTAGGGTTAGAGCTTAGGTTAGGATTAAGTGTAGGGTTAAGGTTAGGTTTAGATTTAGGGTTAGGGTTAGTGTTAGGGTTAAGTCATGTTTAGGTTTAGGGCTAGGTGAAGGTTATAGATAGGGTTAGGTTAAGGGTTGAGGTTAGGTTTAGATGGTAAGATGAGGGTTAGTGCTAGGTTTCCATTGAAGCTGAGTGTGTAGGGTAAGTTTTAGGGTTAGGATTAGGGTTAGAGTTAGGGTTAGGGTCAGGGTTAGTTTTGAGTTTAGAGTTAGGGTTACGTTTATGGTACGGTCAGGGTTAGGGGAGATTTAGTGTTACGTTTAGTTTTAGGGCTAGGGTTACAGAGAAGTTTATGTGAAGCGAGAGGGTTGGGGTTAGGGGTTTGGGTTCAGGTCAGAGTCAGGGTTAGGGTTAGGTTTAGGGTTAGGGTTACGTGTAGTGTTAGTGTTAGTTTTGCTTAGGGTTCGGGTTTGAATGAAGTGAGGGTACGCTTAGCGTTATGCTTTAGGGTGAAATTCTGGTTAAGGGTGAGGGTTCGGCTCAGGGTTAGGGTTAGAGTTAGGGTCAGTGGTTAGGGTTAGGTTTAGGGTTAAGGTTAGTTTTAGGCTAAGGATTAGGATTCGAGTTAGGGTTAAGGGTTACTGTTTCAGTTAGGTTTAGGATAAGGTTATAATTAGGGTTAAGTTTAGGGTTAGGGTAAGAGTTAGAGTTACATTTACAGTTAAGGTGAGGGTTCTGGGTAAGTGTTACCGTTAAGGTTAGGGTTAGGGCTAGGGTTAGGGTTAGAGTTAAGGTTAAGGGTTAGGGTTAGGTTTAAGTTTATGGTAGGCTTAAAGATAGGGTTGAGGTTAGGTTAGGGTTAGGGTCAGGGTTAGAATTAGAATTAGGTTTAGGGCGAGGATTAGGGTCAGAGTTATTGTAAGGGTTAGGTTTCGGGTTACAGGTGGGCCAAGGTTAAGGTGAGGGTTAGGTTTATGGGGAGGGTTAGGGTTAAAGTCAGGGTGAGTTTTAGGTTAGGGATAGGGTGAAGTTTAAGATAGGGTGAGGGTTAGGGTTATGGCTAAGGTTTGGGCTTGTTTTCAGGTTAGTGTTAAGGTTATGTTCAGGGTTAGGGTTACGTTCAGGGGTTGTGTTCAGTTTTAGGGTTAGGGTTAGATTTAAGGTTAGGGTTAAGTTTAGTGTTACGTTTAGGGTTAGGGTCATGGTTGTGTTAGGCTTTGTGGTTGGGGTGAGGGTTAGTTTTAGGGTTAGGGTTGGTTAGGGTTAGGATTACCGTTATGATAAGGCGTTAGGGGTTAGAGGTGTAGTTTAGGGTTAGGGTTTGGGTGAGGGTTCCGGTTAGGCCTTGCGGTTCTGGTCATGGTTAGGTTTGGTTTAGGCTTAGGGTTAGGTGCATGATTCGGTTTCGGGCTAGTGTTAGAGTTAGGGTGAGAGTTAGTGTTAAGGTTTTTGCTAGGCTTTGGTGTTAGGGTTAGGGTTTGTGTTAGGGTTAGGTTTATCATTAGGGCTCAGGGGTTTCAGGTTAATGTTAGGGTTAGGGTTAGGGATAGCATTAGGGTTAGGGTTGTGGGATACGGTTAGGATTTAGGGTGCGGGTTACGGTTAGTTTTCCAGTTAAGGTGAGGGTTTAGGGTAATTGTTACGATTAGGGTTATAGTCAGAGTTAGGGTTTGGTTTAGGATTAGGGTTAGGTGTAGGGTAAGAATTAGGTTTAGGTCCATGTTGAGGGTTAGACTTAGTGTTCTATTTAGGGTCAGGGTTAGGGGTAGGGTTAGGATTAGGTCTAGGGTTAGGATTAGGATTATTTTAGGGTTAGGTTCAGGGCTATTGTAAGTGTTCGGTTTAGGGTTACAGATGGACTAGCGTTATTCTTAGAGTTAGGTTTAAGGTTAGGGTTTGGGTTAGGTCTAGGTTTAGGGTTAAGGTTATGGTTAGTGTTTGGATGAAGTTCAGGATAGGGTGAGGGTTATTTTTATGGTGAGGGCTAGGGTTTGGGTTTGTGTGCAGGTTAGTGTTAAGGATAGGTTTAGGGTTCGGTGAGGGTTAGGCGTTATGTCTAGGGTCAGCGTTAGGTTAGGTTTAGGGTTAGTGTGAAGTTTAGGTTAAGGGTGAGGGTTATGGTAAGGGTTAGGATTATAGACGGTGTTAGACGTTAGGTTTAGGGTGTTAGGGTTAGGTTTATGGTTAGGGTAGATTTAAGTTTAGGTTTAATATTAGGGTTAGGGTTAGATTTGGGTTACTGTTCGTATTAGGGCTAGGGTTAGGGATAAGTTTGGGGATAGCGTTAGGTTTAGGGTTGGGGATACGGTTAAGGATTAGGGTGAGGGTTAGGGTTAGGTTTACAGTTAAGGCGAGGGTTTAGGGTAATTGTTATGGTTAGGGTTAGAGTTAGAGTTAGGCTTAGGGTTAGGGTGAAGTTTCAGTTAATAGTCAGGGTTAGGCTTAAGGTTAGAGTAGGGTTAAGGTTAGTGTTCGGGTTAGGTATAGCGTTAGGGTTTGGGTAGGGGTAAGGTTAGGGTTAAGGCTAGGTTTACGGTAAAGGGTAGGGCTAGCTTAGGGTTAGATTTAGAGTTGGAGTTAGTGCTAGGGTTTAGGATGATGGTTATGGTCAGGTTCAGAGTTGTTGTTAGGGTTAGGGTAGAGTTAAGGTTAGGGTTAATTTAGGGTTAGAGAAAGGGTTAGGTTTAGGTCTGGGTTAGGTGTAGGATGCGGGGTAGGGCTAGGGTTAGGGGTTCATGGGAGGGTTAGTGTTAAGTTTCCATTAAGCTGATGTTTTAGGGTGTTACTGTTAGGGCTAGGGTTAGCATTAGGTTTAGGGTCAGGGCTAGAGTTAGGGGATAGTTAAGGCTTAGCTTTACTTTCAGGGTTAGGGTTAGCCTTAGGTTTAGGGTGAAGTTTAGGTTAAGGATGAGGGTTAGGGTTAGGGTTAGGCATTTGGGTTAAGGTTAGGGTTAGGTTTAGGATTAGGCTTAGGGTTAGGGTTAGGTGTTTGGGTTAATGTTAGGGTCAGGTTTAGGGTTCGGCTTAGGGTTAGGGCTACAGCTGGGGTAAAGTTTAATTGAAGGGTGAGAGTTGAGCTTAGGGTTAGCGTTAGGGGTTAGGGTTAGAGCTTAGGTTAGGATTAAGTGTAGGGTTAAGGTTAGGTTTAGATTTAGGGTTAGGGTTAGTGTTAGGGTTAAGTCATGTTTAGGTTTAGGGCTAGGTGAAGGTTATAGATAGGGTTAGGTTAAGGGTTGAGGTTAGGTTTAGATGGTAAGATGAGGGTTAGTGCTAGGTTTCCATTGAAGCTGAGTGTGTAGGGTAAGTTTTAGGGTTAGGATTAGGGTTAGAGTTAGGGTTAGGGTCAGGGTTAGTTTTGAGTTTAGAGTTAGGGTTACGTTTATGGTACGGTCAGGGTTAGGGGAGATTTAGTGTTACGTTTAGTTTTAGGGCTAGGGTTACAGAGAAGTTTATGTGAAGCGAGAGGGTTGGGGTTAGGGGTTTGGGTTCAGGTCAGAGTCAGGGTTAGGGTTAGGTTTAGGGTTAGGGTTACGTGTAGTGTTAGTGTTAGTTTTGCTTAGGGTTCGGGTTTGAATGAAGTGAGGGTACGCTTAGCGTTATGCTTTAGGGTGAAATTCTGGTTAAGGGTGAGGGTTCGGCTCAGGGTTAGGGTTAGAGTTAGGGTCAGTGGTTAGGGTTAGGTTTAGGGTTAAGGTTAGTTTTAGGCTAAGGATTAGGATTCGAGTTAGGGTTAAGGGTTACTGTTTCAGTTAGGTTTAGGATAAGGTTATAATTAGGGTTAAGTTTAGGGTTAGGGTAAGAGTTAGAGTTACATTTACAGTTAAGGTGAGGGTTCTGGGTAAGTGTTACCGTTAAGGTTAGGGTTAGGGCTAGGGTTAGGGTTAGAGTTAAGGTTAAGGGTTAGGGTTAGGTTTAAGTTTATGGTAGGCTTAAAGATAGGGTTGAGGTTAGGTTAGGGTTAGGGTCAGGGTTAGAATTAGAATTAGGTTTAGGGCGAGGATTAGGGTCAGAGTTATTGTAAGGGTTAGGTTTCGGGTTACAGGTGGGCCAAGGTTAAGGTGAGGGTTAGGTTTATGGGGAGGGTTAGGGTTAAAGTCAGGGTGAGTTTTAGGTTAGGGATAGGGTGAAGTTTAAGATAGGGTGAGGGTTAGGGTTATGGCTAAGGTTTGGGCTTGTTTTCAGGTTAGTGTTAAGGTTATGTTCAGGGTTAGGGTTACGTTCAGGGGTTGTGTTCAGTTTTAGGGTTAGGGTTAGATTTAAGGTTAGGGTTAAGTTTAGTGTTACGTTTAGGGTTAGGGTCATGGTTGTGTTAGGCTTTGTGGTTGGGGTGAGGGTTAGTTTTAGGGTTAGGGTTGGTTAGGGTTAGGATTACCGTTATGATAAGGCGTTAGGGGTTAGAGGTGTAGTTTAGGGTTAGGGTTTGGGTGAGGGTTCCGGTTAGGCCTTGCGGTTCTGGTCATGGTTAGGTTTGGTTTAGGCTTAGGGTTAGGTGCATGATTCGGTTTCGGGTTAGTGTTAGAGTTAGGGTGAGAGTTAGTGTTAAGGTTTTTGCTAGGCTTTGGTGTTAGGGTTAGGGTTTGTGTTAGGGTTAGGTTTATCATTAGGGCTCAGGGGTTTCAGGTTAATGTTAGGGTTAGGGTTAGGGATAGCATTAGGGTTAGGGTTGTGGGATACGGTTAGGATTTAGGGTGCGGGTTACGGTTAGTTTTCCAGTTAAGGTGAGGGTTTAGGGTAATTGTTACGATTAGGGTTATAGTCAGAGTTAGGGTTTGGTTTAGGATTAGGGTTAGGTGTAGGGTAAGAATTAGGTTTAGGTCCATGTTGAGGGTTAGACTTAGTGTTCTATTTAGGGTCAGGGTTAGGGGTAGGGTTAGGATTAGGTCTAGGGTTAGGATTAGGATTATTTTAGGGTTAGGTTCAGGGCTATTGTAAGTGTTCGGTTTAGGGTTACAGATGGACTAGCGTTATTCTTAGAGTTAGGTTTAAGGTTAGGGTTTGGGTTAGGTCTAGGTTTAGGGTTAAGGTTATGGTTAGTGTTTGGATGAAGTTCAGGATAGGGTGAGGGTTATTTTTATGGTGAGGGCTAGGGTTTGGGTTTGTGTGCAGGTTAGTGTTAAGGATAGGTTTAGGGTTCGGTGAGGGTTAGGCGTTATGTCTAGGGTCAGCGTTAGGTTAGGTTTAGGGTTAGTGTGAAGTTTAGGTTAAGGGTGAGGGTTATGGTAAGGGTTAGGATTATAGACGGTGTTAGACGTTAGGTTTAGGGTGTTAGGGTTAGGTTTATGGTTAGGGTAGATTTAAGTTTAGGTTTAATATTAGGGTTAGGGTTAGATTTGGGTTACTGTTCGTATTAGGGCTAGGGTTAGGGATAAGTTTGGGGATAGCGTTAGGTTTAGGGTTGGGGATACGGTTAAGGATTAGGGTGAGGGTTAGGGTTAGGTTTACAGTTAAGGCGAGGGTTTAGGGTAATTGTTATGGTTAGGGTTAGAGTTAGAGTTAGGCTTAGGGTTAGGGTGAAGTTTCAGTTAATAGTCAGGGTTAGGCTTAAGGTTAGAGTAGGGTTAAGGTTAGTGTTCGGGTTAGGTATAGCGTTAGGGTTTGGGTAGGGGTAAGGTTAGGGTTAAGGCTAGGTTTACGGTAAAGGGTAGGGCTAGCTTAGGGTTAGATTTAGAGTTGGAGTTAGTGCTAGGGTTTAGGATGATGGTTATGGTCAGGTTCAGAGTTGTTGTTAGGGTTAGGGTAGAGTTAAGGTTAGGGTTAATTTAGGGTTAGAGAAAGGGTTAGGTTTAGGTCTGGGTTAGGTGTAGGATGCGGGGTAGGGCTAGGGTTAGGGGTTCATGGGAGGGTTAGTGTTAAGTTTCCATTAAGCTGATGTTTTAGGGTGTTACTGTTAGGGCTAGGGTTAGCATTAGGTTTAGGGTCAGGGCTAGAGTTAGGGGATAGTTAAGGCTTAGCTTTACTTTCAGGGTTAGGGTTAGCCTTAGGTTTAGGGTGAAGTTTAGGTTAAGGATGAGGGTTAGGGTTAGGGTTAGGCATTTGGGTTAAGGTTAGGGTTAGGTTTAGGATTAGGCTTAGGGTTAGGGTTAGGTGTTTGGGTTAATGTTAGGGTCAGGTTTAGGGTTCGGCTTAGGGTTAGGGCTACAGCTGGGGTAAAGTTTAATTGAAGGGTGAGAGTTGAGCTTAGGGTTAGCGTTAGGGGTTAGGGTTAGAGCTTAGGTTAGGATTAAGTGTAGGGTTAAGGTTAGGTTTAGATTTAGGGTTAGGGTTAGTGTTAGGGTTAAGTCATGTTTAGGTTTAGGGCTAGGTGAAGGTTATAGATAGGGTTAGGTTAAGGGTTGAGGTTAGGTTTAGATGGTAAGATGAGGGTTAGTGCTAGGTTTCCATTGAAGCTGAGTGTGTAGGGTAAGTTTTAGGGTTAGGATTAGGGTTAGAGTTAGGGTTAGGGTCAGGGTTAGTTTTGAGTTTAGAGTTAGGGTTACGTTTATGGTACGGTCAGGGTTAGGGGAGATTTAGTGTTACGTTTAGTTTTAGGGCTAGGGTTACAGAGAAGTTTATGTGAAGCGAGAGGGTTGGGGTTAGGGGTTTGGGTTCAGGTCAGAGTCAGGGTTAGGGTTAGGTTTAGGGTTAGGGTTACGTGTAGTGTTAGTGTTAGTTTTGCTTAGGGTTCGGGTTTGAATGAAGTGAGGGTACGCTTAGCGTTATGCTTTAGGGTGAAATTCTGGTTAAGGGTGAGGGTTCGGCTCAGGGTTAGGGTTAGAGTTAGGGTCAGTGGTTAGGGTTAGGTTTAGGGTTAAGATTAGTTTTAGGCTAAGGATTAGGATTCGAGTTAGGGTTAAGGGTTACTGTTTCAGTTAGGTTTAGGATAAGGTTATAATTAGGGTTAAGTTTAGGGTTAGGGTAAGAGTTAGAGTTACATTTACAGTTAAGGTGAGGGTTCTGGGTAAGTGTTACCGTTAAGGTTAGGGTTAGGGCTAGGGTTAGGGTTAGAGTTAAGGTTAAGGGTTAGGGTTAGGTTTAAGTTTATGGTAGGCTTAAAGATAGGGTTGAGGTTAGGTTAGGGTTAGGGTCAGGGTTAGAATTAGAATTAGGTTTAGGGCGAGGATTAGGGTCAGAGTTATTGTAAGGGTTAGGTTTCGGGTTACAGGTGGGCCAAGGTTAAGGTGAGGGTTAGGTTTATGGGGAGGGTTAGGGTTAAAGTCAGGGTGAGTTTTAGGTTAGGGATAGGGTGAAGTTTAAGATAGGGTGAGGGTTAGGGTTATGGCTAAGGTTTGGGCTTGTTTTCAGGTTAGTGTTAAGGTTATGTTCAGGGTTAGGGTTACGTTCAGGGGTTGTGTTCAGTTTTAGGGTTAGGGTTAGATTTAAGGTTAGGGTTAAGTTTAGTGTTACGTTTAGGGTTAGGGTCATGGTTGTGTTAGGCTTTGTGGTTGGGGTGAGGGTTAGTTTTAGGGTTAGGGTTGGTTAGGGTTAGGATTACCGTTATGATAAGGCGTTAGGGGTTAGAGGTGTAGTTTAGGGTTAGGGTTTGGGTGAGGGTTCCGGTTAGGCCTTGCGGTTCTGGTCATGGTTAGGTTTGGTTTAGGCTTAGGGTTAGGTGCATGATTCGGTTTCGGGTTAGTGTTAGAGTTAGGGTGAGAGTTAGTGTTAAGGTTTTTGCTAGGCTTTGGTGTTAGGGTTAGGGTTTGTGTTAGGGTTAGGTTTATCATTAGGGCTCAGGGGTTTCAGGTTAATGTTAGGGTTAGGGTTAGGGATAGCATTAGGGTTAGGGTTGTGGGATACGGTTAGGATTTAGGGTGCGGGTTACGGTTAGTTTTCCAGTTAAGGTGAGGGTTTAGGGTAATTGTTACGATTAGGGTTATAGTCAGAGTTAGGGTTTGGTTTAGGATTAGGGTTAGGTGTAGGGTAAGAATTAGGTTTAGGTCCATGTTGAGGGTTAGACTTAGTGTTCTATTTAGGGTCAGGGTTAGGGGTAGGGTTAGGATTAGGTCTAGGGTTAGGATTAGGATTATTTTAGGGTTAGGTTCAGGGCTATTGTAAGTGTTCGGTTTAGGGTTACAGATGGACTAGCGTTATTCTTAGAGTTAGGTTTAAGGTTAGGGTTTGGGTTAGGTCTAGGTTTAGGGTTAAGGTTATGGTTAGTGTTTGGATGAAGTTCAGGATAGGGTGAGGGTTATTTCTATGGTGAGGGCTAGGGTTTGGGTTTGTGTGCAGGTTAGTGTTAAGGATAGGTTTAGGGTTCGGTGAGGGTTAGGCGTTATGTCTAGGGTCAGCGTTAGGTTAGGTTTAGGGTTAGTGTGAAGTTTAGGTTAAGGGTGAGGGTTATGGTAAGGGTTAGGATTATAGACGGTGTTAGACGTTAGGTTTAGGGTGTTAGGGTTAGGTTTATGGTTAGGGTAGATTTAAGTTTAGGTTTAATATTAGGGTTAGGGTTAGATTTGGGTTACTGTTCGTATTAGGGTTAGGGTTAGGGATAAGTTTGGGGATAGCGTCAGGTTTAGGGTTGGGGATACGGTTAAGGATTAGGGTGAGGGTTAGGGTTAGGTTTACAGTTAAGGCGAGGGTTTAGGGTAATTGTTATGGTTAGGGTTAGAGTTAGAGTTAGGCTTAGGGTTAGGGTGAAGTTTCAGTTAATAGTCAGGGTTAGGCTTAAGGTTAGAGTAGGGTTAAGGTTAGTGTTCGGGTTAGGTATAGCGTTAGGGTTTGGGTAGGGGTAAGGTTAGGGTTAAGGCTAGGTTTACGGTAAAGGGTAGGGCTAGCTTAGGGTTAGATTTAGAGTTGGAGTTAGTGCTAGGGTTTAGGATGATGGTTATGGTCAGGTTCAGAGTTGTTGTTAGGGTTAGGGTAGAGTTAAGGTTAGGGTTAATTTAGGGTTAGAGAAAGGGTTAGGTTTAGGTCTGGGTTAGGTGTAGGATGCGGGGTAGGGTTAGGGTTAGGGGTTCATGGGAGGGTTAGTGTTAAGTTTACATTAAGCTGATGTTTTAGGGTGTTACTGTTAGGGCTAGGGTTAGCATTAGGTTTAGGGTCAGGGCTAGAGTTAGGGGATAGTTAAGGCTTAGCTTTACTTTCAGGGTTAGGTTTAGCCTTAGGTTTAGGGTGAAATTTAGGTTAAGGATGAGGGTTAGGGTTAGGGTTAGGCATTTGGGTTAAGGTTAGGGTTAGGTTTAGGATTAGGCTTAGGGTTAGGGTTAGGTGTTTGGGTTAATGTTAGGGTCAGGTTTAGGGTTCGGCTTAGGGTTAGGGCTACAGCTGGGGTAAAGTTTAATTGAAGGGTGAGGGTTGAGCTTAGGGTTAGCGTTAGGGGTTAGGGTTAGAGCTTAGGTTAGGATTAAGTGTAGGGTTAAGGTTCGGTTTAGATTTAGGGTTAGGGTTAGTGTTAGGGTTAAGTCATGTTTAGGTTTAGGGCTAGGTGAAGGTTATAGATAGGGTTAGGTTAAGGGTTGAGGTTAGGTTTAGATGGTAAGATGAGGGTTAGTGCTAGGTTTCCATTGAAGCTGAGTGTGTAGGGTAAGTTTTAGGGTTAGGATTAGGGTTAGAGTTAGGGTTAGGGTCAGGGTTAGTTTTGAGTTTAGAGTTAGGGTACGTTTAATGGTACGGTCAGGGTTAGGGGAGATTTAGTGTTACGTTTAGTTTTAGGGCTAGGGTTACAGAGAAGTTTATGTGAGCGAGAGGGTTGGGGTTAGGGGTTTGGGTTCAGGTCAGAGTCAGGGTTAGGGTTAGGTTTAGGTTAGGGTTACGTGTAGTGTTAGTGTTAGTTTTGCTTAGGGTTCGGGTTTGAATGAAGTTAGGGTACGCTTAGCGTTATGCTTTAGGGAAATTCTGGTTAAGGGTGAGGGTTTTTTTCGGCTCAGGGTTAGGGTTAGAGTTAGGGTCAGTGGTTAGGGTTAGGTTTAGGGTTAAGGTTAGTTTTAGGCTAAGGATTAGGATTAGAGTTAGGGTTAAGGGTTACTGTTTCAGTTAGGTTTAGGATAAGGTTATAATTAGGTTAAGTTTAGGGTTAGGGTAAGAGTTAGAGTTACATTTACAGTTAAGGTGAGGGTTCTGGGTAAGTGTTACCGTTAAGGTTAGGGTTAGGGCTAGGGTTAGGGTTAGAGTTAAGGTTAAGGGTTAGGGTTAGGTTTAAGTTTATGGTAGGCTTAAAGATAGGGTTGAGGTTAGGTTAGGGTTAGGGTCAGGGTTAGAATTAGAATTAGGTTTAGGGCGAGGATTAGGGTCAGAGTTATTGTAAGGGTTAGGTTTCGGGTTACAGGTGGGCCAAGGTTAGGTGAGGGTTAGGTTTATGGGGAGGGTTAGGGTTAAAGTCAGGTGAGTTTTAGGTTAGGGATAGGGTGAAGTTTAAGATAGGGTGATGGTTAGGGTTATGGCTAAGGTTTGGGCTTGTTTTCAGGTTAGTGTTAAGGTTATGTCAGGGTTAGGGTTACGTTCAGGGGTTGTGTTCAGTTTTAGGGTTAGGGTTAGATTTAAGGTTAGGGTTAAGTTTAGTGTTACGTTTAGGGTTAGGGTCATGGTTGTGTTAGGCTTTGTGGTTGGGGTGAGGGTTAGTTTTAGGGTTAGGGTTGGTTAGGGTTAGGATTACCGTTTATGATAAGCGTTAGGGGTTAGAGGTGTAGTTTAGGGTTAGGGTTTGGGTGAGGGTTCCGGTTAGGCCTTGCGGTTCTGGTCATGGTTAGGTTTGGTTTAGGCTTAGGGTTAGGTGCATGATTCGGTTTCGGGTTAGTGTTAGAGTTAGGGTGAGAGTTAGTGTTAAGGTTTTTGCTAGGCTTTGGTGTTAGGGTTCGGGTTGTGTTAGGGTTAGGTTTATCATTAGGGCTCAGGGGTTTCAGGTTAATGTTAGGGTTAGGGTTAGGGATAGCATAGGGTTAGGGTGTGGGATACGGTTAGGATTTAGGGTGCGGGTTACGTTAGTTTTCCAGTTAAGGTGAGGGTTTAGGGTAATTGTTACGATTAGGGTTATAGTCAGAGTTAGGGTTTGGTTTAGGATTAGGGTTAGGTGTAGGGTAAGAATTAGGTTTAGGTCCATGTTGAGGGTTAGACTTAGTGTTCTATTTAGGGTCAGGGTTAGGGGTAGTGTTAGGATTAGTCTAGGGTTAGGATTAGGATTATTTTAGGGTTAGGTTCAGGGCTAATTGTAAGTGTTCGGTTAGGTTAGGGTGACAGATGGACTAGCGTTATTCTTAGAGTTAGGTTTAGGTTAGGGTTTGGGTTAGGTCTAGTTTAGGGTTAAGGTTATGGTTAGTGTTTGGATGAAGTTCAGGATAGGGTGAGGGTTATTTCTATGGTGAGGGCTAGGGTTTGGGTTTGTGTGCAGGGTTAGTGTTAAGGATAGGTTTAGGGTTCGGTGAGGGTTAGGCGTTATGTCTAGGGTCAGCGTTAGGTTAGGTTTAGGGTTAGTGTGAAGTTTAGGTTAAGGGTGAGGGTTATGGTAAGGGTTAGGATTATAGACGGTGTTAGACGTTAGGTTTAGGGTGTTAGGGTTAGGTTTATGGTTAGGGTAGATTTAAGTTTAGGTTAATATTAGGGTTAGGGTTAGATTTGGGTTACTGTTCGTATTAGGGTTAGGGTTAGGGATAAGTTTGGGGATAGCGTCAGGTTTAGGGGTTGGGGATACGGTTAAGGATTAGGGTGAGGGTTAGGGTTAGGTTTACAGTTAAGGCGAGGGTTTAGGGTAATTGTTATGGTTAGGGTTAGAGTTAGAGTTAGGCTTAGGGTTAGGGTGAAGTTTCAGTTAATAGTCAGGGTTAGGCTTAAGGTTAGAGTAGGGTTAAGGTTAGTGTTCGGGTAGGTATAGCGTTAGGGTTTGGGTAGGGGTAAGGTTAGGGTTAAGGCTAGGTTTACGGTAAAGGGTAGGGCTAGCTTAGGGTTAGATTTAGAGTTGGAGTTAGTGCTAGGGTTTAGGATGATGGTTAGGTGGTCAGGTTCAGAGTTGTTGTTAGGTTAGGGTAGAGTTAAGGTTAGGGTTAATTTAGGGTTAGAGAAAGGGTTAGGTTTAGGTCTGGGTTAAGGTGTAGGATGCGGGGTAGGGTTAGGGTTCGGGGTTCATGGGAGGGTTAGTGTTAAGTTTACATTAAGCTGATGTTTTAGGGTGTTACTGTTAGGGCTAGGGTTAGCATTAGGTTTAGGGTCAGGGCTAGAGTTAGGGGATAGTTAAGGCTTAGCTTTACTTTCAGGGTTAGTTTAGCCTTAGGTTTAGGGTGAAATTTAGGTTAAGGATGAGGGTTAGGGTTAGGGTTAGGCATTTGGGTAAGGTTAGGGTTAGGTTTAGGATTAGGCTTAGGGTTAGGGTTAGGTGTTTGGGGTAATGTTAGGGTCAGGTTTAGGGTTCGCTTAGGGTTAGGGCTACAGCTGGGGTAAAGTTTAATTGAAGGGTGAGGTTGAGCTTAGGGTTAGCGTTAGGGGTTAGGGTTAGAGCTTAGGTTAGGATTAAGTGTAGGGTAAGGTTCGGTTTAGATTTAGGGTTAGGGTTAGTGTTAGGGTTAAGTCATGTTAGGTTTAGGGCTAGGTGAAGGTTATAGATAGGGTTAGGTTAAGGGTTGAGGTTAGGTTTAGATGGTAAGATGAGGGTTAGTGCTAGGTTTCCATTGAGCTGAGTGTGTAGGGTAAGTTTTAGGGTTAGGATTAGGGTTAGAGTTAGGGTTAGGGTCAGGGTTAGTTTTGAGTTTAGAGTTAGGGTTACGTTTATGGTACGGTCAGGGTTAGGGGAGATTTAGTGTTCGTTTAGTTTTAGGGCTAGGGTTACAGAGAAGTTTATGTGAAGCGAGATGGTTGGGGTTAGGGGTTTGGGTTCAGGTCAGAGTCAGGGTTAGGGTTAGGTTTAGGGTTAGGGTTACGTGTAGTGTTAGTGTTAGTTTTGCTTAGGGTTCGGGTTTGAATGAAGTTAGGGTACGCTTAGCGTTATGCTTTAGGGTGAAATTCTGGTTAAGGGTGAGGGTTTTTTTCGGCTCAGGGTTAGGGTTAGAGTTAGGGTCAGTGGTTAGGGTTAGGTTTAGGGTTAAGGTTAGTTTTAGGCTAAGGATTAGGATTAGAGTTAGGGTTAAGGGTTACTGTTTCAGTTAGGTTTAGGTTAAGGTTATAATTAGGGTTAAGTTTAGGGTTAGGAATACTATCTCTCTATGAGTTACATTTACAGTTAAGGTGAGGGTTCTGGGTAAGTGTTACCGTTAAGGTTAGGGTTAGGGCTAGGGTTAGGGTTAGAGTTAAGGTTAAGGGTTAGGGTTAGGTTTAAGTTTATGGTAGGCTTAAAGATAGGGTTGAGGTTAGGTTAGGGTTAGGGTCAGGGTTAGAATTAGAATTAGGTTTAGGGCGAGGATTAGGGTCAGAGTTATTGTAAGGGTTAGGTTTCGGGTTACAGGTGGGCCAAGGTTAAGGTGAGGGTTAGGTTTATGGGGAGGGTTAGGGTTAAAGTCAGGGTGAGTTTTAGGTTAGGGATAGGGTGAAGTTTAAGATAGGGTGAGGGTTAGGGTTATGGCTAAGGTTTGGGCTTGTTTTCAGGTTAGTGTTAAGGTTATGTTCAGGGTTAGGGTTACGTTCAGGGGTTGTGTTCAGTTTTAGGGTTAGGGTTAGATTTAAGGTTAGGGTTAAGTTTAGTGTTACGTTTAGGGTTAGGGTCATGGTTGTGTTAGGCTTTGTGGTTGGGGTGAGGGTTAGTTTTAGGGTTAGGGTTGGTTAGGGTTAGGATTACCGTTATGATAAGGCGTTAGGGGTTAGAGGTGTAGTTTAGGGTTAGGGTTTGGGTGAGGGTTCCGGTTAGGCCTTGCGGTTCTGGTCATGGTTAGGTTTGGTTTAGGCTTAGGGTTAGGTGCATGATTCGGTTTCGGGTTAGTGTTAGAGTTAGGGTGAGAGTTAGTGTTAAGGTTTTTGCTAGGCTTTGGTGTTAGGGTTAGGGTTTGTGTTAGGGTTAGGTTTATCATTAGGGCTCAGGGGTTTCAGGTTAATGTTAGGGTTAGGGTTAGGGATAGCATTAGGGTTAGGGTTGTGGGATACGGTTAGGATTTAGGGTGCGGGTTACGGTTAGTTTTCCAGTTAAGGTGAGGGTTTAGGGTAATTGTTACGATTAGGGTTATAGTCAGAGTTAGGGTTTGGTTTAGGATTAGGGTTAGGTGTAGGGTAAGAATTAGGTTTAGGTCCATGTTGAGGGTTAGACTTAGTGTTCTATTTAGGGTCAGGGTTAGGGGTAGGGTTAGGATTAGGTCTAGGGTTAGGATTAGGATTATTTTAGGGTTAGGTTCAGGGCTATTGTAAGTGTTCGGTTTAGGGTTACAGATGGACTAGCGTTATTCTTAGAGTTAGGTTTAAGGTTAGGGTTTGGGTTAGGTCTAGGTTTAGGGTTAAGGTTATGGTTAGTGTTTGGATGAAGTTCAGGATAGGGTGAGGGTTATTTTTATGGTGAGGGCTAGGGTTTGGGTTTGTGTGCAGGTTAGTGTTAAGGATAGGTTTAGGGTTCGGTGAGGGTTAGGCGTTATGTCTAGGGTCAGCGTTAGGTTAGGTTTAGGGTTAGTGTGAAGTTTAGGTTAAGGGTGAGGGTTATGGTAAGGGTTAGGATTATAGACGGTGTTAGACGTTAGGTTTAGGGTGTTAGGGTTAGGTTTATGGTTAGGGTAGATTTAAGTTTAGGTTTAATATTAGGGTTAGGGTTAGATTTGGGTTACTGTTCGTATTAGGGTTAGGGTTAGGGATAAGTTTGGGGATAGCGTTAGGTTTAGGGTTGGGGATACGGTTAAGGATTAGGGTGAGGGTTAGGGTTAGGTTTACAGTTAAGGCGAGGGTTTAGGGTAATTGTTATGGTTAGGGTTAGAGTTAGAGTTAGGCTTAGGGTTAGGGTGAAGTTTCAGTTAATAGTCAGGGTTAGGCTTAAGGTTAGAGTAAGGTTAAGGTTAGTGTTCGGGTTAGGTATAGCGTTAGGGTTTGGGTAGGGGTAAGGTTAGGGTTAAGGCTAGGTTTACGGTAAAGGGTAGGGCTAGCTTAGGGTTAGATTTAGAGTTGGAGTTAGTGCTAGGGTTTAGGATGATGGTTATGGTCAGGTTTAGAGTTGTTGTTAGGGTTAGGGTAGAGTTAAGGTTAGGGTTAATTTAGGGTTAGAGAAAGGGTTAGGTTTAGGTCTGGGTTAGGTGTAGGATGCGGGGTAGGGTTAGGGTTAGGGGTTCATGGGAGGGTTAGTGTTATGTTTCCATTAAGCTGATGTTTTAGGGTGTTACTGTTAGGGCTAGGGTTAGCATTAGGTTTAGGGTCAGGGCTAGAGTTAGGGGATAGTTAAGGCTTAGCTTTACTTTCAGGGTTAGGGTTAGCCTTAGGTTTAGGGTGAAGTTTAGGTTAAGGATGAGGGTTAGGGTTAGGGTTAGGCATTTGGGTTAAGGTTAGGGTTAGGTTTAGGATTAGGCTTAGGGTTAGGGTTAGGTGTTTGGGTTAATGTTAGGGTCAGGTTTAGGGTTCGGCTTAGGGTTAGGGCTACAGCTGGGGTAAAGTTTAATTGAAGGGTGAGGGTTGAGCTTAGGGTTAGCGTTAGGGGTTAGGGTTAGAGCTTAGGTTAGGATTAAGTGTAGGGTTAAGGTTAGGTTTAGATTTAGGGTTAGGGTTAGTGTTAGGGTTAAGTCATGTTTAGGTTTAGGGCTAGGTGAAGGTTATAGATAGGGTTAGGTTAAGGGTTGAGGTTAGTTTTAGATGGTAAGATGAGGGTTAGTGCTAGGTTTCCATTGAAGCTGAGTGTGTAGGGTAAGTTTTAGGGTTAGGATTAGGGTTAGAGTTAGGGTTAGGGTCAGGGTTAGTTTTGAGTTTAGAGTTAGGGTTACGTTTATGGTACGGTCAGGGTTAGGGGAGATTTAGTGTTACGTTTAGTTTTAGGGCTAGGGTTACAGAGAAGTTTATGTGAAGCGAGAGGGTTGGGGTTAGGGGTTTGGGTTCAGGTCAGAGTCAGGGTTAGGGTTAGGTTTAGGGTTAGGGTTACGTGTAGTGTTAGTGTTAGTTTTGCTTAGGGTTTGGGTTTGAATGAAGTTAGGGTACGCTTAGCGTTATGCTTTAGGGTGAAATTCTGGTTAAGGGTGAGGGTTTTTTTCGGCTCAGGGTTAGGGTTAGAGTTAGGGTCAGTGGTTAGGGTTAGGTTTAGGGTTAAGGTTAGTTTTAGGCTAAGGATTAGGATTAGAGTTAGGGTTAAGGGTTACTGTTTCAGTTAGGTTTAGGATAAGGTTATAATTAGGGTTAAGTTTAGGGTTAGGGTAAGAGTTAGAGTTACATTTACAGTTAAGGTGAGGGTTCTGGGTAAGTGTTACCGTTAAGGTTAGGGTTAGGGCTAGGGTTAGGGTTAGAGTTAAGGTTAAGGGTTAGGGTTAGGTTTAAGTTTATGGTAGGCTTAAAGATAGGGTTGAGGTTAGGTTAGGGTTAGGGTCAGGGTTAGAATTAGAATTAGGTTTAGGGCGAGGATTAGGGTCAGAGTTATTGTAAGGGTTAGGTTTCGGGTTACAGGTGGGCCAAGGTTAAGGTGAGGGTTAGGTTTATGGGGAGGGTTAGGGTTAAAGTCAGGGTGAGTTTTAGGTTAGGGATAGGGTGAAGTTTAAGATAGGGTGAGGGTTAGGGTTATGGCTAAGGTTTGGGCTTGTTTTCAGGTTAGTGTTAAGGTTATGTTCAGGGTTAGGGTTACGTTCAGGGGTTGTGTTCAGTTTTAGGGTTAGGGTTAGATTTAAGGTTAGGGTTAAGTTTAGTGTTACGTTTAGGGTTAGGGTCATGGTTGTGTTAGGCTTTGTGGTTGGGGTGAGGGTTAGTTTTAGGGTTAGGGTTGGTTAGGGTTAGGATTACCGTTATGATAAGGCGTTAGGGGTTAGAGGTGTAGTTTAGGGTTAGGGTTTGGGTGAGGGTTCCGGTTAGGCCTTGCGGTTCTGGTCATGGTTAGGTTTGGTTTAGGCTTAGGGTTAGGTGCATGATTCGGTTTCGGGTTAGTGTTAGAGTTAGGGTGAGAGTTAGTGTTAAGGTTTTTGCTAGGCTTTGGTGTTAGGGTTAGGGTTTGTGTTAGGGTTAGGTTTATCATTAGGGCTCAGGGGTTTCAGGTTAATGTTAGGGTTAGGGTTAGGGATAGCATTAGGGTTAGGGTTGTGGGATACGGTTAGGATTTAGGGTGCGGGTTACGGTTAGTTTTCCAGTTAAGGTGAGGGTTTAGGGTAATTGTTACGATTAGGGTTATAGTCAGAGTTAGGGTTTGGTTTAGGATTAGGGTTAGGTGTAGGGTAAGAATTAGGTTTAGGTCCATGTTGAGGGTTAGACTTAGTGTTCTATTTAGGGTCAGGGTTAGGGGTAGGGTTAGGATTAGGTCTAGGGTTAGGATTAGGATTATTTTAGGGTTAGGTTCAGGGCTATTGTAAGTGTTCGGTTTAGGGTTACAGATGGACTAGCGTTATTCTTAGAGTTAGGTTTAAGGTTAGGGTTTGGGTTAGGTCTAGGTTTAGGGTTAAGGTTATGGTTAGTGTTTGGATGAAGTTCAGGATAGGGTGAGGGTTATTTTTATGGTGAGGGCTAGGGTTTGGGTTTGTGTGCAGGTTAGTGTTAAGGATAGGTTTAGGGTTCGGTGAGGGTTAGGCGTTATGTCTAGGGTCAGCGTTAGGTTAGGTTTAGGGTTAGTGTGAAGTTTAGGTTAAGGGTGAGGGTTATGGTAAGGGTTAGGATTATAGACGGTGTTAGACGTTAGGTTTAGGGTGTTAGGGTTAGGTTTATGGTTAGGGTAGATTTAAGTTTAGGTTTAATATTAGGGTTAGGGTTAGATTTGGGTTACTGTTCGTATTAGGGTTAGGGTTAGGGATAAGTTTGGGGATAGCGTTAGGTTTAGGGTTGGGGATACGGTTAAGGATTAGGGTGAGGGTTAGGGTTAGGTTTACAGTTAAGGCGAGGGTTTAGGGTAATTGTTATGGTTAGGGTTAGAGTTAGAGTTAGGCTTAGGGTTAGGGTGAAGTTTCAGTTAATAGTCAGGGTTAGGCTTAAGGTTAGAGTAGGGTTAAGGTTAGTGTTCGGGTTAGGTATAGCGTTAGGGTTTGGGTAGGGGTAAGGTTAGGGTTAAGGCTAGGTTTACGGTAAAGGGTAGGGCTAGCTTAGGGTTAGATTTAGAGTTGGAGTTAGTGCTAGGGTTTAGGATGATGGTTATGGTCAGGTTTAGAGTTGTTGTTAGGGTTAGGGTAGAGTTAAGGTTAGGGTTAATTTAGGGTTAGAGAAAGGGTTAGGTTTAGGTCTGGGTTAGGTGTAGGATGCGGGGTAGGGTTAGGGTTAGGGGTTCATGGGAGGGTTAGTGTTAAGTTTCCATTAAGCTGATGTTTTAGGGTGTTACTGTTAGGGCTAGGGTTAGCATTAGGTTTAGGGTCAGGGCTAGAGTTAGGGGATAGTTAAGGCTTAGCTTTACTTTCAGGGTTAGGGTTAGCCTTAGGTTTAGGGTGAAGTTTAGGTTAAGGATGAGGGTTAGGGTTAGGGTTAGGCATTTGGGTTAAGGTTAGGGTTAGGTTTAGGATTAGGCTTAGGGTTAGGGTTAGGTGTTTGGGTTAATGTTAGGGTCAGGTTTAGGGTTCGGCTTAGGGTTAGGGCTACAGCTGGGGTAAAGTTTAATTGAAGGGTGAGGGTTGAGCTTAGGGTTAGCGTTAGGGGTTAGGGTTAGAGCTTAGGTTAGGATTAAGTGTAGGGTTAAGGTTAGGTTTAGATTTAGGGTTAGGGTTAGTGTTAGGGTTAAGTCATGTTTAGGTTTAGGGCTAGGTGAAGGTTATAGATAGGGTTAGGTTAAGGGTTGAGGTTAGTTTTAGATGGTAAGATGAGGGTTAGTGCTAGGTTTCCATTGAAGCTGAGTGTGTAGGGTAAGTTTTAGGGTTAGGATTAGGGTTAGAGTTAGGGTTAGGGTCAGGGTTAGTTTTGAGTTTAGAGTTAGGGTTACGTTTATGGTACGGTCAGGGTTAGGGGAGATTTAGTGTTACGTTTAGTTTTAGGGCTAGGGTTACAGAGAAGTTTATGTGAAGCGAGAGGGTTGGGGTTAGGGGTTTGGGTTCAGGTCAGAGTCAGGGTTAGGGTTAGGTTTAGGGTTAGGGTTACGTGTAGTGTTAGTGTTAGTTTTGCTTAGGGTTCGGGTTTGAATGAAGTTAGGGTACGCTTAGCGTTATGCTTTAGGGTGAAATTCTGGTTAAGGGTGAGGGTTTTTTTCGGCTCAGGGTTAGGGTTAGAGTTAGGGTCAGTGGTTAGGGTTAGGTTTAGGGTTAAGGTTAGTTTTAGGCTAAGGATTAGGATTAGAGTTAGGGTTAAGGGTTACTGTTTCAGTTAGGTTTAGGTTAAGGTTATAATTAGGGTTAAGTTTAGGGTTAGGGTAAGAGTTAGAGTTACATTTACAGTTAAGGTGAGGGTTCTGGGTAAGTGTTACCGTTAAGGTTAGGGTTAGGGCTAGGGTTAGGGTTAGAGTTAAGGTTAAGGGTTAGGGTTAGGTTTAAGTTTATGGTAGGCTTAAAGATAGGGTTGAGGTTAGGTTAGGGTTAGGGTCAGGGTTAGAATTAGAATTAGGTTTAGGGCGAGGATTAGGGTCAGAGTTATTGTAAGGGTTAGGTTTCGGGTTACAGGTGGGCCAAGGTTAAGGTGAGGGTTAGGTTTATGGGGAGGGTTAGGGTTAAAGTCAGGGTGAGTTTTAGGTTAGGGATAGGGTGAAGTTTAAGATAGGGTGAGGGTTAGGGTTATGGCTAAGGTTTGGGCTTGTTTTCAGGTTAGTGTTAAGGTTATGTTCAGGGTTAGGGTTACGTTCAGGGGTTGTGTTCAGTTTTAGGGTTAGGGTTAGGTTTAAGGTTAGGGTTAAGTTTAGTGTTACGTTTAGGGTTAGGGTCATGGTTGTGTTAGGCTTTGTGGTTGGGGTGAGGGTTAGTTTTAGGGTTAGGGTTGGTTAGGGTTAGGATTACCGTTATGATAAGGCGTTAGGGGTTAGAGGTGTAGTTTAGGGTTAGGGTTTGGGTGAGGGTTCCGGTTAGGCCTTGCGGTTCTGGTCATGGTTAGGTTTGGTTTAGGCTTAGGGTTAGGTGCATGATTCGGTTTCGGGTTAGTGTTAGAGTTAGGGTGAGAGTTAGTGTTAAGGTTTTTGCTAGGCTTTGGTGTTAGGGTTAGGGTTTGTGTTAGGGTTAGGTTTATCATTAGGGCTCAGGGGTTTCAGGTTAATGTTAGGGTTAGGGTTAGGGATAGCATTAGGGTTAGGGTTGTGGGATACGGTTAGGATTTAGGGTGCGGGTTACGGTTAGTTTTCCAGTTAAGGTGAGGGTTTAGGGTAATTGTTACGATTAGGGTTATAGTCAGAGTTAGGGTTTGGTTTAGGATTAGGGTTAGGTGTAGGGTAAGAATTAGGTTTAGGTCCATGTTGAGGGTTAGACTTAGTGTTCTATTTAGGGTCAGGGTTAGGGGTAGGGTTAGGATTAGGTCTAGGGTTAGGATTAGGATTATTTTAGGGTTAGGTTCAGGGCTATTGTAAGTGTTCGGTTTAGGGTTACAGATGGACTAGCGTTATTCTTAGAGTTAGGTTTAAGGTTAGGGTTTGGGTTAGGTCTAGGTTTAGGGTTAAGGTTATGGTTAGTGTTTGGATGAAGTTCAGGATAGGGTGAGGGTTATTTTTATGGTGAGGGCTAGGGTTTGGGTTTGTGTGCAGGTTAGTGTTAAGGATAGGTTTAGGGTTCGGTGAGGGTTAGGCGTTATGTCTAGGGTCAGCGTTAGGTTAGGTTTAGGGTTAGTGTGAAGTTTAGGTTAAGGGTGAGGGTTATGGTAAGGGTTAGGATTATAGACGGTGTTAGACGTTAGGTTTAGGGTGTTAGGGTTAGGTTTATGGTTAGGGTAGATTTAAGTTTAGGTTTAATATTAGGGTTAGGGTTAGATTTGGGTTACTGTTCGTATTAGGGTTAGGGTTAGGGATAAGTTTGGGGATAGCGTCAGGTTTAGGGTTGGGGATACGGTTAAGGATTAGGGTGAGGGTTAGGGTTAGGTTTACAGTTAAGGCGAGGGTTTAGGGTAATTGTTATGGTTAGGGTTAGAGTTAGAGTTAGGCTTAGGGTTAGGGTGAAGTTTCAGTTAATAGTCAGGGTTAGGCTTAAGGTTAGAGTAGGGTTAAGGTTAGTGTTCGGGTTAGGTATAGCGTTAGGGTTTGGGTAGGGGTAAGGTTAGGGTTAAGGCTAGGTTTACGGTAAAGGGTAGGGCTAGCTTAGGGTTAGATTTAGAGTTGGAGTTAGTGCTAGGGTTTAGGATGATGGTTATGGTCAGGTTCAGAGTTGTTGTTAGGGTTAGGGTAGAGTTAAGGTTAGGGTTAATTTAGGGTTAGAGAAAGGGTTAGGTTTAGGTCTGGGTTAGGTGTAGGATGCGGGGTAGGGTTAGGGTTAGGGGTTCATGGGAGGGTTAGTGTTAAGTTTCCATTAAGCTGATGTTTTAGGGTGTTACTGTTAGGGCTAGGGTTAGCATTAGGTTTAGGGTCAGGGCTAGAGTTAGGGGATAGTTAAGGCTTAGCTTTACTTTCAGGGTTAGGGTTAGCCTTAGGTTTAGGGTGAAGTTTAGGTTAAGGATGAGGGTTAGGGTTAGGGTTAGGCATTTGGGTTAAGGTTAGGGTTAGGTTTAGGATTAGGCTTAGGGTTAGGGTTAGGTGTTTGGGTTAATGTTAGGGTCAGGTTTAGGGTTCGGCTTAGGGTTAGGGCTACAGCTGGGGTAAAGTTTAATTGAAGGGTGAGGGTTGAGCTTAGGGTTAGCGTTAGGGGTTAGGGTTAGAGCTTAGGTTAGGATTAAGTGTAGGGTTAAGGTTAGGTTTAGATTTAGGGTTAGGGTTAGTGTTAGGGTTAAGTCATGTTTAGGTTTAGGGCTAGGTGAAGGTTATAGATAGGGTTAGGTTAAGGGTTGAGGTTAGTTTTAGATGGTAAGATGAGGGTTAGTGCTAGGTTTCCATTGAAGCTGAGTGTGTAGGGTAAGTTTTAGGGTTAGGATTAGGGTTAGAGTTAGGGTTAGGGTCAGGGTTAGTTTTGAGTTTAGAGTTAGGGTTACGTTTATGGTACGGTCAGGGTTAGGGGAGATTTAGTGTTACGTTTAGTTTTAGGGCTAGGGTTACAGAGAAGTTTATGTGAAGCGAGAGGGTTGGGGTTAGGGGTTTGGGTTCAGGTCAGAGTCAGGGTTAGGGTTAGGTTTAGGGTTAGGGTTACGTGTAGTGTTAGTGTTAGTTTTGCTTAGGGTTCGGGTTTGAATGAAGTTAGGGTACGCTTAGCGTTATGCTTTAGGGTGAAATTCTGGTTAAGGGTGAGGGTTTTTTTCGGCTCAGGGTTAGGGTTAGAGTTAGGGTCAGTGGTTAGGGTTAGGTTTAGGGTTAAGGTTAGTTTTAGGCTAAGGATTAGGATTAGAGTTAGGGTTAAGGGTTACTGTTTCAGTTAGGTTTAGGTTAAGGTTATAATTAGGGTTAAGTTTAGGGTTAGGGTAAGAGTTAGAGTTACATTTACAGTTAAGGTGAGGGTTCTGGGTAAGTGTTACCGTTAAGGTTAGGGTTAGGGCTAGGGTTAGGGTTAGAGTTAAGGTTAAGGGTTAGGGTTAGGTTTAAGTTTATGGTAGGCTTAAAGATAGGGTTGAGGTTAGGTTAGGGTTAGGGTCAGGGTTAGAATTAGAATTAGGTTTAGGGCGAGGATTAGGGTCAGAGTTATTGTAAGGGTTAGGTTTCGGGTTACAGGTGGGCCAAGGTTAAGGTGAGGGTTAGGTTTATGGGGAGGGTTAGGGTTAAAGTCAGGGTGAGTTTTAGGTTAGGGATAGGGTGAAGTTTAAGATAGGGTGAGGGTTAGGGTTATGGCTAAGGTTTGGGCTTGTTTTCAGGTTAGTGTTAAGGTTATGTTCAGGGTTAGGGTTACGTTCAGGGGTTGTGTTCAGTTTTAGGGTTAGGGTTAGGTTTAAGGTTAGGGTTAAGTTTAGTGTTACGTTTAGGGTTAGGGTCATGGTTGTGTTAGGCTTTGTGGTTGGGGTGAGGGTTAGTTTTAGGGTTAGGGTTGGTTAGGGTTAGGATTACCGTTATGATAAGGCGTTAGGGGTTAGAGGTGTAGTTTAGGGTTAGGGTTTGGGTGAGGGTTCCGGTTAGGCCTTGCGGTTCTGGTCATGGTTAGGTTTGGTTTAGGCTTAGGGTTAGGTGCATGATTCGGTTTCGGGTTAGTGTTAGAGTTAGGGTGAGAGTTAGTGTTAAGGTTTTTGCTAGGCTTTGGTGTTAGGGTTAGGGTTTGTGTTAGGGTTAGGTTTATCATTAGGGCTCAGGGGTTTCAGGTTAATGTTAGGGTTAGGGTTAGGGATAGCATTAGGGTTAGGGTTGTGGGATACGGTTAGGATTTAGGGTGCGGGTTACGGTTAGTTTTCCAGTTAAGGTGAGGGTTTAGGGTAATTGTTACGATTAGGGTTATAGTCAGAGTTAGGGTTTGGTTTAGGATTAGGGTTAGGTGTAGGGTAAGAATTAGGTTTAGGTCCATGTTGAGGGTTAGACTTAGTGTTCTATTTAGGGTCAGGGTTAGGGGTAGGGTTAGGATTAGGTCTAGGGTTAGGATTAGGATTATTTTAGGGTTAGGTTCAGGGCTATTGTAAGTGTTCGGTTTAGGGTTACAGATGGACTAGCGTTATTCTTAGAGTTAGGTTTAAGGTTAGGGTTTGGGTTAGGTCTAGGTTTAGGGTTAAGGTTATGGTTAGTGTTTGGATGAAGTTCAGGATAGGGTGAGGGTTATTTTTATGGTGAGGGCTAGGGTTTGGGTTTGTGTGCAGGTTAGTGTTAAGGATAGGTTTAGGGTTCGGTGAGGGTTAGGCGTTATGTCTAGGGTCAGCGTTAGGTTAGGTTTAGGGTTAGTGTGAAGTTTAGGTTAAGGGTGAGGGTTATGGTAAGGGTTAGGATTATAGACGGTGTTAGACGTTAGGTTTAGGGTGTTAGGGTTAGGTTTATGGTTAGGGTAGATTTAAGTTTAGGTTTAATATTAGGGTTAGGGTTAGATTTGGGTTACTGTTCGTATTAGGGTTAGGGTTAGGGATAAGTTTGGGGATAGCGTCAGGTTTAGGGTTGGGGATACGGTTAAGGATTAGGGTGAGGGTTAGGGTTAGGTTTACAGTTAAGGCGAGGGTTTAGGGTAATTGTTATGGTTAGGGTTAGAGTTAGAGTTAGGCTTAGGGTTAGGGTGAAGTTTCAGTTAATAGTCAGGGTTAGGCTTAAGGTTAGAGTAGGGTTAAGGTTAGTGTTCGGGTTAGGTATAGCGTTAGGGTTTGGGTAGGGGTAAGGTTAGGGTTAAGGCTAGGTTTACGGTAAAGGGTAGGGCTAGCTTAGGGTTAGATTTAGAGTTGGAGTTAGTGCTAGGGTTTAGGATGATGGTTATGGTCAGGTTCAGAGTTGTTGTTAGGGTTAGGGTAGAGTTAAGGTTAGGGTTAATTTAGGGTTAGAGAAAGGGTTAGGTTTAGGTCTGGGTTAGGTGTAGGATGCGGGGTAGGGTTAGGGTTAGGGGTTCATGGGAGGGTTAGTGTTAAGTTTCCATTAAGCTGATGTTTTAGGGTGTTACTGTTAGGGCTAGGGTTAGCATTAGGTTTAGGGTCAGGGCTAGAGTTAGGGGATAGTTAAGGCTTAGCTTTACTTTCAGGGTTAGGGTTAGCCTTAGGTTTAGGGTGAAGTTTAGGTTAAGGATGAGGGTTAGGGTTAGGGTTAGGCATTTGGGTTAAGGTTAGGGTTAGGTTTAGGATTAGGCTTAGGGTTAGGGTTAGGTGTTTGGGTTAATGTTAGGGTCAGGTTTAGGGTTCGGCTTAGGGTTAGGGCTACAGCTGGGGTAAAGTTTAATTGAAGGGTGAGGGTTGAGCTTAGGGTTAGCGTTAGGGGTTAGGGTTAGAGCTTAGGTTAGGATTAAGTGTAGGGTTAAGGTTAGGTTTAGATTTAGGGTTAGGGTTAGTGTTAGGGTTAAGTCATGTTTAGGTTTAGGGCTAGGTGAAGGTTATAGATAGGGTTAGGTTAAGGGTTGAGGTTAGTTTTAGATGGTAAGATGAGGGTTAGTGCTAGGTTTCCATTGAAGCTGAGTGTGTAGGGTAAGTTTTAGGGTTAGGATTAGGGTTAGAGTTAGGGTTAGGGTCAGGGTTAGTTTTGAGTTTAGAGTTAGGGTTACGTTTATGGTACGGTCAGGGTTAGGGGAGATTTAGTGTTACGTTTAGTTTTAGGGCTAGGGTTACAGAGAAGTTTATGTGAAGCGAGAGGGTTGGGGTTAGGGGTTTGGGTTCAGGTCAGAGTCAGGGTTAGGGTTAGGTTTAGGGTTAGGGTTACGTGTAGTGTTAGTGTTAGTTTTGCTTAGGGTTCGGGTTTGAATGAAGTTAGGGTACGCTTAGCGTTATGCTTTAGGGTGAAATTCTGGTTAAGGGTGAGGGTTTTTTTCGGCTCAGGGTTAGGGTTAGAGTTAGGGTCAGTGGTTAGGGTTAGGTTTAGGGTTAAGGTTAGTTTTAGGCTAAGGATTAGGATTAGAGTTAGGGTTAAGGGTTACTGTTTCAGTTAGGTTTAGGTTAAGGTTATAATTAGGGTTAAGTTTAGGGTTAGGGTAAGAGTTAGAGTTACATTTACAGTTAAGGTGAGGGTTCTGGGTAAGTGTTACCGTTAAGGTTAGGGTTAGGGCTAGGGTTAGGGTTAGAGTTAAGGTTAAGGGTTAGGGTTAGGTTTAAGTTTATGGTAGGCTTAAAGATAGGGTTGAGGTTAGGTTAGGGTTAGGGTCAGGGTTAGAATTAGAATTAGGTTTAGGGCGAGGATTAGGGTCAGAGTTATTGTAAGGGTTAGGTTTCGGGTTACAGGTGGGCCAAGGTTAAGGTGAGGGTTAGGTTTATGGGGAGGGTTAGGGTTAAAGTCAGGGTGAGTTTTAGGTTAGGGATAGGGTGAAGTTTAAGATAGGGTGAGGGTTAGGGTTATGGCTAAGGTTTGGGCTTGTTTTCAGGTTAGTGTTAAGGTTATGTTCAGGGTTAGGGTTACGTTCAGGGGTTGTGTTCAGTTTTAGGGTTAGGGTTAGGTTTAAGGTTAGGGTTAAGTTTAGTGTTACGTTTAGGGTTAGGGTCATGGTTGTGTTAGGCTTTGTGGTTGGGGTGAGGGTTAGTTTTAGGGTTAGGGTTGGTTAGGGTTAGGATTACCGTTATGATAAGGCGTTAGGGGTTAGAGGTGTAGTTTAGGGTTAGGGTTTGGGTGAGGGTTCCGGTTAGGCCTTGCGGTTCTGGTCATGGTTAGGTTTGGTTTAGGCTTAGGGTTAGGTGCATGATTCGGTTTCGGGTTAGTGTTAGAGTTAGGGTGAGAGTTAGTGTTAAGGTTTTTGCTAGGCTTTGGTGTTAGGGTTAGGGTTTGTGTTAGGGTTAGGTTTATCATTAGGGCTCAGGGGTTTCAGGTTAATGTTAGGGTTAGGGTTAGGGATAGCATTAGGGTTAGGGTTGTGGGATACGGTTAGGATTTAGGGTGCGGGTTACGGTTAGTTTTCCAGTTAAGGTGAGGGTTTAGGGTAATTGTTACGATTAGGGTTATAGTCAGAGTTAGGGTTTGGTTTAGGATTAGGGTTAGGTGTAGGGTAAGAATTAGGTTTAGGTCCATGTTGAGGGTTAGACTTAGTGTTCTATTTAGGGTCAGGGTTAGGGGTAGGGTTAGGATTAGGTCTAGGGTTAGGATTAGGATTATTTTAGGGTTAGGTTCAGGGCTATTGTAAGTGTTCGGTTTAGGGTTACAGATGGACTAGCGTTATTCTTAGAGTTAGGTTTAAGGTTAGGGTTTGGGTTAGGTCTAGGTTTAGGGTTAAGGTTATGGTTAGTGTTTGGATGAAGTTCAGGATAGGGTGAGGGTTATTTTTATGGTGAGGGCTAGGGTTTGGGTTTGTGTGCAGGTTAGTGTTAAGGATAGGTTTAGGGTTCGGTGAGGGTTAGGCGTTATGTCTAGGGTCAGCGTTAGGTTAGGTTTAGGGTTAGTGTGAAGTTTAGGTTAAGGGTGAGGGTTATGGTAAGGGTTAGGATTATAGACGGTGTTAGACGTTAGGTTTAGGGTGTTAGGGTTAGGTTTATGGTTAGGGTAGATTTAAGTTTAGGTTTAATATTAGGGTTAGGGTTAGATTTGGGTTACTGTTCGTATTAGGGTTAGGGTTAGGGATAAGTTTGGGGATAGCGTCAGGTTTAGGGTTGGGGATACGGTTAAGGATTAGGGTGAGGGTTAGGGTTAGGTTTACAGTTAAGGCGAGGGTTTAGGGTAATTGTTATGGTTAGGGTTAGAGTTAGAGTTAGGCTTAGGGTTAGGGTGAAGTTTCAGTTAATAGTCAGGGTTAGGCTTAAGGTTAGAGTAGGGTTAAGGTTAGTGTTCGGGTTAGGTATAGCGTTAGGGTTTGGGTAGGGGTAAGGTTAGGGTTAAGGCTAGGTTTACGGTAAAGGGTAGGGCTAGCTTAGGGTTAGATTTAGAGTTGGAGTTAGTGCTAGGGTTTAGGATGATGGTTATGGTCAGGTTCAGAGTTGTTGTTAGGGTTAGGGTAGAGTTAAGGTTAGGGTTAATTTAGGGTTAGAGAAAGGGTTAGGTTTAGGTCTGGGTTAGGTGTAGGATGCGGGGTAGGGTTAGGGTTAGGGGTTCATGGGAGGGTTAGTGTTAAGTTTACATTAAGCTGATGTTTTAGGGTGTTACTGTTAGGGCTAGGGTTAGCATTAGGTTTAGGGTCAGGGCTAGAGTTAGGGGATAGTTAAGGCTTAGCTTTACTTTCAGGGTTAGGGTTAGCCTTAGGTTTAGGGTGAAGTTTAGGTTAAGGATGAGGGTTAGGGTTAGGGTTAGGCATTTGGGTTAAGGTTAGGGTTAGGTTTAGGATTAGGCTTAGGGTTAGGGTTAGGTGTTTGGGTTAATGTTAGGGTCAGGTTTAGGGTTCGGCTTAGGGTTAGGGCTACAGCTGGGGTAAAGTTTAATTGAAGGGTGAGGGTTGAGCTTAGGGTTAGCGTTAGGGGTTAGGGTTAGAGCTTAGGTTAGGATTAAGTGTAGGGTTAAGGTTAGGTTTAGATTTAGGGTTAGGGTTAGTGTTAGGGTTAAGTCATGTTTAGGTTTAGGGCTAGGTGAAGGTTATAGATAGGGTTAGGTTAAGGGTTGAGGTTAGTTTTAGATGGTAAGATGAGGGTTAGTGCTAGGTTTCCATTGAAGCTGAGTGTGTAGGGTAAGTTTTAGGGTTAGGATTAGGGTTAGAGTTAGGGTTAGGGTCAGGGTTAGTTTTGAGTTTAGAGTTAGGGTTACGTTTATGGTACGGTCAGGGTTAGGGGAGATTTAGTGTTACGTTTAGTTTTAGGGCTAGGGTTACAGAGAAGTTTATGTGAAGCGAGAGGGTTGGGGTTAGGGGTTTGGGTTCAGGTCAGAGTCAGGGTTAGGGTTAGGTTTAGGGTTAGGGTTACGTGTAGTGTTAGTGTTAGTTTTGCTTAGGGTTCGGGTTTGAATGAAGTTAGGGTACGCTTAGCGTTATGCTTTAGGGTGAAATTCTGGTTAAGGGTGAGGGTTTTTTTCGGCTCAGGGTTAGGGTTAGAGTTAGGGTCAGTGGTTAGGGTTAGGTTTAGGGTTAAGGTTAGTTTTAGGCTAAGGATTAGGATTAGAGTTAGGGTTAAGGGTTACTGTTTCAGTTAGGTTTAGGTTAAGGTTATAATTAGGGTTAAGTTTAGGGTTAGGGTAAGAGTTAGAGTTACATTTACAGTTAAGGTGAGGGTTCTGGGTAAGTGTTACCGTTAAGGTTAGGGTTAGGGCTAGGGTTAGGGTTAGAGTTAAGGTTAAGGGTTAGGGTTAGGTTTAAGTTTATGGTAGGCTTAAAGATAGGGTTGAGGTTAGGTTAGGGTTAGGGTCAGGGTTAGAATTAGAATTAGGTTTAGGGCGAGGATTAGGGTCAGAGTTATTGTAAGGGTTAGGTTTCGGGTTACAGGTGGGCCAAGGTTAAGGTGAGGGTTAGGTTTATGGGGAGGGTTAGGGTTAAAGTCAGGGTGAGTTTTAGGTTAGGGATAGGGTGAAGATTAAGATAGGGTGAGGGTTAGGGTTATGGCTAAGGTTTGGGCTTGTTTTCAGGTTAGTGTTAAGGTTATGTTCAGGGTTAGGGTTACGTTCAGGGGTTGTGTTCAGTTTTAGGGTTAGGGTTAGATTTAAGGTTAGGGTTAAGTTTAGTGTTACGTTTAGGGTTAGGGTCATGGTTGTGTTAGGCTTTGTGGTTGGGGTGAGGGTTAGTTTTAGGGTTAGGGTTGGTTAGGGTTAGGATTACCGTTATGATAAGGCGTTAGGGGTTAGAGGTGTAGTTTAGGGTTAGGGTTTGGGTGAGGGTTCCGGTTAGGCCTTGCGGTTCTGGTCATGGTTAGGTTTGGTTTAGGCTTAGGGTTAGGTGCATGATTCGGTTTCGGGTTAGTGTTAGAGTTAGGGTGAGAGTTAGTGTTAAGGTTTTTGCTAGGCTTTGGTGTTAGGGTTAGGGTTTGTGTTAGGGTTAGGTTTATCATTAGGGCTCAGGGGTTTCAGGTTAATGTTAGGGTTAGGGTTAGGGATAGCATTAGGGTTAGGGTTGTGGGATACGGTTAGGATTTAGGGTGCGGGTTACGGTTAGTTTTCCAGTTAAGGTGAGGGTTTAGGGTAATTGTTACGATTAGGGTTATAGTCAGAGTTAGGGTTTGGTTTAGGATTAGGGTTAGGTGTAGGGTAAGAATTAGGTTTAGGTCCATGTTGAGGGTTAGACTTAGTGTTCTATTTAGGGTCAGGGTTAGGGGTAGGGTTAGGATTAGGTCTAGGGTTAGGATTAGGATTATTTTAGGGTTAGGTTCAGGGCTATTGTAAGTGTTCGGTTTAGGGTTACAGATGGACTAGCGTTATTCTTAGAGTTAGGTTTAAGGTTAGGGTTTGGGTTAGGTCTAGGTTTAGGGTTAAGGTTATGGTTAGTGTTTGGATGAAGTTCAGGATAGGGTGAGGGTTATTTTTATGGTGAGGGCTAGGGTTTGGGTTTGTGTGCAGGTTAGTGTTAAGGATAGGTTTAGGGTTCGGTGAGGGTTAGGCGTTATGTCTAGGGTCAGCGTTAGGTTAGGTTTAGGGTTAGTGTGAAGTTTAGGTTAAGGGTGAGGGTTATGGTAAGGGTTAGGATTATAGACGGTGTTAGACGTTAGGTTTAGGGTGTTAGGGTTAGGTTTATGGTTAGGGTAGATTTAAGTTTAGGTTTAATATTAGGGTTAGGGTTAGATTTGGGTTACTGTTCGTATTAGGGTTAGGGTTAGGGATAAGTTTGGGGATAGCGTTAGGTTTAGGGTTGGGGATACGGTTAAGGATTAGGGTGAGGGTTAGGGTTAGGTTTACAGTTAAGGCGAGGGTTTAGGGTAATTGTTATGGTTAGGGTTAGAGTTAGAGTTAGGCTTAGGGTTAGGGTGAAGTTTCAGTTAATAGTCAGGGTTAGGCTTAAGGTTAGAGTAGGGTTAAGGTTAGTGTTCGGGTTAGGTATAGCGTTAGGGTTTGGGTAGGGGTAAGGTTAGGGTTAAGGCTAGGTTTACGGTAAAGGGTAGGGCTAGCTTAGGGTTAGATTTAGAGTTGGAGTTAGTGCTAGGGTTTAGGATGATGGTTATGGTCAGGTTCAGAGTTGTTGTTAGGGTTAGGGTAGAGTTAAGGTTAGGGTTAATTTAGGGTTAGAGAAAGGGTTAGGTTTAGGTCTGGGTTAGGTGTAGGATGCGGGGTAGGGTTAGGGTTAGGGGTTCATGGGAGGGTTAGTGTTAAGTTTCCATTAAGCTGATGTTTTAGGGTGTTACTGTTAGGGCTAGGGTTAGCATTAGGTTTAGGGTCAGGGCTAGAGTTAGGGGATAGTTAAGGCTTAGCTTTACTTTCAGGGTTAGGGTTAGCCTTAGGTTTAGGGTGAAGTTTAGGTTAAGGATGAGGGTTAGGGTTAGGGTTAGGCATTTGGGTTAAGGTTAGGGTTAGGTTTAGGATTAGGCTTAGGGTTAGGGTTAGGTGTTTGGGTTAATGTTAGGGTCAGGTTTAGGGTTCGGCTTAGGGTTAGGGCTACAGCTGGGGTAAAGTTTAATTGAAGGGTGAGGGTTGAGCTTAGGGTTAGCGTTAGGGGTTAGGGTTAGAGCTTAGGTTAGGATTAAGTGTAGGGTTAAGGTTAGGTTTAGATTTAGGGTTAGGGTTAGTGTTAGGGTTAAGTCATGTTTAGGTTTAGGGCTAGGTGAAGGTTATAGATAGGGTTAGGTTAAGGGTTGAGGTTAGGTTTAGATGGTAAGATGAGGGTTAGTGCTAGGTTTCCATTGAAGCTGAGTGTGTAGGGTAAGTTTTAGGGTTAGGATTAGGGTTAGAGTTAGGGTTAGGGTCAGGGTTAGTTTTGAGTTTAGAGTTAGGGTTACGTTTATGGTACGGTCAGGGTTAGGGGAGATTTAGTGTTACGTTTAGTTTTAGGGCTAGGGTTACAGAGAAGTTTATGTGAAGCGAGAGGGTTGGGGTTAGGGGTTTGGGTTCAGGTCAGAGTCAGGGTTAGGGTTAGGTTTAGGGTTAGGGTTACGTGTAGTGTTAGTGTTAGTTTTGCTTAGGGTTCGGGTTTGAATGAAGTTAGGGTACGCTTAGCGTTATGCTTTAGGGTGAAATTCTGGTTAAGGGTGAGGGTTTTTTTCGGCTCAGGGTTAGGGTTAGAGTTAGGGTCAGTGGTTAGGGTTAGGTTTAGGGTTAAGGTTAGTTTTAGGCTAAGGATTAGGATTAGAGTTAGGGTTAAGGGTTACTGTTTCAGTTAGGTTTAGGTTAAGGTTATAATTAGGGTTAAGTTTAGGGTTAGGGTAAGAGTTAGAGTTACATTTACAGTTAAGGTGAGGGTTCTGGGTAAGTGTTACCGTTAAGGTTAGGGTTAGGGCTAGGGTTAGGGTTAGAGTTAAGGTTAAGGGTTAGGGTTAGGTTTAAGTTTATGGTAGGCTTAAAGATAGGGTTGAGGTTAGGTTAGGGTTAGGGTCAGGGTTAGAATTAGAATTAGGTTTAGGGCGAGGATTAGGGTCAGAGTTATTGTAAGGGTTAGGTTTCGGGTTACAGGTGGGCCAAGGTTAAGGTGAGGGTTAGGTTTATGGGGAGGGTTAGGGTTAAAGTCAGGGTGAGTTTTAGGTTAGGGATAGGGTGAAGATTAAGATAGGGTGAGGGTTAGGGTTATGGCTAAGGTTTGGGCTTGTTTTCAGGTTAGTGTTAAGGTTATGTTCAGAGTTAGGGTTACGTTCAGGGGTTGTGTTCAGTTTTAGGGTTAGGGTTAGATTTAAGGTTAGGGTTAAGTTTAGTGTTACGTTTAGGGTTAGGGTCATGGTTGTGTTAGGCTTTGTGGTTGGGGTGAGGGTTAGTTTTAGGGTTAGGGTTGGTTAGGGTTAGGATTACCGTTATGATAAGGCGTTAGGGGTTAGAGGTGTAGTTTAGGGTTAGGGTTTGGGTGAGGGTTCCGGTTAGGCCTTGCGGTTCTGGTCATGGTTAGGTTTGGTTTAGGCTTAGGGTTAGGTGCATGATTCGGTTTCGGGTTAGTGTTAGAGTTAGGGTGAGAGTTAGTGTTAAGGTTTTTGCTAGGCTTTGGTGTTAGGGTTAGGGTTTGTGTTAGGGTTAGGTTTATCATTAGGGCTCAGGGGTTTCAGGTTAATGTTAGGGTTAGGGTTAGGGATAGCATTAGGGTTAGGGTTGTGGGATACGGTTAGGATTTAGGGTGCGGGTTACGGTTAGTTTTCCAGTTAAGGTGAGGGTTTAGGGTAATTGTTACGATTAGGGTTATAGTCAGAGTTAGGGTTTGGTTTAGGATTAGGGTTAGGTGTAGGGTAAGAATTAGGTTTAGGTCCATGTTGAGGGTTAGACTTAGTGTTCTATTTAGGGTCAGGGTTAGGGGTAGGGTTAGGATTAGGTCTAGGGTTAGGATTAGGATTATTTTAGGGTTAGGTTCAGGGCTATTGTAAGTGTTCGGTTTAGGGTTACAGATGGACTAGCGTTATTCTTAGAGTTAGGTTTAAGGTTAGGGTTTGGGTTAGGTCTAGGTTTAGGGTTAAGGTTATGGTTAGTGTTTGGATGAAGTTCAGGATAGGGTGAGGGTTATTTTTATGGTGAGGGCTAGGGTTTGGGTTTGTGTGCAGGTTAGTGTTAAGGATAGGTTTAGGGTTCGGTGAGGGTTAGGCGTTATGTCTAGGGTCAGCGTTAGGTTAGGTTTAGGGTTAGTGTGAAGTTTAGGTTAAGGGTGAGGGTTATGGTAAGGGTTAGGATTATAGACGGTGTTAGACGTTAGGTTTAGGGTGTTAGGGTTAGGTTTATGGTTAGGGTAGATTTAAGTTTAGGTTTAATATTAGGGTTAGGGTTAGATTTGGGTTACTGTTCGTATTAGGGTTAGGGTTAGGGATAAGTTTGGGGATAGCGTTAGGTTTAGGGTTGGGGATACGGTTAAGGATTAGGGTGAGGGTTAGGGTTAGGTTTACAGTTAAGGCGAGGGTTTAGGGTAATTGTTATGGTTAGGGTTAGAGTTAGAGTTAGGCTTAGGGTTAGGGTGAAGTTTCAGTTAATAGTCAGGGTTAGGCTTAAGGTTAGAGTAGGGTTAAGGTTAGTGTTCGGGTTAGGTATAGCGTTAGGGTTTGGGTAGGGGTAAGGTTAGGGTTAAGGCTAGGTTTACGGTAAAGGGTAGGGCTAGCTTAGGGTTAGATTTAGAGTTGGAGTTAGTGCTAGGGTTTAGGATGATGGTTATGGTCAGGTTTAGAGTTGTTGTTAGGGTTAGGGTAGAGTTAAGGTTAGGGTTAATTTAGGGTTAGAGAAAGGGTTAGGTTTAGGTCTGGGTTAGGTGTAGGATGCGGGGTAGGGTTAGGGTTAGGGGTTCATGGGAGGGTTAGTGTTAAGTTTCCATTAAGCTGATGTTTTAGGGTGTTACTGTTAGGGCTAGGGTTAGCATTAGGTTTAGGGTCAGGGCTAGAGTTAGGGGATAGTTAAGGCTTAGCTTTACTTTCAGGGTTAGGGTTAGCCTTAGGTTTAGGGTGAAGTTTAGGTTAAGGATGAGGGTTAGGGTTAGGGTTAGGCATTTGGGTTAAGGTTAGGGTTAGGTTTAGGATTAGGCTTAGGGTTAGGGTTAGGTGTTTGGGTTAATGTTAGGGTCAGGTTTAGGGTTCGGCTTAGGGTTAGGGCTACAGCTGGGGTAAAGTTTAATTGAAGGGTGAGGGTTGAGCTTAGGGTTAGCGTTAGGGGTTAGGGTTAGAGCTTAGGTTAGGATTAAGTGTAGGGTTAAGGTTAGGTTTAGATTTAGGGTTAGGGTTAGTGTTAGGGTTAAGTCATGTTTAGGTTTAGGGCTAGGTGAAGGTTATAGATAGGGTTAGGTTAAGGGTTGAGGTTAGTTTTAGATGGTAAGATGAGGGTTAGTGCTAGGTTTCCATTGAAGCTGAGTGTGTAGGGTAAGTTTTAGGGTTAGGATTAGGGTTAGAGTTAGGGTTAGGGTCAGGGTTAGTTTTGAGTTTAGAGTTAGGGTTACGTTTATGGTACGGTCAGGGTTAGGGGAGATTTAGTGTTACGTTTAGTTTTAGGGCTAGGGTTACAGAGAAGTTTATGTGAAGCGAGAGGGTTGGGGTTAGGGGTTTGGGTTCAGGTCAGAGTCAGGGTTAGGGTTAGGTTTAGGGTTAGGGTTACGTGTAGTGTTAGTGTTAGTTTTGCTTAGGGTTCGGGTTTGAATGAAGTTAGGGTACGCTTAGCGTTATGCTTTAGGGTGAAATTCTGGTTAAGGGTGAGGGTTTTTTTCGGCTCAGGGTTAGGGTTAGAGTTAGGGTCAGTGGTTAGGGTTAGGTTTAGGGTTAAGGTTAGTTTTAGGCTAAGGATTAGGATTAGAGTTAGGGTTAAGGGTTACTGTTTCAGTTAGGTTTAGGTTAAGGTTATAATTAGGGTTAAGTTTAGGGTTAGGGTAAGAGTTAGAGTTACATTTACAGTTAAGGTGAGGGTTCTGGGTAAGTGTTACCGTTAAGGTTAGGGTTAGGGCTAGGGTTAGGGTTAGAGTTAAGGTTAAGGGTTAGGGTTAGGTTTAAGTTTATGGTAGGCTTAAAGATAGGGTTGAGGTTAGGTTAGGGTTAGGGTCAGGGTTAGAATTAGAATTAGGTTTAGGGCGAGGATTAGGGTCAGAGTTATTGTAAGGGTTAGGTTTCGGGTTACAGGTGGGCCAAGGTTAAGGTGAGGGTTAGGTTTATGGGGAGGGTTAGGGTTAAAGTCAGGGTGAGTTTTAGGTTAGGGATAGGGTGAAGTTTAAGATAGGGTGAGGGTTAGGGTTATGGCCAAGGTTTGGGCTTGTTTTCAGGTTAGTGTTAAGGTTATGTTCAGGGTTAGGGTTACGTTCAGGGGTTGTGTTCAGTTTTAGGGTTAGGGTTAGATTTAAGGTTAGGGTTAAGTTTAGTGTTACGTTTAGGGTTAGGGTCATGGTTGTGTTAGGCTTTGTGGTTGGGGTGAGGGTTAGTTTTAGGGTTAGGGTTGGTTAGGGTTAGGATTACCGTTATGATAAGGCGTTAGGGGTTAGAGGTGTAGTTTAGGGTTAGGGTTTGGGTGAGGGTTCCGGTTAGGCCTTGCGGTTCTGGTCATGGTTAGGTTTGGTTTAGGCTTAGGGTTAGGTGCATGATTCGGTTTCGGGTTAGTGTTAGAGTTAGGGTGAGAGTTAGTGTTAAGGTTTTTGCTAGGCTTTGGTGTTAGGGTTAGGGTTTGTGTTAGGGTTAGGTTTATCATTAGGGCTCAGGGGTTTCAGGTTAATGTTAGGGTTAGGGTTAGGGATAGCATTAGGGTTAGGGTTGTGGGATACGGTTAGGATTTAGGGTGCGGGTTACGGTTAGTTTTCCAGTTAAGGTGAGGGTTTAGGGTAATTGTTACGATTAGGGTTATAGTCAGAGTTAGGGTTTGGTTTAGGATTAGGGTTAGGTGTAGGGTAAGAATTAGGTTTAGGTCCATGTTGAGGGTTAGACTTAGTGTTCTATTTAGGGTCAGGGTTAGGGGTAGGGTTAGGATTAGGTCTAGGGTTAGGATTAGGATTATTTTAGGGTTAGGTTCAGGGCTATTGTAAGTGTTCGGTTTAGGGTTACAGATGGACTAGCGTTATTCTTAGAGTTAGGTTTAAGGTTAGGGTTTGGGTTAGGTCTAGGTTTAGGGTTAAGGTTATGGTTAGTGTTTGGATGAAGTTCAGGATAGGGTGAGGGTTATTTTTATGGTGAGGGCTAGGGTTTGGGTTTGTGTGCAGGTTAGTGTTAAGGATAGGTTTAGGGTTCGGTGAGGGTTAGGCGTTATGTCTAGGGTCAGCGTTAGGTTAGGTTTAGGGTTAGTGTGAAGTTTAGGTTAAGGGTGAGGGTTATGGTAAGGGTTAGGATTATAGACGGTGTTAGACGTTAGGTTTAGGGTGTTAGGGTGAGGTTTATGGTTAGGGTAGATTTAAGTTTAGGTTTAATATTAGGGTTAGGGTTAGATTTGGGTTACTGTTCGTATTAGGGTTAGGGTTAGGGATAAGTTTGGGGATAGCGTTAGGTTTAGGGTTGGGGATACGGTTAAGGATTAGGGTGAGGGTTAGGGTTAGGTTTACAGTTAAGGCGAGGGTTTAGGGTAATTGTTATGGTTAGGGTTAGAGTTAGAGTTAGGCTTAGGGTTAGGGTGAAGTTTCAGTTAATAGTCAGGGTTAGGCTTAAGGTTAGAGTAGGGTTAAGGTTAGTGTTCGGGTTAGGTATAGCGTTAGGGTTTGGGTAGGGGTAAGGTTAGGGTTAAGGCTAGGTTTACGGTAAAGGGTAGGGCTAGCTTAGGGTTAGATTTAGAGTTGGAGTTAGTGCTAGGGTTTAGGATGATGGTTATGGTCAGGTTCAGAGTTGTTGTTAGGGTTAGGGTAGAGTTAAGGTTAGGGTTAATTTAGGGTTAGAGAAAGGGTTAGGTTTAGGTCTGGGTTAGGTGTAGGATGCGGGGTAGGGTTAGGGTTAGGGGTTCATGGGAGGGTTAGTGTTAAGTTTCCATTAAGCTGATGTTTTAGGGTGTTACTGTTAGGGCTAGGGTTAGCATTAGGTTTAGGGTCAGGGCTAGAGTTAGGGGATAGTTAAGGCTTAGCTTTACTTTCAGGGTTAGGGTTAGCCTTAGGTTTAGGGTGAAGTTTAGGTTAAGGATGAGGGTTAGGGTTAGGGTTAGGCATTTGGGTTAAGGTTAGGGTTAGGTTTAGGATTAGGCTTAGGGTTAGGGTTAGGTGTTTGGGTTAATGTTAGGGTCAGGTTTAGGGTTCGGCTTAGGGTTAGGGCTACAGCTGGGGTAAAGTTTAATTGAAGGGTGAGGGTTGAGCTTAGGGTTAGCGTTAGGGGTTAGGGTTAGAGCTTAGGTTAGGATTAAGTGTAGGGTTAAGGTTAGGTTTAGATTTAGGGTTAGGGTTAGTGTTAGGGTTAAGTCATGTTTAGGTTTAGGGCTAGGTGAAGGTTATAGATAGGGTTAGGTTAAGGGTTGAGGTTAGTTTTAGATGGTAAGATGAGGGTTAGTGCTAGGTTTCCATTGAAGCTGAGTGTGTAGGGTAAGTTTTAGGGTTAGGATTAGGGTTAGAGTTAGGGTTAGGGTCAGGGTTAGTTTTGAGTTTAGAGTTAGGGTTACGTTTATGGTACGGTCAGGGTTAGGGGAGATTTAGTGTTACGTTTAGTTTTAGGGCTAGGGTTACAGAGAAGTTTATGTGAAGCGAGAGGGTTGGGGTTAGGGGTTTGGGTTCAGGTCAGAGTCAGGGTTAGGGTTAGGTTTAGGGTTAGGGTTACGTGTAGTGTTAGTGTTAGTTTTGCTTAGGGTTCGGGTTTGAATGAAGTTAGGGTACGCTTAGCGTTATGCTTTAGGGTGAAATTCTGGTTAAGGGTGAGGGTTTTTTTCGGCTCAGGGTTAGGGTTAGAGTTAGGGTCAGTGGTTAGGGTTAGGTTTAGGGTTAAGGTTAGTTTTAGGCTAAGGATTAGGATTAGAGTTAGGGTTAAGGGTTACTGTTTCAGTTAGGTTTAGGTTAAGGTTATAATTAGGGTTAAGTTTAGGGTTAGGGTAAGAGTTAGAGTTACATTTACAGTTAAGGTGAGGGTTCTGGGTAAGTGTTACCGTTAAGGTTAGGGTTAGGGCTAGGGTTAGGGTTAGAGTTAAGGTTAAGGGTTAGGGTTAGGTTTAAGTTTATGGTAGGCTTAAAGATAGGGTTGAGGTTAGGTTAGGGTTAGGGTCAGGGTTAGAATTAGAATTAGGTTTAGGGCGAGGATTAGGGTCAGAGTTATTGTAAGGGTTAGGTTTCGGGTTACAGGTGGGCCAAGGTTAAGGTGAGGGTTAGGTTTATGGGGAGGGTTAGGGTTAAAGTCAGGGTGAGTTTTAGGTTAGGGATAGGGTGAAGATTAAGATAGGGTGAGGGTTAGGGTTATGGCTAAGGTTTGGGCTTGTTTTCAGGTTAGTGTTAAGGTTATGTTCAGAGTTAGGGTTACGTTCAGGGGTTGTGTTCAGTTTTAGGGTTAGGGTTAGATTTAAGGTTAGGGTTAAGTTTAGTGTTACGTTTAGGGTTAGGGTCATGGTTGTGTTAGGCTTTGTGGTTGGGGTGAGGGTTAGTTTTAGGGTTAGGGTTGGTTAGGGTTAGGATTACCGTTATGATAAGGCGTTAGGGGTTAGAGGTGTAGTTTAGGGTTAGGGTTTGGGTGAGGGTTCCGGTTAGGCCTTGCGGTTCTGGTCATGGTTAGGTTTGGTTTAGGCTTAGGGTTAGGTGCATGATTCGGTTTCGGGTTAGTGTTAGAGTTAGGGTGAGAGTTAGTGTTAAGGTTTTTGCTAGGCTTTGGTGTTAGGGTTAGGGTTTGTGTTAGGGTTAGGTTTATCATTAGGGCTCAGGGGTTTCAGGTTAATGTTAGGGTTAGGGTTAGGGATAGCATTAGGGTTAGGGTTGTGGGATACGGTTAGGATTTAGGGTGCGGGTTACGGTTAGTTTTCCAGTTAAGGTGAGGGTTTAGGGTAATTGTTACGATTAGGGTTATAGTCAGAGTTAGGGTTTGGTTTAGGATTAGGGTTAGGTGTAGGGTAAGAATTAGGTTTAGGTCCATGTTGAGGGTTAGACTTAGTGTTCTATTTAGGGTCAGGGTTAGGGGTAGGGTTAGGATTAGGTCTAGGGTTAGGATTAGGATTATTTTAGGGTTAGGTTCAGGGCTATTGTAAGTGTTCGGTTTAGGGTTACAGATGGACTAGCGTTATTCTTAGAGTTAGGTTTAAGGTTAGGGTTTGGGTTAGGTCTAGGTTTAGGGTTAAGGTTATGGTTAGTGTTTGGATGAAGTTCAGGATAGGGTGAGGGTTATTTTTATGGTGAGGGCTAGGGTTTGGGTTTGTGTGCAGGTTAGTGTTAAGGATAGGTTTAGGGTTCGGTGAGGGTTAGGCGTTATGTCTAGGGTCAGCGTTAGGTTAGGTTTAGGGTTAGTGTGAAGTTTAGGTTAAGGGTGAGGGTTATGGTAAGGGTTAGGATTATAGACGGTGTTAGACGTTAGGTTTAGGGTGTTAGGGTTAGGTTTATGGTTAGGGTAGATTTAAGTTTAGGTTTAATATTAGGGTTAGGGTTAGATTTGGGTTACTGTTCGTATTAGGGTTAGGGTTAGGGATAAGTTTGGGGATAGCGTTAGGTTTAGGGTTGGGGATACGGTTAAGGATTAGGGTGAGGGTTAGGGTTAGGTTTACAGTTAAGGCGAGGGTTTAGGGTAATTGTTATGGTTAGGGTTAGAGTTAGAGTTAGGCTTAGGGTTAGGGTGAAGTTTCAGTTAATAGTCAGGGTTAGGCTTAAGGTTAGAGTAGGGTTAAGGTTAGTGTTCGGGTTAGGTATAGCGTTAGGGTTTGGGTAGGGGTAAGGTTAGGGTTAAGGCTAGGTTTACGGTAAAGGGTAGGGCTAGCTTAGGGTTAGATTTAGAGTTGGAGTTAGTGCTAGGGTTTAGGATGATGGTTATGGTCAGGTTCAGAGTTGTTGTTAGGGTTAGGGTAGAGTTAAGGTTAGGGTTAATTTAGGGTTAGAGAAAGGGTTAGGTTTAGGTCTGGGTTAGGTGTAGGATGCGGGGTAGGGTTAGGGTTAGGGTTCATGGGAGGGTTAGTGTTAAGTTTCCATTAAGCTGATGTTTTAGGGTGTTACTGTTAGGGCTAGGGTTAGCATTAGGTTTAGGGTCAGGGCTAGAGTTAGGGGATAGTTAAGGCTTAGCTTTACTTTCAGGGTTAGGGTTAGCCTTAGGTTTAGGGTGAAGTTTAGGTTAAGGATGAGGGGTTAGGGTTAGGGTTAGGCATTTGGGTTAAGGTTAGGGTTAGGTTTAGGATTAGGCTTAGGGTTAGGGTTAGGTGTTTGGGTTAATGTTAGGGTCAGGTTTAGGGTTCGGCTTAGGGTTAGGGCTACAGCTGGGGTAAAGTTAATTGAAGGGTGAGGGTTGAGCTTAGGGTTAGCGTTAGGGGTTAGGGTTAGAGCTTAGGTTAGGATTAAGTGTAGGGTTAAGGTTAGGTTTAGATTTAGGGTTAGGGTTAGTGTTAGGGTTAAGTCATGTTTAGGTTTAGGGCTAGGTGAAGGTTATAGATAGGGTTAGGTTAAGGGTTGAGGTTAGTTTTAGATGGTAAGATGAGGGTTAGTGCTAGGTTTCCATTGAAGCTGAGTGTGTAGGGTAAGTTTTAGGGTTAGGATTAGGGTTAGAGTTAGGGTTAGGGTCAGGGTTAGTTTTGAGTTTAGAGTTAGGGTTACGTTTATGGTACGGTCAGGGTTAGGGGAGATTTAGTGTTACGTTTAGTTTTAGGGCTAGGGTTACAGAGAAGTTTATGTGAAGCGAGAGGGTTGGGGTTAGGGGTTTGGGTTCAGGTCAGAGTCAGGGTTAGGGTTAGGTTTAGGGTTAGGGTTACGTGTAGTGTTAGTGTTAGTTTTGCTTAGGGTTCGGGTTTGAATGAAGTTAGGGTACGCTTAGCGTTATGCTTTAGGGTGAAATTCTGGTTAAGGGTGAGGGTTTTTTTCGGCTCAGGGTTAGGGTTAGAGTTAGGGTCAGTGGTTAGGGTTAGGTTTAGGGTTAAGGTTAGTTTTAGGCTAAGGATTAGGATTAGAGTTAGGGTTAAGGGTTACTGTTTCAGTTAGGTTTAGGTTAAGGTTATAATTAGGGTTAAGTTTAGGGTTAGGGTAAGAGTTAGAGTTACATTTACAGTTAAGGTGAGGGTTCTGGGTAAGTGTTACCGTTAAGGTTAGGGTTAGGGCTAGGGTTAGGGTTAGAGTTAAGGTTAAGGGTTAGGGTTAGGTTTAAGTTTATGGTAGGCTTAAAGATAGGGTTGAGGTTAGGTTAGGGTTAGGGTCAGGGTTAGAATTAGAATTAGGTTTAGGGCGAGGATTAGGGTCAGAGTTATTGTAAGGGTTAGGTTTCGGGTTACAGGTGGGCCAAGGTTAAGGTGAGGGTTAGGTTTATGGGGAGGGTTAGGGTTAAAGTCAGGGTGAGTTTTAGGTTAGGGATAGGGTGAAGTTTAAGATAGGGTGAGGGTTAGGGTTATGGCCAAGGTTTGGGGCTTGTTTTCAGGTTAGTGTTAAGGTTATGTTCAGGGTTAGGGTTACGTTCAGGGTTGTGTTCAGTTTTAGGGTTAGGGTTAGATTTAAGGTTAGGGTTAAGTTTAGTGTTACGTTTAGGGTTAGGGTCATGGTTGTGTTAGGCTTTGTGGTTGGGGTGAGGGTTAGTTTTAGGGTTAGGGTTGGTTAGGGTTAGGATTACTGTTATGATAAGGCGTTAGGGGTTAGAGGTGTAGTTTAGGGTTAGGGTTTGGGTGAGGGTTCCGGTTAGGCCTTGCGGTTCTGGTCATGGTTAGGTTTGGTTAGGCTTAGGGTTAGGTGCGTGATTCGGTTTCGGGTTAGTGTTAGAGTTAGGGTGAGAGTTAGTGTTAAGGTTTTTGCTAGGCTTTGGTGTTAGGGTTAGGGTTTGTGTTAGGGTTAGGTTTATCATTAGGGCTCAGGGTTTCAGGTTAATGTTAGGGTTAGGGTTAGGGATAGCATTAGGGTTAGGGTTGTGGGATACGGTTAGGATTTAGGGTGCGGGTTACGGTTAGTTTTCCAGTTAAGGTGAGGGTTTAGGGTAATTGTTACGATTAGGGTTATAGTCAGAGTTAGGGTTTGGTTTAGGATTAGGGTTAGGTGTAGGGTAAGAATTAGGTTTAGGTCCATGTTGAGGGTTAGACTTAGTGTTCTATTTAGGGTCAGGGTTAGGGGTAGGGTTAGGATTAGGTCTAGGGTTAGGATTAGGATTATTTTAGGGTTAGGTTCAGGGCTATTGTAAGTGTTCGGTTTAGGGTTACAGATGGACTAGCGTTATTCTTAGAGTTAGGTTTAAGGTTAGGGTTTGGGTTAGGTCTAGGTTTAGGGTTAAGGTTATGGTTAGTGTTTGGATGAAGTTCAGGATAGGGTGAGGGTTATTTTTATGGTGAGGGCTAGGGTTTGGGTTTGTGTGCAGGTTAGTGTTAAGGATAGGTTTAGGGTTCGGTGAGGGTTAGGCGTTATGTCTAGGGTCAGCGTTAGGTTAGGTTTAGGGTTAGTGTGAAGTTTAGGTTAAGGGTGAGGGTTATGGTAAGGGTTAGGATTATAGACGGTGTTAGACGTTAGGTTTAGGGTGTTAGGGTTAGGTTTATGGTTAGGGTAGATTTAAGTTTAGGTTTAATATTAGGGTTAGGGTTAGATTTGGGTTACTGTTCGTATTAGGGTTAGGGTTAGGGATAAGTTTGGGGATAGCGTTAGGTTTAGGGTTGGGGATACGGTTAAGGATTAGGGTGAGGGTTAGGGTTAGGTTTACAGTTAAGGCGAGGGTTTAGGGTAATTGTTATGGTTAGGGTTAGAGTTAGAGTTAGGCTTAGGGTTAGGGTGAAGTTTCAGTTAATAGTCAGGGTTAGGCTTAAGGTTAGAGTAGGGTTAAGGTTAGTGTTCGGGTTAGGTATAGCGTTAGGGTTTGGGTAGGGGTAAGGTTAGGGTTAAGGCTAGGTTTACGGTAAAGGGTAGGGCTAGCTTAGGGTTAGATTTAGAGTTGGAGTTAGTGCTAGGGTTTAGGATGATGGTTATGGTCAGGTTTAGAGTTGTTGTTAGGGTTAGGGTAGAGTTAAGGTTAGGGTTAATTTAGGGTTAGAGAAAGGGTTAGGTTTAGGTCTGGGTTAGGTGTAGGATGCGGGGTAGGGTTAGGGTTAGGGGTTCATGGAGGGTTAGTGTTAAGTTTACATTAAGCTGATGTTTTAGGGTGTTACTGTTAGGGCTAGGGTTAGCATTAGGTTTAGGGTCAGGGCTAGAGTTAGGGGATAGTTAAGGCTTAGCTTTACTTTCAGGGTTAGGGTTAGCCTTAGGTTTAGGGTGAAGTTTAGGTTAAGGATGAGGGTTAGGGTTAGGCATTTGGGTTAAGGTTAGGGTTAGGTTTAGGATTAGGCTTAGGGTTAGGGTTAGGTGTTTGGGTTAATGTTAGGGTCAGGTTTAGGGTTCGGCTTAGGGTTAGGGCTACAGCTGGGGTAAAGTTTAATTGAAGGGTGAGGGTTGAGCTTAGGGTTAGCGTTAGGGGTTAGGGTTAGAGCTTAGGTTAGGATTAAGTGTAGGGTTAAGGTTAGGTTTAGATTTAGGGTTAGGGTTAGTGTTAGGGTTAAGTCATGTTTAGGTTTAGGGCTAGGTGAAGGTTATAGATAGGGTTAGGTTAAGGGTTGAGGTTAGTTTTAGATGGTAAGATGAGGGTTAGTGCTAGGTTTCCATTGAAGCTGAGTGTGTAGGGTAAGTTTTAGGGTTAGGATTAGGGTTAGAGTTAGGGTTAGGGTCAGGGTTAGTTTTGAGTTTAGAGTTAGGGTTACGTTTATGGTACGGTCAGGGTTAGGGGAGATTTAGTGTTACGTTTAGTTTTAGGGCTAGGGTTACAGAGAAGTTTATGTGAAGCGAGAGGGTTGGGGTTAGGGGTTTGGGTTCAGGTCAGAGTCAGGGTTAGGGTTAGGTTTAGGGTTAGGGTTACGTGTAGTGTTAGTGTTAGTTTTGCTTAGGGTTTGGGTTTGAATGAAGTTAGGGTACGCTTAGCGTTATGCTTTAGGGTGAAATTCTGGTTAAGGGTGAGGGTTTTTTTCGGCTCAGGGTTAGGGTTAGAGTTAGGGTCAGTGGTTAGGGTTAGGTTTAGGGTTAAGGTTAGTTTTAGGCTAAGGATTAGGATTAGAGTTAGGGTTAAGGGTTACTGTTTCAGTTAGGTTTAGGTTAAGGTTATAATTAGGGTTAAGTTTAGGGTTAGGGTAAGAGTTAGAGTTACATTTACAGTTAAGGTGAGGGTTCTGGGTAAGTGTTACCGTTAAGGTTAGGGTTAGGGCTAGGGTTAGGGTTAGAGTTAAGGTTAAGGGTTAGGGTTAGGTTGAAGTTTATGGTAGGCTTAAAGATAGGGTTGAGGTTAGGTTAGGGTTAGGGTCAGGGTTAGAATTAGAATTAGGTTTAGGGCGAGGATTAGGGTCAGAGTTATTGTAAGGGTTAGGTTTCGGGTTACAGGTGGGCCAAGGTTAAGGTGAGGGTTAGGTTTATGGGGAGGGTTAGGGTTAAAGTCAGGGTGAGTAATACTATCTCTCTATTAGGGTGAAGTTTAAGATAGGGTGAGGGTTAGGGTTATGGCCAAGGTTTGGGCTTGTTTTCAGGTTAGTGTTAAGGTTATGTTCAGGGTTAGGGTTACGTTCAGGGGTTGTGTTCAGTTTTAGGGTTAGGGTTAGATTTAAGGTTAGGGTTAAGTTTAGTGTTACGTTTAGGGTTAGGGTCATGGTTGTGTTAGGCTTTGTGGTTGGGGTGAGGGTTAGTTTTAGGGTTAGGGTTGGTTAGGGTTAGGATTACCGTTATGATAAGGCGTTAGGGGTTAGAGGTGTAGTTTAGGGTTAGGGTTTGGGTGAGGGTTCCGGTTAGGCCTTGCGGTTCTGGTCATGGTTAGGTTTGGTTTAGGCTTAGGGTTAGGTGCGTGATTCGGTTTCGGGTTAGTGTTAGAGTTAGGGTGAGAGTTAGTGTTAAGGTTTTTGCTAGGCTTTGGTGTTAGGGTTAGGGTTTGTGTTAGGGTTAGGTTTATCATTAGGGCTCAGGGGTTTCAGGTTAATGTTAGGGTTAGGGTTAGGGATAGCATTAGGGTTAGGGTTGTGGGATACGGTTAGGATTTAGGGTGCGGGTTACGGTTAGTTTTCCAGTTAAGGTGAGGGTTTAGGGTAATTGTTACGATTAGGGTTATAGTCAGAGTTAGGGTTTGGTTTAGGATTAGGGTTAGGTGTAGGGTAAGAATTAGGTTTAGGTCCATGTTGAGGGTTAGACTTAGTGTTCTATTTAGGGTAAGGGTTAGGGGTAGGGTTAGGATTAGGTCTAGGGTTAGGATTAGGATTATTTTAGGGTTAGGTTCAGGGCTATTGTAAGTGTTCGGTTTAGGGTTACAGATGGACTAGCGTTATTCTTAGAGTTAGGTTTAAGGTTAGGGTTTGGGTTAGGTCTAGGTTTAGGGTTAAGGTTATGGTTAGTGTTTGGATGAAGTTCAGGATAGGGTGAGGGTTATTTTTATTGTGAGGGCTAGGGTTTGGGTTTGTGTGCAGGTTAGTGTTAAGGATAGGTTTAGGGTTCGGTGAGGGTTAGGCGTTATGTCTAGGGTCAGCGTTAGGTTAGGTTTAGGGTTAGTGTGAAGTTTAGGTTAAGGGTGAGGGTTATGGTAAGGGTTAGGATTATAGACGGTGTTAGACGTTAGGTTTAGGGTGTTAGGGTTAGGTTTATGGTTAGGGTAGATTTAAGTTTAGGTTTAATATTAGGGTTAGGGTTAGATTTGGGTTACTGTTCGTATTAGGGTTAGGGTTAGGGATAAGTTTGGGGATAGCGTTAGGTTTAGGGTTGGGGATACGGTTAAGGATTAGGGTGAGGGTTAGGGTTAGGTTTACAGTTAAGGCGAGGGTTTAGGGTAATTGTTATGGTTGGGGTTAGAGTTAGAGTTAGGCTTAGGGTTAGGGTGAAGTTTCAGTTAATAGTCAGGGTTAGGCTTAAGGTTAGAGTAGGGTTAAGGTTAGTGTTCGGGTTAGGTATAGCGTTAGGGTTTGGGTAGGGGTAAGGTTAGGGTTAAGGCTAGGTTTACGGTAAAGGGTAGGGCTAGCTTAGGGTTAGATTTAGAGTTGGAGTTAGTGCTAGGGTTTAGGATGATGGTTATGGTCAGGTTTAGAGTTGTTGTTAGGGTTAGGGTAGAGTTAAGGTTAGGGTTAATTTAGGGTTAGAGAAAGGGTTAGGTTTAGGTCTGGGTTAGGTGTAGGATGCGGGGTAGGGTTAGGGTTAGGGGTTCATGGGAGGGTTAGTGTTAAGTTTCCATTAAGCTGATGTTTTAGGGTGTTACTGTTAGGGCTAGGGTTAGCATTAGGTTTAGGGTCAGGGCTAGAGTTAGGGGATAGTTAAGGCTTAGCTTTACTTTCAGGGTTAGGGTTAGCCTTAGGTTTAGGGTGAAGTTTAGGTTAAGGATGAGGGTTAGGGTTAGGGTTAGGCATTTGGGTTAAGGTTAGGGTTAGGTTTAGGATTAGGCTTAGGGTTAGGGTTAGGTGTTTGGGTTAATGTTAGGGTCAGGTTTAGGGTTCGGCTTAGGGTTAGGGCTACAGCTGGGGTAAAGTTTAATTGAAGGGTGAGGGTTGAGCTTAGGGTTAGCGTTAGGGGTTAGGGTTAGAGCTTAGGTTAGGATTAAGTGTAGGGTTAAGGTTAGGTTTAGATTTAGGGTTAGGGTTAGTGTTAGGGTTAAGTCATGTTTAGGTTTAGGGCTAGGTGAAGGTTATAGATAGGGTTAGGTTAAGGGTTGAGGTTAGTTTTAGATGGTAAGATGAGGGTTAGTGCTAGGTTTCCATTGAAGCTGAGTGTGTAGGGTAAGTTTTAGGGTTAGGATTAGGGTTAGAGTTAGGGTTAGGGTCAGGGTTAGTTTTGAGTTTAGAGTTAGGGTTACGTTTATGGTACGGTCAGGGTTAGGGGAGATTTAGTGTTACGTTTAGTTTTAGGGCTAGGGTTACAGAGAAGTTTATGTGAAGCGAGAGGGTTGGGGTTAGGGGTTTGGGTTCAGGTCAGAGTCAGGGTTAGGGTTAGGTTTAGGGTTAGGGTTACGTGTAGTGTTAGTGTTAGTTTTGCTTAGGGTTCGGGTTTGAATGAAGTTAGGGTACGCTTAGCGTTATGCTTTAGGGTGAAATTCTGGTTAAGGGTGAGGGTTTTTTTCGGCTCAGGGTTAGGGTTAGAGTTAGGGTCAGTGGTTAGGGTTAGGTTTAGGGTTAAGGTTAGTTTTAGGCTAAGGATTAGGATTAGAGTTAGGGTTAAGGGTTACTGTTTCAGTTAGGTTTAGGTTAAGGTTATAATTAGGGTTAAGTTTAGGGTTAGGGTAAGAGTTAGAGTTACATTTACAGTTAAGGTGAGGGTTCTGGGTAAGTGTTACCGTTAAGGTTAGGGTTAGGGCTAGGGTTAGGGTTAGAGTTAAGGTTAAGGGTTAGGGTTAGGTTTAAGTTTATGGTAGGCTTAAAGATAGGGTTGAGGTTAGGTTAGGGTTAGGGTCAGGGTTAGAATTAGAATTAGGTTTAGGGCGAGGATTAGGGTCAGAGTTATTGTAAGGGTTAGGTTTCGGGTTACAGGTGGGCCAAGGTTAAGGTGAGGGTTAGGTTTATGGGGAGGGTTAGGGTTAAAGTCAGGGTGAGTTTTAGGTTAGGGATAGGGTGAAGTTTAAGATAGGGTGAGGGTTAGGGTTATGGCCAAGGTTTGGGCTTGTTTTCAGGTTAGTGTTAAGGTTATGTTCAGGGTTAGGGTTACGTTCAGGGGTTGTGTTCAGTTTTAGGGTTAGGGTTAGATTTAAGGTTAGGGTTAAGTTTAGTGTTACGTTTAGGGTTAGGGTCATGGTTGTGTTAGGCTTTGTGGTTGGGGTGAGGGTTAGTTTTAGGGTTAGGGTTGGTTAGGGTTAGGATTACCGTTATGATAAGGCGTTAGGGGTTAGAGGTGTAGTTTAGGGTTAGGGTTTGGGTGAGGGTTCCGGTTAGGCCTTGCGGTTCTGGTCATGGTTAGGTTTGGTTTAGGCTTAGGGTTAGGTGCGTGATTCGGTTTCGGGTTAGTGTTAGAGTTAGGGTGAGAGTTAGTGTTAAGGTTTTTGCTAGGCTTTGGTGTTAGGGTTAGGGTTTGTGTTAGGGTTAGGTTTATCATTAGGGCTCAGGGGTTTCAGGTTAATGTTAGGGTTAGGGTTAGGGATAGCATTAGGGTTAGGGTTGTGGGATACGGTTAGGATTTAGGGTGCGGGTTACGGTTAGTTTTCCAGTTAAGGTGAGGGTTTAGGGTAATTGTTACGATTAGGGTTATAGTCAGAGTTAGGGTTTGGTTTAGGATTAGGGTTAGGTGTAGGGTAAGAATTAGGTTTAGGTCCATGTTGAGGGTTAGACTTAGTGTTCTATTTAGGGTCAGGGTTAGGGGTAGGGTTAGGATTAGGTCTAGGGTTAGGATTAGGATTATTTTAGGGTTAGGTTCAGGGCTATTGTAAGTGTTCGGTTTAGGGTTACAGATGGACTAGCGTTATTCTTAGAGTTAGGTTTAAGGTTAGGGTTTGGGTTAGGTCTAGGTTTAGGGTTAAGGTTATGGTTAGTGTTTGGATGAAGTTCAGGATAGGGTGAGGGTTATTTTTATGGTGAGGGCTAGGGTTTGGGTTTGTGTGCAGGTTAGTGTTAAGGATAGGTTTAGGGTTCGGTGAGGGTTAGGCGTTATGTCTAGGGTCAGCGTTAGGTTAGGTTTAGGGTTAGTGTGAAGTTTAGGTTAAGGGTGAGGGTTATGGTAAGGGTTAGGATTATAGACGGTGTTAGACGTTAGGTTTAGGGTGTTAGGGTTAGGTTTATGGTTAGGGTAGATTTAAGTTTAGGTTTAATATTAGGGTTAGGGTTAGATTTGGGTTACTGTTCGTATTAGGGTTAGGGTTAGGGATAAGTTTGGGGATAGCGTTAGGTTTAGGGTTGGGGATACGGTTAAGGATTAGGGTGAGGGTTAGGGTTAGGTTTACAGTTAAGGCGAGGGTTTAGGGTAATTGTTATGGTTAGGGTTAGAGTTAGAGTTAGGCTTAGGGTTAGGGTGAAGTTTCAGTTAATAGTCAGGGTTAGGCTTAAGGTTAGAGTAGGGTTAAGGTTAGTGTTCGGGTTAGGTATAGCGTTAGGGTTTGGGTAGGGGTAAGGTTAGGGTTAAGGCTAGGTTTACGGTAAAGGGTAGGGCTAGCTTAGGGTTAGATTTAGAGTTGGAGTTAGTGCTAGGGTTTAGGATGATGGTTATGGTCAGGTTTAGAGTTGTTGTTAGGGTTAGGGTAGAGTTAAGGTTAGGGTTAATTTAGGGTTAGAGAAAGGGTTAGGTTTAGGTCTGGGTTAGGTGTAGGATGCGGGGTAGGGTTAGGGTTAGGGGTTCATGGGAGGGTTAGTGTTAAGTTTCCATTAAGCTGATGTTTTAGGGTGTTACTGTTAGGGCTAGGGTTAGCATTAGGTTTAGGGTCAGGGCTAGAGTTAGGGGATAGTTAAGGCTTAGCTTTACTTTCAGGGTTAGGGTTAGCCTTAGGTTTAGGGTGAAGTTTAGGTTAAGGATGAGGGTTAGGGTTAGGCATTTGGGTTAAGGTTAGGGTTAGGTTTAGGATTAGGCTTAGGGTTAGGGTTAGGTGTTTGGGTTAATGTTAGGGTCAGGTTTAGGGTTCGGCTTAGGGTTAGGGCTACAGCTGGGGTAAAGTTTAATTGAAGGGTGAGGGTTGAGCTTAGGGTTAGCGTTAGGGGTTAGGGTTAGAGCTTAGGTTAGGATTAAGTGTAGGGTTAAGGTTAGGTTTAGATTTAGGGTTAGGGTTAGTGTTAGGGTTAAGTCATGTTTAGGTTTAGGGCTAGGTGAAGGTTATAGATAGGGTTAGGTTAAGGGTTGAGGTTAGTTTTAGATGGTAAGATGAGGGTTAGTGCTAGGTTTCCATTGAAGCTGAGTGTGTAGGGTAAGTTTTAGGGTTAGGATTAGGGTTAGAGTTAGGGTTAGGGTCAGGGTTAGTTTTGAGTTTAGAGTTAGGGTTACGTTTATGGTACGGTCAGGGTTAGGGGAGATTTAGTGTTACGTTTAGTTTTAGGGCTAGGGTTACAGAGAAGTTTATGTGAAGCGAGAGGGTTGGGGTTAGGGGTTTGGGTTCAGGTCAGAGTCAGGGTTAGGGTTAGGTTTAGGGTTAGGGTTACGTGTAGTGTTAGTGTTAGTTTTGCTTAGGGTTCGGGTTTGAATGAAGTTAGGGTACGCTTAGCGTTATGCTTTAGGGTGAAATTCTGGTTAAGGGTGAGGGTTTTTTTCGGCTCAGGGTTAGGGTTAGAGTTAGGGTCAGTGGTTAGGGTTAGGTTTAGGGTTAAGGTTAGTTTTAGGCTAAGGATTAGGATTAGAGTTAGGGTTAAGGGTTACTGTTTCAGTTAGGTTTAGGTTAAGGTTATAATTAGGGTTAAGTTTAGGGTTAGGGTAAGAGTTAGAGTTACATTTACAGTTAAGGTGAGGGTTCTGGGTAAGTGTTACCGTTAAGGTTAGGGTTAGGGCTAGGGTTAGGGTTAGAGTTAAGGTTAAGGGTTAGGGTTAGGTTTAAGTTTATGGTAGGCTTAAAGATAGGGTTGAGGTTAGGTTAGGGTTAGGGTCAGGGTTAGAATTAGAATTAGGTTTAGGGCGAGGATTAGGGTCAGAGTTATTGTAAGGGTTAGGTTTCGGGTTACAGGTGGGCCAAGGTTAAGGTGAGGGTTAGGTTTATGGGGAGGGTTAGGGTTAAAGTCAGGGTGAGTTTTAGGTTAGGGATAGGGTGAAGTTTAAGATAGGGTGAGGGTTAGGGTTATGGCCAAGGTTTGGGCTTGTTTTCAGGTTAGTGTTAAGGTTATGTTCAGGGTTAGGGTTACGTTCAGGGGTTGTGTTCAGTTTTAGGGTTAGGGTTAGATTTAAGGTTAGGGTTAAGTTTAGTGTTACGTTTAGGGTTAGGGTCATGGTTGTGTTAGGCTTTGTGGTTGGGGTGAGGGTTAGTTTTAGGGTTAGGGTTGGTTAGGGTTAGGATTACCGTTATGATAAGGCGTTAGGGGTTAGAGGTGTAGTTTAGGGTTAGGGTTTGGGTGAGGGTTCCGGTTAGGCCTTGCGGTTCTGGTCATGGTTAGGTTTGGTTTAGGCTTAGGGTTAGGTGCGTGATTCGGTTTCGGGTTAGTGTTAGAGTTAGGGTGAGAGTTAGTGTTAAGGTTTTTGCTAGGCTTTGGTGTTAGGGTTAGGGTTTGTGTTAGGGTTAGGTTTATCATTAGGGCTCAGGGGTTTCAGGTTAATGTTAGGGTTAGGGTTAGGGATAGCATTAGGGTTAGGGTTGTGGGATACGGTTAGGATTTAGGGTGCGGGTTACGGTTAGTTTTCCAGTTAAGGTGAGGGTTTAGGGTAATTGTTACGATTAGGGTTATAGTCAGAGTTAGGGTTTGGTTTAGGATTAGGGTTAGGTGTAGGGTAAGAATTAGGTTTAGGTCCATGTTGAGGGTTAGACTTAGTGTTCTATTTAGGGTAAGGGTTAGGGGTAGGGTTAGGATTAGGTCTAGGGTTAGGATTAGGATTATTTTAGGGTTAGGTTCAGGGCTATTGTAAGTGTTCGGTTTAGGGTTACAGATGGACTAGCGTTATTCTTAGAGTTAGGTTTAAGGTTAGGGTTTGGGTTAGGTCTAGGTTTAGGGTTAAGGTTATGGTTAGTGTTTGGATGAAGTTCAGGATAGGGTGAGGGTTATTTTTATTGTGAGGGCTAGGGTTTGGGTTTGTGTGCAGGTTAGTGTTAAGGATAGGTTTAGGGTTCGGTGAGGGTTAGGCGTTATGTCTAGGGTCAGCGTTAGGTTAGGTTTAGGGTTAGTGTGAAGTTTAGGTTAAGGGTGAGGGTTATGGTAAGGGTTAGGATTATAGACGGTGTTAGACGTTAGGTTTAGGGTGTTAGGGTTAGGTTTATGGTTAGGGTAGATTTAAGTTTAGGTTTAATATTAGGGTTAGGGTTAGATTTGGGTTACTGTTCGTATTAGGGTTAGGGTTAGGGATAAGTTTGGGGATAGCGTTAGGTTTAGGGTTGGGGATACGGTTAAGGATTAGGGTGAGGGTTAGGGTTAGGTTTACAGTTAAGGCGAGGGTTTAGGGTAATTGTTATGGTTGGGGTTAGAGTTAGAGTTAGGCTTAGGGTTAGGGTGAAGTTTCAGTTAATAGTCAGGGTTAGGCTTAAGGTTAGAGTAGGGTTAAGGTTAGTGTTCGGGTTAGGTATAGCGTTAGGGTTTGGGTAGGGGTAAGGTTAGGGTTAAGGCTAGGTTTACGGTAAAGGGTAGGGCTAGCTTAGGGTTAGATTTAGAGTTGGAGTTAGTGCTAGGGTTTAGGATGATGGTTATGGTCAGGTTTAGAGTTGTTGTTAGGGTTAGGGTAGAGTTAAGGTTAGGGTTAATTTAGGGTTAGAAAAAGGGTTAGGTTTAGGTCTGGGTTAGGTATAGGATGCGGGGTAGGGTTAGGGTTAGGGGTTCATGGGAGGGTTAGTGTTAAGTTTCCATTAAGCTGATGTTTTAGGGTGTTACTGTTAGGGCTAGGGTTAGCATTAGGTTTAGGGTCAGGGCTAGAGTTAGGGGATAGTTAAGGCTTAGCTTTACTTTCAGGGTTAGGGTTAGCCTTAGGTTTAGGGTGAAGTTTAGGTTAAGGATGAGGGTTAGGGTTAGGGTTAGGCATTTGGGTTAAGGTTAGGGTTAGGTTTAGGATTAGGCTTAGGGTTAGGGTTAGGTGTTTGGGTTAATGTTAGGGTCAGGTTTAGGGTTCGGCTTAGGGTTAGGGCTACAGCTGGGGTAAAGTTTAATTGAAGGGTGAGGGTTGAGCTTAGGGTTAGCGTTAGGGGTTAGGGTTAGAGCTTAGGTTAGGATTAAGTGTAGGGTTAAGGTTAGGTTTAGATTTAGGGTTAGGGTTAGTGTTAGGGTTAAGTCATGTTTAGGTTTAGGGCTAGGTGAAGGTTATAGATAGGGTTAGGTTAAGGGTTGAGGTTAGGTTTAGATGGTAAGATGAGGGTTAGTGCTAGGTTTCCATTGAAGCTGAGTGTGTAGGGTAAGTTTTAGGGTTAGGATTAGGGTTAGAGTTAGGGTTAGGGTCAGGGTTAGTTTTGAGTTTAGAGTTAGGGTTACGTTTATGGTACGGTCAGGGTTAGGGGAGATTTAGTGTTACGTTTAGTTTTAGGGCTAGGGTTACAGAGAAGTTTATGTGAAGCGAGAGGGTTGGGGTTAGGGGTTTGGGTTCAGGTCAGAGTCAGGGTTAGGGTTAGGTTTAGGGTTAGGGTTACGTGTAGTGTTAGTGTTAGTTTTGCTTAGGGTTCGGGTTTGAATGAAGTTAGGGTACGCTTAGCGTTATGCTTTAGGGTGAAATTCTGGTTAAGGGTGAGGATTCGGCTCAGGGTTAGGGTTAGAGTTAGGGTCAGTGGTTAGGGTTAGGTTTAGGGTTAAGGTTAGTTTTAGGCTAAGGATTAGGATTAGAGTTAGGGTTAAGGCTTCCTGTTTCAGTTAGGTTTAGGTTAAGGTTATAATTAGGGTTAAGTTTAGGGTTAGGGTAAGAGTTAGAGTTACATTTACAGTTAAGGTGAGGGTTCTGGGTAAGTGTTACCGTTAAGGTTAGGGTTAGGGCTAGGGTTAGGGTTAGAGTTAAGGTTAAGGGTTAGGGTTAGGTTTAAGTTTATGGTAGGCTTAAAGATAGGGTTGAGGTTAGGTTAGGGTTAGGGTCAGGGTCAGGGTTAGAATTAGAATTAGGTTTAGGGCGAGGATTAGGGTCAGAGTTATTGTAAGGGTTAGGTTTCGGGTTACAGGTGGGCCAAGGTTAAGGTGAGGGTTAGGTTTATGGGGAGGGTTAGGGTTAAAGTCAGGGTGAGTTTTAGGTTAGGGATAGGGTGAAGATTAAGATAGGGTGAGGGTTAGGGTTATGGCTAAGGTTTGGGCTTGTTTTCAGGTTAGTGTTAAGGTTATGTTCAGGGTTAGGGTTACGTTCAGGGTTTGTGTTCAGTTTTAGGGTTAGAGTTAGATTTAAGGTTAGGGTTAAGTTTAGTGTTACCTTTAGGGTTAGGGTCATGGTTGTGTTAGGCTTTGTGGTTGGGGTGAGGGTTAGTTTTAGGGTTAGGGTTGGTTAGGGTTAGGATTACCGTTATGATAAGGCGTTAGGGGTTAGAGGTGTAGTTTAGGGTTAGGGTTTGGGTGAGGGTTCCGGTTAGGCCTTGCGGTTCTGGTCATGGTTAGGTTTGGTTTAGGCTTAGGGTTAGGTGCATGATTCGGTTTCGGGTTAGTGTTAGAGTTAGGGTGAGAGTTAGTGTTAAGGTTTTTGCTAGGCTTTGGTGTTAGGGTTAGGGTTTGTGTTAGGGTTAGGTTTATCATTAGGGCTCAGGGGTTTCAGGTTAATGTTAGGGTTAGGGTTAGGGATAGCATTAGGGTTAGGGTTGTGGGATACGGTTAGGATTTAGGGTGCGGGTTACGGTTAGTTTTCCAGTTAAGGTGAGGGTTTAGGGTAATTGTTACGATTAGGGTTATAGTCAGAGTTAGGGTTTGGTTTAGGATTAGGGTTAGGTGTAGGGTAAGAATTAGGTTTAGGTCCATGTTGAGGGTTAGACTTAGTGTTCTATTTAGGGTCAGGGTTAGGGGTAGGGTTAGGATTAGGTCTAGGGTTAGGATTAGGATTATTTTAGGGTTAGGTTCAGGGCTATTGTAAGTGTTCGGTTTAGGGTTACAGATGGACTAGCATTATTCTTAGAGTTAGGTTTAAGGTTAGGGTTTGGGTTAGGTCTAGGTTTAGGGTTAAGGTTATGGTTAGTGTTTGGATGAAGTTCAGGATAGGGTGAGGGTTATTTTTATGGTGAGGGCTAGGGTTTGGGTTTGTGTGCAGGTTAGTGTTAAGGATAGGTTTAGGGTTCGGTGAGGGTTAGGCGTTATGTCTAGGGTCAGCGTTAGGTTAGGTTTAGGGTTAGTGTGAAGTTTAGGTTAAGGGTGAGGGTTATGGTAAGGGTTAGGATTATAGACGGTGTTAGACGTTAGGTTTAGGGTGTTAGGGTTAGGTTTATGGTTAGGGTAGATTTAAGTTTAGGTTTAATATTAGGGTTAGGGTTAGATTTGGGTTACTGTTCGTATTAGGGTTAGGGTTAGGGATAAGTTTGGGGATAGCGTTAGGTTTAGGGTTGGGGATACGGTTAAGGATTAGGGTGAGGGTTAGGGTTAGGTTTACAGTTAAGGCGAGGGTTTAGGGTAATTGTTATGGTTAGGGTTAGAGTTAGAGTTAGGCTTAGGGTTAGGGTGAAGTTTCAGTTAATAGTCAGGGTTAGGCTTAAGGTTAGAGTAGGGTTAAGGTTAGTGTTCGGGTTAGGTATAGCGTTAGGGTTTGGGTAGGGGTAAGGTTAGGGTTAAGGCTAGGTTTACGGTAAAGGGTAGGGCTAGCTTAGGGTTAGATTTAGAGTTGGAGTTAGTGCTAGGGTTTAGGATGATGGTTATGGTCAGGTTTAGAGTTGTTGTTAGGGTTAGGGTAGAGTTAAGGTTAGGGTTAATTTAGGGTTAGAGAAAGGGTTAGGTTTAGGTCTGGGTTAGGTGTAGGATGCGGGGTAGGGTTAGGGTTAGGGGTTCATGGGAGGGTTAGTGTTAAGTTTACATTAAGCTGATGTTTTAGGGTGTTACTGTTAGGGCTAGGGTTAGCATTAGGTTTAGGGTCAGGGCTAGAGTTAGGGGATAGTTAAGGCTTAGCTTTACTTTCAGGGTTAGGGTTAGCCTTAGGTTTAGGGTGAAGTTTAGGTTAAGGATGAGGGTTAGGGTTAGGGTTAGGCATTTGGGTTAAGGTTAGGGTTAGGTTTAGGATTAGGCTTAGGGTTAGGGTTAGGTGTTTGGGTTAATGTTAGGGTCAGGTTTAGGGTTCGGCTTAGGGTTAGGGCTACAGCTGGGGTAAAGTTTAATTGAAGGGTGAGGGTTGAGCTTAGGGTTAGCGTTAGGGGTTAGGGTTAGAGCTTAGGTTAGGATTAAGTGTAGGGTTAAGGTTAGGTTTAGATTTAGGGTTAGGGTTAGTGTTAGGGTTAAGTCATGTTTAGGTTTAGGGCTAGGTGAAGGTTATAGATAGGGTTAGGTTAAGGGTTGAGGTTAGTTTTAGATGGTAAGATGAGGGTTAGTGCTAGGTTTCCATTGAAGCTGAGTGTGTAGGGTAAGTTTTAGGGTTAGGATTAGGGTTAGAGTTAGGGTTAGGGTCAGGGTTAGTTTTGAGTTTAGAGTTAGGGTTACGTTTATGGTACGGTCAGGGTTAGGGGAGATTTAGTGTTACGTTTAGTTTTAGGGCTAGGGTTACAGAGAAGTTTATGTGAAGCGAGAGGGTTGGGGTTAGGGGTTTGGGTTCAGGTCAGAGTCAGGGTTAGGGTTAGGTTTAGGGTTAGGGTTACGTGTAGTGTTAGTGTTAGTTTTGCTTAGGGTTCGGGTTTGAATGAAGTTAGGGTACGCTTAGCGTTATGCTTTAGGGTGAAATTCTGGTTAAGGGTGAGGGTTTTTTTCGGCTCAGGGTTAGGGTTAGAGTTAGGGTCAGTGGTTAGGGTTAGGTTTAGGGTTAAGGTTAGTTTTAGGCTAAGGATTAGGATTAGAGTTAGGGTTAAGGGTTACTGTTTCAGTTAGGTTTAGGTTAAGGTTATAATTAGGGTTAAGTTTAGGGTTAGGGTAAGAGTTAGAGTTACATTTACAGTTAAGGTGAGGGTTCTGGGTAAGTGTTACCGTTAAGGTTAGGGTTAGGGCTAGGGTTAGGGTTAGAGTTAAGGTTAAGGGTTAGGGTTAGGTTTAAGTTTATGGTAGGCTTAAAGATAGGGTTGAGGTTAGGTTAGGGTTAGGGTCAGGGTTAGAATTAGAATTAGGTTTAGGGCGAGGATTAGGGTCAGAGTTATTGTAAGGGTTAGGTTTCGGGTTACAGGTGGGCCAAGGTTAAGGTGAGGGTTAGGTTTATGGGGAGGGTTAGGGTTAAAGTCAGGGTGAGTTTTAGGTTAGGGATAGGGTGAAGTTTAAGATAGGGTGAGGGTTAGGGTTATGGCCAAGGTTTGGGCTTGTTTTCAGGTTAGTGTTAAGGTTATGTTCAGGGTTAGGGTTACGTTCAGGGGTTGTGTTCAGTTTTAGGGTTAGGGTTAGATTTAAGGTTAGGGTTAAGTTTAGTGTTACGTTTAGGGTTAGGGTCATGGTTGTGTTAGGCTTTGTGGTTGGGGTGAGGGTTAGTTTTAGGGTTAGGGTTGGTTAGGGTTAGGATTACCGTTATGATAAGGCGTTAGGGGTTAGAGGTGTAGTTTAGGGTTAGGGTTTGGGTGAGGGTTCCGGTTAGGCCTTGCGGTTCTGGTCATGGTTAGGTTTGGTTTAGGCTTAGGGTTAGGTGCGTGATTCGGTTTCGGGTTAGTGTTAGAGTTAGGGTGAGAGTTAGTGTTAAGGTTTTTGCTAGGCTTTGGTGTTAGGGTTAGGGTTTGTGTTAGGGTTAGGTTTATCATTAGGGCTCAGGGGTTTCAGGTTAATGTTAGGGTTAGGGTTAGGGATAGCATTAGGGTTAGGGTTGTGGGATACGGTTAGGATTTAGGGTGCGGGTTACGGTTAGTTTTCCAGTTAAGGTGAGGGTTTAGGGTAATTGTTACGATTAGGGTTATAGTCAGAGTTAGGGTTTGGTTTAGGATTAGGGTTAGGTGTAGGGTAAGAATTAGGTTTAGGTCCATGTTGAGGGTTAGACTTAGTGTTCTATTTAGGGTCAGGGTTAGGGGTAGGGTTAGGATTAGGTCTAGGGTTAGGATTAGGATTATTTTAGGGTTAGGTTCAGGGCTATTGTAAGTGTTCGGTTTAGGGTTACAGATGGACTAGCGTTATTCTTAGAGTTAGGTTTAAGGTTAGGGTTTGGGTTAGGTCTAGGTTTAGGGTTAAGGTTATGGTTAGTGTTTGGATGAAGTTCAGGATAGGGTGAGGGTTATTTTTATTGTGAGGGCTAGGGTTTGGGTTTGTGTGCAGGTTAGTGTTAAGGATAGGTTTAGGGTTCGGTGAGGGTTAGGCGTTATGTCTAGGGTCAGCGTTAGGTTAGGTTTAGGGTTAGTGTGAAGTTTAGGTTAAGGGTGAGGGTTATGGTAAGGGTTAGGATTATAGACGGTGTTAGACGTTAGGTTTAGGGTGTTAGGGTGAGGTTTATGGTTAGGGTAGATTTAAGTTTAGGTTTAATATTAGGGTTAGGGTTAGATTTGGGTTACTGTTCGTATTAGGGTTAGGGTTAGGGATAAGTTTGGGGATAGCGTTAGGTTTAGGGTTGGGGATACGGTTAAGGATTAGGGTGAGGGTTAGGGTTAGGTTTACAGTTAAGGCGAGGGTTTAGGGTAATTGTTATGGTTAGGGTTAGAGTTAGAGTTAGGCTTAGGGTTAGGGTGAAGTTTCAGTTAATAGTCAGGGTTAGGCTTAAGGTTAGAGTAGGGTTAAGGTTAGTGTTCGGGTTAGGTATAGCGTTAGGGTTTGGGTAGGGGTAAGGTTAGGGTTAAGGCTAGGTTTACGGTAAAGGGTAGGGCTAGCTTAGGGTTAGATTTAGAGTTGGAGTTAGTGCTAGGGTTTAGGATGATGGTTATGGTCAGGTTTAGAGTTGTTGTTAGGGTTAGGGTAGAGTTAAGGTTAGGGTTAATTTAGGGTTAGAGAAAGGGTTAGGTTTAGGTCTGGGTTAGGTGTAGGATGCGGGGTAGGGTTAGGGTTAGGGGTTCATGGGAGGGTTAGTGTTAAGTTTCCATTAAGCTGATGTTTTAGGGTGTTACTGTTAGGGCTAGGGTTAGCATTAGGTTTAGGGTCAGGGCTAGAGTTAGGGGATAGTTAAGGCTTAGCTTTACTTTCAGGGTTAGGGTTAGCCTTAGGTTTAGGGTGAAGTTTAGGTTAAGGATGAGGGTTAGGGTTAGGGTTAGGCATTTGGGTTAAGGTTAGGGTTAGGTTTAGGATTAGGCTTAGGGTTAGGGTTAGGTGTTTGGGTTAATGTTAGGGTCAGGTTTAGGGTTCGGCTTAGGGTTAGGGCTACAGCTGGGGTAAAGTTTAATTGAAGGGTGAGGGTTGAGCTTAGGGTTAGCGTTAGGGGTTAGGGTTAGAGCTTAGGTTAGGATTAAGTGTAGGGTTAAGGTTAGGTTTAGATTTAGGGTTAGGGTTAGTGTTAGGGTTAAGTCATGTTTAGGTTTAGGGCTAGGTGAAGGTTATAGATAGGGTTAGGTTAAGGGTTGAGGTTAGGTTTAGATGGTAAGATGAGGGTTAGTGCTAGGTTTCCATTGAAGCTGAGTGTGTAGGGTAAGTTTTAGGGTTAGGATTAGGGTTAGAGTTAGGGTTAGGGTCAGGGTTAGTTTTGAGTTTAGAGTTAGGGTTACGTTTATGGTACGGTCAGGGTTAGGGGAGATTTAGTGTTACGTTTAGTTTTAGGGCTAGGGTTACAGAGAATCTCTCTATGAGCGAGAGGGTTGGGGTTAGGGGTTTGGGTTCAGGTCAGAGTCAGGGTTAGGGTTAGGTTTAGGGTTAGGGTTACGTGTAGTGTTAGTGTTAGTTTTGCTTAGGGTTCGGGTTTGAATGAAGTGAGGGTACGCTTAGCGTTATGCTTTAGGGTGAAATTCTGGTTAAGGGTGAGGGTTCGGCTCAGGGTTAGGGTTAGAGTTAGGGTCAGTGGTTAGGGTTAGGTTTAGGGTTAAGGTTAGTTTTAGGCTAAGGATTAGGATTAGAGTTAGGGTTAAGGGTTACTGTTTCAGTTAGGTTTAGGTTAAGGTTATAATTAGGGTTAAGTTTAGGGTTAGGGTAAGAGTTAGAGTTACATTTACAGTTAAGGTGAGGGTTCTGGGTAAGTGTTACCGTTAAGGTTAGGGTTAGGGCTAGGGTTAGGGTTAGAGTTAAGGTTAAGGGTTAGGGTTAGGTTTAAGTTTATGGTAGGCTTAAAGATAGGGTTGAGGTTAGGTTAGGGTTAGGGTCAGGGTTAGAATTAGAATTAGGTTTAGGGCGAGGATTAGGGTCAGAGTTATTGTAAGGGTTAGGTTTCGGGTTACAGGTGGGCCAAGGTTAAGGTGAGGGTTAGGTTTATGGGGAGGGTTAGGGTTAAAGTCAGGGTGAGTTTTAGGTTAGGGATAGGGTGAAGTTTAAGATAGGGTGAGGGTTAGGGTTATGGCCAAGGTTTGGGCTTGTTTTCAGGTTAGTGTTAAGGTTATGTTCAGGGTTAGGGTTACGTTCAGGGGTTGTGTTCAGTTTTAGGGTTAGGGTTAGATTTAAGGTTAGGGTTAAGTTTAGTGTTACGTTTAGGGTTAGGGTCATGGTTGTGTTAGGCTTTGTGGTTGGGGTGAGGGTTAGTTTTAGGGTTAGGGTTGGTTAGGGTTAGGATTACCGTTATGATAAGGCATTAGGGGTTAGAGGTGTAGTTTAGGGTTAGGGTTTGGGTGAGGGTTCCGGTTAGGCCTTGCGGTTCTGGTCATGGTTAGGTTTGGTTTAGGCTTAGGGTTAGGTGCATGATTCGGTTTCGGGTTAGTGTTAGAGTTAGGGTGAGAGTTAGTGTTAAGGTTTTTGCTAGGCTTTGGTGTTAGGGTTAGGGTTTGTGTTAGGGTTAGGTTTATCATTAGGGCTCAGGGGTTTCAGGTTAATGTTAGGGTTAGGGTTAGGGATAGCATTAGGGTTAGGGTTGTGGGATACGGTTAGGATTTAGGGTGCGGGTTACGGTTAGTTTTCCAGTTAAGGTGAGGGTTTAGGGTAATTGTTACGATTAGGGTTATAGTCAGAGTTAGGGTTTGGTTTAGGATTAGGGTTAGGTGTAGGGTAAGAATTAGGTTTAGGTCCATGTTGAGGGTTAGACTTAGTGTTCTATTTAGGGTAAGGGTTAGGGGTAGGGTTAGGATTAGGTCTAGGGTTAGGATTAGGATTATTTTAGGGTTAGGTTCAGGGCTATTGTAAGTGTTCGGTTTAGGGTTACAGATGGACTAGCGTTATTCTTAGAGTTAGGTTTAAGGTTAGGGTTTGGGTTAGGTCTAGGTTTAGGGTTAAGGTTATGGTTAGTGTTTGGATGAAGTTCAGGATAGGGTGAGGGTTATTTTTATGGTGAGGGCTAGGGTTTGGGTTTGTGTGCAGGTTAGTGTTAAGGATAGGTTTAGGGTTCGGTGAGGGTTAGGCGTTATGTCTAGGGTCAGCGTTAGGTTAGGTTTAGGGTTAGTGTGAAGTTTAGGTTAAGGGTGAGGGTTATGGTAAGGGTTAGGATTATAGACGGTGTTAGACGTTAGGTTTAGGGTGTTAGGGTTAGGTTTATGGTTAGGGTAGATTTAAGTTTAGGTTTAATATTAGGGTTAGGGTTAGATTTGGGTTACTGTTCGTATTAGGGTTAGGGTTAGGGATAAGTTTGGGGATAGCGTTAGGTTTAGGGTTGGGGATACGGTTAAGGATTAGGGTGAGGGTTAGGGTTAGGTTTACAGTTAAGGCGAGGGTTTAGGGTCATTGTTATGGTTAGGGTTAGAGTTAGAGTTAGGCTTAGGGTTAGGGTGAAGTTTCAGTTAATAGTCAGGGTTAGGCTTAAGGTTAGAGTAGGGTTAAGGTTAGTGTTCGGGTTAGGTATAGCGTTAGGGTTTGGGTAGGGGTAAGGTTAGGGTTAAGGCTAGGTTTACGGTAAAGGGTAGGGCTAGCTTAGGGTTAGATTTAGAGTTGGAGTTAGTGCTAGGGTTTAGGATGATGGTTATGGTCAGGTTTAGAGTTGTTGTTAGGGTTAGGGTAGAGTTAAGGTTAGGGTTAATTTAGGGTTAGAGAAAGGGTTAGGTTTAGGTCTGGGTTAGGTGTAGGATGCGGGGTAGGGTTAGGGTTAGGGGTTCATGGGAGGGTTAGTGTTAAGTTTCCATTAAGCTGATGTTTTAGGGTGTTACTGTTAGGGCTAGGGTTAGCATTAGGTTTAGGGTCAGGGCTAGAGTTAGGGGATAGTTAAGGCTTAGCTTTACTTTCAGGGTTAGGGTTAGCCTTAGGTTTAGGGTGAAGTTTAGGTTAAGGATGAGGGTTAGGGTTAGGGTTAGGCATTTGGGTTAAGGTTAGGGTTAGGTTTAGGATTAGGCTTAGGGTTAGGGTTAGGTGTTTGGGTTAATGTTAGGGTCAGGTTTAGGGTTCGGCTTAGGGTTAGGGCTACAGCTGGGGTAAAGTTTAATTGAAGGGTGAGGGTTGAGCTTAGGGTTAGCGTTAGGGGTTAGGGTTAGAGCTTAGGTTAGGATTAAGTGTAGGGTTAAGGTTAGGTTTAGATTTAGGGTTAGGGTTAGTGTTAGGGTTAAGTCATGTTTAGGTTTAGGGCTAGGTGAAGGTTATAGATAGGGTTAGGTTAAGGGTTGAGGTTAGGTTTAGATGGTAAGATGAGGGTTAGTGCTAGGTTTCCATTGAAGCTGAGTGTGTAGGGTAAGTTTTAGGGTTAGGATTAGGGTTAGAGTTAGGGTTAGGGTCAGGGTTAGTTTTGAGTTTAGAGTTAGGGTTACGTTTATGGTACGGTCAGGGTTAGGGGAGATTTAGTGTTACGTTTAGTTTTAGGGCTAGGGTTACAGAGAAGTTTATGTTAAGCGAGAGGGTTGGGGTTAGGGGTTTGGGTTCAGGTCAGAGTCAGGGTTAGGGTTAGGTTTAGGGTTAGGGTTACGTGTAGTGTTAGTGTTAGTTTTGCTTAGGGTTCGGGTTTGAATGAAGTGAGGGTACGCTTAGCGTTATGCTTTAGGGTGAAATTCTGGTTAAGGGTGAGGGTTTTTTTCGGCTCAGGGTTAGGGTTAGAGTTAGGGTCAGTGGTTAGGGTTAGGTTTAGGGTTAAGGTTAGTTTTAGGCTAAGGATTAGGATTAGAGTTAGGGTTAAGGGTTACTGTTTCAGTTAGGTTTAGGTTAAGGTTATAATTAGGGTTAAGTTTAGGGTTAGGGTAAGAGTTAGAGTTACATTTACAGTTAAGGTGAGGGTTCTGGGTAAGTGTTACCGTTAAGGTTAGGGTTAGGGCTAGGGTTAGGGTTAGAGTTAAGGTTAAGGGTTAGGGTTAGGTTGAAGTTTATGGTAGGCTTAAAGATAGGGTTGAGGTTAGGTTAGGGTTAGGGTCAGGGTTAGAATTAGAATTAGGTTTAGGGCGAGGATTAGGGTCAGAGTTATTGTAAGGGTTAGGTTTCGGGTTACAGGTGGGCCAAGGTTAAGGTGAGGGTTAGGTTTATGGGGAGGGTTAGGGTTAAAGTCAGGGTGAGTTTTAGGTTAGGGATAGGGTGAAGTTTAAGATAGGGTGAGGGTTAGGGTTATGGCCAAGGTTTGGGCTTGTTTTCAGGTTAGTGTTAAGGTTATGTTCAGGGTTAGGGTTACGTTCAGGGGTTGTGTTCAGTTTTAGGGTTAGGGTTAGATTTAAGGTTAGGGTTAAGTTTAGTGTTACGTTTAGGGTTAGGGTCATGGTTGTGTTAGGCTTTGTGGTTGGGGTGAGGGTTAGTTTTAGGGTTAGGGTTGGTTAGGGTTAGGATTACCGTTATGATAAGGCGTTAGGGGTTAGAGGTGTAGTTTAGGGTTAGGGTTTGGGTGAGGGTTCCGGTTAGGCCTTGCGGTTCTGGTCATGGTTAGGTTTGGTTTAGGCTTAGGGTTAGGTGCATGATTCGGTTTCGGGTTAGTGTTAGAGTTAGGGTGAGAGTTAGTGTTAAGGTTTTTGCTAGGCTTTGGTGTTAGGGTTAGGGTTTGTGTTAGGGTTAGGTTTATCATTAGGGCTCAGGGGTTTCAGGTTAATGTTAGGGTTAGGGTTAGGGATAGCATTAGGGTTAGGGTTGTGGGATACGGTTAGGATTTAGGGTGCGGGTTACGGTTAGTTTTCCAGTTAAGGTGAGGGTTTAGGGTAATTGTTACGATTAGGGTTATAGTCAGAGTTAGGGTTTGGTTTAGGATTAGGGTTAGGTGTAGGGTAAGAATTAGGTTTAGGTCCATGTTGAGGGTTAGACTTAGTGTTCTATTTAGGGTCAGGGTTAGGGGTAGGGTTAGGATTAGGTCTAGGGTTAGGATTAGGATTATTTTAGGGTTAGGTTCAGGGCTATTGTAAGTGTTCGGTTTAGGGTTACAGATGGACTAGCGTTATTCTTAGAGTTAGGTTTAAGGTTAGGGTTTGGGTTAGGTCTAGGTTTAGGGTTAAGGTTATGGTTAGTGTTTGGATGAAGTTCAGGATAGGGTGAGGGTTATTTTTATGGTGAGGGCTAGGGTTTGGGTTTGTGTGCAGGTTAGTGTTAAGGATAGGTTTAGGGTTCGGTGAGGGTTAGGCGTTATGTCTAGGGTCAGCGTTAGGTTAGGTTTAGGGTTAGTGTGAAGTTTAGGTTAAGGGTGAGGGTTATGGTAAGGGTTAGGATTATAGACGGTGTTAGACGTTAGGTTTAGGGTGTTAGGGTTAGGTTTATGGTTAGGGTAGATTTAAGTTTAGGTTTAATATTAGGGTTAGGGTTAGATTTGGGTTACTGTTCGTATTAGGGTTAGGGTTAGGGATAAGTTTGGGGATAGCGTTAGGTTTAGGGTTGGGGATACGGTTAAGGATTAGGGTGAGGGTTAGGGTTAGGTTTACAGTTAAGGCGAGGGTTTAGGGTCATTGTTATGGTTAGGGTTAGAGTTAGAGTTAGGCTTAGGGTTAGGGTGAAGTTTCAGTTAATAGTCAGGGTTAGGCTTAAGGTTAGAGTAGGGTTAAGGTTAGTGTTCGGGTTAGGTATAGCGTTAGGGTTTGGGTAGGGGTAAGGTTAGGGTTAAGGCTAGGTTTACGGTAAAGGGTAGGGCTAGCTTAGGGTTAGATTTAGAGTTGGAGTTAGTGCTAGGGTTTAGGATGATGGTTATGGTCAGGTTCAGAGTTGTTGTTAGGGTTAGGGTAGAGTTAAGGTTAGGGTTAATTTAGGGTTAGAGAAAGGGTTAGGTTTAGGTCTGGGTTAGGTGTAGGATGCGGGGTAGGGTTAGGGTTAGGGGTTCATGGGAGGGTTAGTGTTAAGTTTCCATTAAGCTGATGTTTTAGGGTGTTACTGTTAGGGCTAGGGTTAGCATTAGGTTTAGGGTCAGGGCTAGAGTTAGGGGATAGTTAAGGCTTAGCTTTACTTTCAGGGTTAGGGTTAGCCTTAGGTTTAGGGTGAAGTTTAGGTTAAGGATGAGGGTTAGGGTTAGGGTTAGGCATTTGGGTTAAGGTTAGGGTTAGGTTTAGGATTAGGCTTAGGGTTAGGGTTAGGTGTTTGGGTTAATGTTAGGGTCAGGTTTAGGGTTCGGCTTAGGGTTAGGGCTACAGCTGGGGTAAAGTTTAATTGAAGGGTGAGGGTTGAGCTTAGGGTTAGCGTTAGGGGTTAGGGTTAGAGCTTAGGTTAGGATTAAGTGTAGGGTTAAGTTAGGTTTAGATTTAGGGTTAGGGTTAGTGTTAGGGTTAAGTCATGTTTAGGTTTAGGGCTAGGTGAAGGTTATAGATAGGGTTAGGTTAAGGGTTGAGGTTAGGTTTAGATGGTAAGATGAGGGTTAGTGCTAGGTTTCCATTGAAGCTGAGTGTGTAGGGTAAGTTTTAGGGTTAGGATTAGGGTTAGAGTTAGGGTTAGGGTCAGGGTTAGTTTTGAGTTTAGAGTTAGGGTTACGTTTATGGTACGGTCAGGGTTAGGGGAGATTTAGTGTCATGTTTAGGTTGTTTTTTTAGTTTTAGGGTTAGGCTTAGTGTGAAGTTTATTTTAATTATGAGGTTTAAGGTTAGGGGTTAGGGTTAGGTTATGTTTAGTTTTAGGTTTGGGGTTAGTGTTAGCGTTAGGGTTAGTTTTAGTTTTGGTTAGGGTTTGAATGAATTTAAGGTAGGTTTAGCGTTATGGTTAGGGTGAAATTTTGGTTAAGGGTGAGGGTTTGTTTCAGGTTTAGGGTTAGGGTTAGAGTTAGGGTGAGTGTTTAGGTTTAGGTTTAAGGTTAAGTTTAGGTTTAGGCTAATGATTAGGTTTAGAGTTAGGGTTACGGGTTATTGTTTCGGTAAGGTTTAGGGTAGGGTTCTGTTTAGGGTTAAGTATAGTGTTAGGGTAAGAGTTAGAGTTCCATTTACAGTTGAGTGTTTTGGGTGTTACTGTTAGGGTTAGGGCTAGGGTTACAGTTAGAGTTAGGGTTAGAGGTTAGGGTTAGGTGTAAGTTTATGGTAGCCTTAACGTTAGGATAAGGTTAGGTTAAGGTTAGGGTCAGGGTTAGGATTAGGTTTAGGGTGAGGGTTAGGGTCAGAGATATTGTAAGGGTTAGGTTTAGGGTTACAAGTGGGCCAAGGTTAAGGTTAGGGTTAGGTTTAGGGTTAAAGTTAGGGTTAGCTTTAGGTTAGGGATAGGATGAAGTTTAAGATAGGGTGAGGGTTAGGGTTATGGCTCAGGTTTGGGTTAGTTTTCGGGTTAGTGTTAAGGTTATGTTTAGGGTTAGGGTTAAGTTTATGGGTTGTGTTTAGTTTTAGGGTTAGGGTTAGATTTTAGGTTAGGGTTAAGTTTAGTGTAAACAGCTAAGGTTACGGTTTGTGTTAGGCATTGTGGTTGGGGTGAGGTTTAGGTTTAGGGTTAGGGTTGTGTATGCTTAGGATTATGGTTATGGTAAGGTGTTAGGGGTTAGAAGTGTAGTTTAGGGTTAGGGGTGGGTGAGGGTTCTGGTAAAGCATTGTGGTTCTGACCATGGTTAGGTTTGGTTTAGGGTTACGGTTAGGTTTATGATTAGGTTTCAGGTTAGTGTTCGAGTTAGAGTTAAGGTTTGGGTTAGGCTTTGGTGCTGGGGTTAGGGTTTGGGTTAGAGTTAGGGTTATTGTTAGGGCTCAGGGATTCAGGTTAGTGTTAGGGTTAGGGTTACGGATAGCATTAGGGTTAGGGTTGGGGATACGGTTAGGGGTTAGGGTGAGGGTTACGGTTACTTTTACAGTTTAGGTGAGGGTTTAGGTTAAGTGTCATCATTAGGGTTAGAGTTAGGGTTATGGTTAGGTGTAGGGCAATATTTAGGTTTAGGTGCCGGTTTAGTGTTAGAGTCAGTGTTCAATTTAGGGTCAAGGTTAGATTTAGGGTTAGGGTTAGGTTTAGGTCTAGGGTTAGGATTAGGTTTAGGGTTAGGTTCAGGGCTATTGTGAGGGTTAGGATTAGGGTTACATTTGGACTAGCATTATGGTTAGAGTTATGTTCAAGGATAGGTTTTGGGTTAGGTTTAGTTTTAGGGTTAGGGTTTGGATGAAGTTTAGGATAGGGTGAGGGTTATTTTTATGGTTTGGGCTAAAGTTTGGTTTTGTGTTCAGCTTAGTGTTAAGGTTAGGTTTAGGGTTCGGTTTTGGGTTAGGGGTTATGTTTAGGGTTTGGGTTACGCTTTGGTTTAGGGTTAGTGTGAAGTTTAGGTTAAGGGTGAGGGTTAGGATAAAGGTTAGGATTAGGTTTATGGTAAGGTGTTAGTGGTTAGAGGTGTAGTTTAGGGTTAGGGTTTGGGTGAGGTTTCCGGTTAGGAATTGTGGTTCTGGTCATGGTTGGGTTTGGTTTAGGTTTATGATTAGGTTTCGGGTTAGTGTTAGAGTTAGGGTGAGAGGTAGGGTTAAGGTTTGGATTAGGCTTTGGTGTTAGGGGTTAGGGTTTGTGTTAGAATTAGGGTTATCGTTAGGGCTCAGGGGTTTCAGGTTAGTTTTAGGGTTAAGGTTAGGGATTGCATTAGGCTTAGGTTTGGGGGATACGGTTAGGGGTTAGGGTGAGGGTTACGGTTAGTTTTACAGTTAAAGTGTGGGTTTAGGATAAGTGTTATGATTAGGGTTAGAGTTGGAGTTATTTTTAGGTTTAGGGTTAGGTGTAGGGGAAGATTTAGGTTTAGGTCCAGGTTTAGGATTAGAGTTAGTGTTCTCTCTAGGGTCAAGGGTGCAGTTAGGGTTAGGTTAGGATTAGGCCTAGGGCTAGGATTAGGTTTAGGGTTAATTTCAGGGCTATTGTAAGGGTTAGGTTTAGGGTTACAGATGGACTAGCGTTATGGTTAGAGGTAGGTTTAAGGTTAGGGTTTGGGTTAGGTTTAGGTTTAAGGTAGTGTTAGAGTTTGGATGAAGTTTAGGTTAGGGTGAGGGTTATTTTTATGGTTAGGGCTAGAGTTTGGGTTTGTGTTCAGGTTAGCTTTAAGGCTAGGGTTCAGGTTAGGGTTAGGGGTTATGTTTAGGGTTAGGGTTTTGTTTTGGTTTAGGGTTAGTGTGAAGTTTAGGTTAAGGGTGAGGGTTAGGATAAGAGTTAGAATTAGGGTTAGGATTATAGTTAGTGTTAGAGGTTAGATTTAGGATGTTAACGTTAGGTTTATGGTTAGGGTTGGGTTAATGTTAGAGTTAGGGTTAGATTAGGTTTAATGTTCGTGTTTGGGTTAGGGATAGGGTGAGGGATAGCATTAGGTTTAGGGTTGGGGATACGGTTAGGGGTTAGGGTGAGGGTTGTGGTTAGGGTGTGGGTTAGGGTTAGGTTTACAGTTAAGGTGAGGGTTTAGGGTAAGTGTTATAGTTAGGGTTCGAGTTCGAGTTTGGGTTAGGTTTAGGGTGAAGTTTCAGTTAATAATCAGGGTCAGGGTAAGGGTTAGGGTTAAGATTACAGTTAGGGTTAAGTTTAGTGTTAGGGTTAGGGTTAGGGTAGGGGTAAGGTTAGGGTTAAGGCTAGGTTTACGGTAAAGGGTAGGGCTAGGTTAGGGTTAGGTTTAGAGTTAGAGCTAGTACTAGGGTTTAGGGTAAGAGGTAGGGTCAGGTTTAGAGTTTTTGTTAGTTTTAGGGTGGAGTTAAGGTTAAGCTTAGCGTTAGGGTAAGTGTTAGGTTTAGGTCAGGGTTAAGGTTAGGATTAGGGATAGGGTTAGGGTTAGGGAAAGGGTTAGGTGTTCGTGGGAGGGTTAGTGTTAGGTTTACACTTAAGCTGATGTTTTACAGTGTTACGGTTAGGTCAGGGTTGTAGTTAGGGTTAGGATGAGATTTAGGTTTAGGGCTATATTTAGGGGATAGTTTAGGGTTAGGTTTAGATTTAGGGTTAAGGTTAGGCTTAGGTTTATCTTGAAATTTATGTTAAGGATGAGGGTTAGGGTTAGCGTTAGGGTTAGGTGTTTGGGTTAAGGTTAGGGTTAGGTTTAGGGTTTGGGTTAGGGATAGGTGTTTCGGTTAATGTTAGGATCAGGCTTAGGGTTAGGGTTAGAATTAGGGTTAGTTGTTAGGGTTAGGCTTAGGGTTAAGGTTAGGTTTAGGCTAAAGATCAGGATTTGATTTCGAGTTAGGTGTTAGTGTTTCGGTTAGGTTTAGGGTAGGGTTATATTTAGGGTTAGGTTAAGAGTTAGATTTATGTTTACAGTTAAGGTGAGGGTTTTGGGTAAGTGTTACATTTAGGGTTAGGGTTAAGTTTAGGGCTAGCGCTAGGGTTAGGTTTAGATTTCGGGTTACCGGTTAGGGTTAGGTTTAAGTTTATGGTAGGGTATAGTTAGGGTTAGGGTTAAGGTTTGGTTAGGGTTAGGGTCAGGGTTAGGATTAGGATTAGGTTTAGGGTGAGGGTTAGGGTCAGAGTTATTGTAAGGGTTAGGTTTGGGGTTACAGGTGGGCCAAGGTTAAGGTTAGGGTCAGGGTTAAAGTTAGGGTGTGCTTTAGATTAGGGATAGGGTGAAGTTTAAGATAGGGTGAGGGTTAGGGTTATGGCTAAGGTTTGCTTGAGTTTTCAGGTTAGTGTTAAGGTTATGTTTAGGGTTAGAAATAAGTTTACGGGTTGTGTTTACTTTTAGGGTTGGGGTAGATTTTAGGTTAGGGTTAAGTTCAGTGTTTCGGTTAGGGTTAGGTTTACGGTTTGTGTTAGGCATTGCGGTTGGTGTGAGGATTAGGTTTAGGATTAGGGTTGGGTAGGGTTAGGATTCTGGTTATGGTAAGGTGTTAGGGATTAGAGGAGTAGTTTTGGGTTAGGGCTTGCGTGAGGGTTCCGGTTAGGCATTGTGGTTCTGGTCATGGTTAGGTTTGGTTTAGGGTTAGGGTTAGTTTTATGATTAGGTTTAGGGTTAGTGTTAGAGTTAGGGTTAGGCTTTGGTGCTAGGGGTTAGGTTTTGGGTTAGGGTTAGGGTTATCGTTAGGGCTTAGGTTTTCAGGTGAGTGTTAGGGTTAGGGTTAGGGATAGCATTAGGGTTAGCTTTTGGGGGTACGGTTAGGGGTTAGGTGAGGGTTACAGTTAGTATTGCAGTTAAGGTTAGTTTTTAGGGTAAGTGTTAGGATTAGGGTTAGAGTTAGAGTTAGGGTTAGGGTTAGGTTTAGATTTCGGGTTACCGGTTAGGGTTAGGTTTAAGTTTATGGTAGGGTATAGTTAGGGTTAGGGTTAAGGTTTGGTTAGGGTTAGGGTCAGGGTTAGGATTAGGATTAGGTTTAGGGTGAGGGTTAGGGTCAGAGTTATTGTAAGGGTTAGGTTTGGGGTTACAGGTGGGCCAAGGTTAAGGTTAGGGTCAGGGTTAAAGTTAGGGTGTGCTTTAGATTAGGGATAGGGTGAAGTTTAAGATAGGGTGAGGGTTAGGGTTATGGCTAAGGTTTGCTTGAGTTTTCAGGTTAGTGTTAAGGTTATGTTTAGGGTTAGAAATAAGTTTACGGGTTGTGTTTACTTTTAGGGTTGGGGTAGATTTTAGGTTAGGGTTAAGTTCAGTGTTTCGGTTAGGGTTAGGTTTACGGTTTGTGTTAGGCATTGTGGTTGGTGTGAGGATTAGGTTTAGGATTAGGGTTGGGTAGGGTTAGGATTCTGGTTATGGTAAGGTGTTAGGGATTAGAGGAGTAGTTTTGGGTTAGGGCTTGCGTGAGGGTTCCGGTTAGGCATTGTGGTTCTGGTCATGGTTAGGTTTGGTTTAGGGTTAGGGTTAGTTTTATGATTAGGTTTAGGGTTAGTGTTAGAGTTAGGGTTAGGCTTTGGTGCGAGGGGTTAGGTTTTGGGTTAGGGTTAGGGTTATCGTTAGGGCTTAGGTTTTCAGGTGAGTGTTAGGGTTAGGGTTAGGGATAGCATTAGGGTTAGCTTTTGGGGGTACGGTTAGGGGTTAGGTGAGGGTTACAGTTAGTATTGCAGTTAAGGTTAGGTTTTAGGACAAGTGTTAGGATTAGGGTTAGAGTTAGAGTTAGGGTTAGGTTTAGGGTTAGGTGCAGGGTAAGTTTTAGGTTTAAGTCCTGGTTTAGGGTTAGAGTTAGTGTTCTATTTAGGGTCAAGTTTAGAGTTCGGGTTAGGTTTAGGATTAGGTCTATTGTTGGGCTTAGGATTAGGGTTAGGTTCAGAGCTATTGTAAGGCTTAGGTTTAGGGTTACAGATGGACTAGCTTTACGGTTAGAGTTAGGTTTAAGGTTAGGGTTTGGGCTAGGTTTACATTTACGGTTATGGTTAGGGTTAGGATTTGGTTGAAGTTTAGCATAGGCTGAGGGTTACTTTTAGGGTTCGGGCTAGAGTTTGGGTTTGTGTTCAGGTTAGTGTTATGGTTAGATTTAGGGTCCACTTTAGGGTTAGGGGTTATGTTTAGTGTTAGGGTTAGTTTTAGGTTTAGGGTTAGTGTGAAGTTTAGGTTAAGGGTGAGAGTTAGGGTTAGGGTTAGGATTAGGGTTAGTGTTAGACGTTAGGTTTAGGGTGGTAGTTTTAGGTTTATGGTTAGGGTAGGTTTAAGTTTAGGGTGAATGTTAGGGTTAGTGTTAGATTAGGGTTACTGTTCGTGTTAGGGTTACAGTTAGGGTTAGGGATAGCATTAGGTTTAGGGTTAGGAATATAGTTAGGGGTTAGGGTGAGGGTTGGGGATATGGTGAGGGTTAGGTTTAGGTTTACAGTTAAGGTGAGGGTTTAGGGTAATTGTTATGGTTAGGGTTAGAGTTAGGGTCATGGTGAAGTTTCAGTTAGTAGTGGGGTTCAGGGTTAATGTTAGATTTAGGGTTAAGGTTAGTGTTAGGGTTAGGTTTAGGTTAGGGTTAAGGTAGCGGTCGGGTTAGGGTTAAGACTAGGTTTACGGTAAAGTGTAAGGCTAGGTTAGGGTTAGGTTTAGAGTTAGTGCTAGGGTTTAGGGTTAGGGTTAAGGTCAGGTTTAGAGTTATTGTTAGGTTTACGGTTAAGGTTAGGGTAGAGTTAAGGTTAAGGTTAAGTTTAAGGTTAGGGTAAGAGTTAGGTTTACGTCAGGTTTAGGGTTAGGATGAGGGATAGGGTTAGGGTTAGGGAAAGGGTTAGGGTTAGGGTTTCGTGTGAGGATTAGTGTTATGTTTACATTAAGCTGATGTTTTTGGGTGTTACAGTAAGGTTTAGGGTTAGAGTTAGGTTAGGTTTAGAGTTAGGGCTAGAGTATGGTGATAGTGCTTTAGGCTTAGGTTTAGGGTGGAATTTAGGTTAAGGATGAGGGTTAGGGTTGGGGTAGGTGTTTGGATTAATGTTAGGGTCAGGTTTAGGGTTTTGGTTTAGAGTTCAGGTTAGAGTCAGGGTTAGGGTTAGATTTAGGTTTAGGGTTAGGGTTAGGTTTAGTGTTAGTTTAGCTTAGGGTTAGGGTTTGAATGAAGTTAGGGTAGGTTTAGGGTTATGGTTAGGTTGAAATTTTGGTTAAGTGTGAGGGTTTGGTTTCGGGTTAGGGTTAGAGTTAGGGTTAGTGGTTAAGGTTAGGTTTAGGGTTAAGGTTAGGTTTAGGCTAAGCATTAGGGTTAGAGTTAGGGTTAGTGGTTAGTGTTTCAGTTAGGTTTAGGATAGGGTTATAATTAGGGTTAAGTTTAGGGTTACGGTAAGAGTTAGATTTACGTTTACAGTTAAGGTGAGGGTTTTGCGTAACTGTTACGGTTAGGGTTAGGGCTAGGTTTAGGGTGAGAGTTGGGTTAGGGGTTAGTTTTCGGTTAAGTTTATGGTAGGCTTAAAGTTAGGGTTAAGGTTAGGTTAGGGTTAGGGTCAGGCTTAGGATTAGAATTAGGTTTCGGGAGAGGGTTAGTGTCAGAGTTATTACAAGGGTTAGGTTTAGGGTTACAGATGGGCCAAGGTTAAGGTTAGGGTTAGGTTTAGGGGTAGGATTAGGTTTAAAGTTAGGGTTAGCTTTAGGTTAGGGATAGGGTGAAGTAAAGTAGGGTGAGGGTTAGGGTTATGGCTAAGGTTTGGGTTCGTTTTCAGGTTAGTGTTAAGTTTATGTTTAGGGTTAGGGTTAAGTTTATGGGTTCTGTTTAGTTTTAGGGTTAGGGTTAGATTTTAGGTTAGGGTTAAGTTAAGTGTAACAGTTAGGGTTACGATTTGTGTTAGGCATTGTGGTTGGGGTGAGTGTTAGGTTTATGGTTAGGGTTGGGTAGAGTTAGGATTATGGTTATGGTAAGGTGTTAGGGTTTAGAGGTGTAGTTTAGGGTTAGGGTTTGGGTGAGGGTTTCGGTTAGGCATTGTGGTTCTGGTCATGGTTAAGTTTGGTTCAGTGTTAGGGTTAGGTTTATGATTAGGTTTCGGGTTAGTGTTAGAGTTAGGGTAAGGGATAGTGTTAAGGTTTAGGTTAGGTTTTGGTGTTATGGGTTAGGGTTTGCGTTAGGGTTAGTGTTATCTTTATGGCTTAGGGGTTTCAGGTTAGTGTTGTGGTTACGGCTAGGGTTAGCATTAGGGTTAGGGTTGTGGGCTACGGTTAGGGGTTAGAGTGAAGGTTACGGTTAGTTTTACAGTTAAGGTGAGGGTTTAGGGTAAGTGTTCTGATTAGGGTTAGAGTTCGAGTTAGGGTTAGGTTTAGGGTTAGGGTTAGGTGTAGGGTAATATTTAGGTTTACGTCCAAGTTTAGGGTTAGAGTTAGTGTTGTATTTAGGGTCAGAGCTAGTGTTCTATTTAGGGTCAAGTTTAGAGTTAGGGTTAGGTTCAGGATTAGGATTATGTTTAGGGTTAGGGTTAGGTTCAGGGCTATCGTAAGGGTTGGGTTTAGGGTTTCAGATGGACTAGTGTTATGGTTAGAGTTAGGTTTAAGGTAAGGGTTTTGCTTAGGTTTAGGTTAGGGCTAAGGTTAGGGTTAGGGTTTGGATGATGTTTAGGCTAGGGTGAGGGTTATTTTTATGGTTAGGGCTTTAGTTTCGATTTGTGCTCACGTTACTTTTAAGGTCAGGTTTAGGGTTTGGATTAGGGTTAGGGGTTATGTTTAGGGTTAAATTTACGAACAGGGTTAGTATTAGTGTGAAGTTCAGGTTAAGTGGGAGGGTTAGGATAAGGGTTAAGATTAGGGTTAGAATTATAATGTTAGACATTAGGTTTAGGGTGTTAGGTTTAGGTTTATGGTTAGGCTAGTCTTAAGTTTAAGGTTAATGTTAGGGTTAGGATTAGATTGGGGTTACTCTTCGTGTTAGAGTTAGGGTTAGGGATAAGTTTAGGGATAGCATTAGGTTTAGGGTTGGGGACACGGTTAAGGGTTAGGGTGTGTGTTAGTGTTAGGTTTACCATTAAGGAGAGGGTTTAGGTTAATTGTTATGGTTAGGGTTAGAGTTAGAGTTAGGGTTAGGGTTAGGGTGAAGTTTCAGTTAATAGTGAGGGTTAGGGTTAAGGTTAGAGTTAGGGTTAAGGTTAGTGTCAGGGTTAGGTTTACGGTTAGGGTTACGGTAGGGGTAAGGTTACAGTGAAGGCTAGGTTTACAGTAAAGGGTAGTGCTGGGTTAGGGTTAGGGTTACGTTTAGAGTTATTGTTAGGCTTAAGTTTAGGGTTAGGGTAGAGTTAATGTTAGGGTTAATTTTAGGGTTAGGGTAAGGGTTAGGTTTAGTTCAGGGTTAGGGCTAGGATTAGGGATAGGGTTAGGATTGGGGGATGGGTTAGGGATTCGTGTGAGGGTTGGTGTCAGGTTTACAGTTAAGCTGATGTTTTAGGGTGTTACAGTTAGGGTTAGGGTTAGAGTTAGGGTTAGGATTAGGTTTATGCTTAGGATTAGGGTTAGGGTTAGGGTCAGGGTTAGGTGGAGATTTAGTGTCATGTTTAGGTTGTTTTTTTAGTTTTAGGGTTAGGCTTAGTGTGAAGTTTATTTTAATTATGAGGTTTAGGGTTAGGGGTTAGGGTTAGGTTATGTTTAGTTTCAGGTTTGGGGTTAGTGTTAACGTTAGGGTTAGTTTTAGTTTTGGTTACGGTTTGAATGAATTTAAGGTAGGTTTAGCGTTATGGTTAGGGTGAAATTTTGGTTGAGGGTGAGGGTTTGTTTTAGGTTTAGGGTTAGGGTTAGAGTTCGGGTGAGTGTTTAGGATTAGGTTTAAGGTTAAGTTTAGGTTTAGGCTAATGATTAGGTTTAGAGTTAGGGTTAGGGGTTATTGTTTCGGTAAGGTTTAGGGTAGGGTTCTGTTTAGGGTTAAGTATAGTGTTAGGGTAAGAGTTAGAGTTCCATTTACAGTTGAGTGTTTTGGGTGTTACTGTTAGGGTTAGGGCTAGGGTTACAGTTAGAGTTAGGGTTAGAGGTTAGGGTTAGGTGTAAGTTTATGGTAACCTTAATGTTAGGTTAAGGTTAGGTTAGGGTTAGGGTCAGGGTTAGGATTAGGTTTAGGGTGAGGGTTAGGGTCAGAGATATTGTAAGGGTTAGGTTTAGGGTTACAAGTGGGCCATGGTTAAGGTTAGGGTTAGGTTTAGGGTTAAAGTTAGGGTTAGCTTTAGGTTAGGGATAGGATGAAGTTTAAGATAGGGTGAGGGTTAGGGTTATGGCTAATTTTTGGGTTAGTTTTCGGGTTAGTGTTAAGGTTATGTTTAGGGTTAGGGTTAAGTTTATGGGTTGTGTTTAGTTTTAGGGTTAGGCTTAGATTTTAGGTTAGGGTTAAGTTTAGTGTAACAGTTAAGGTTACGGTTTGTGTTAGGCATTGTGGTTGGGGTGAGGTTTAGGTTTAGGGTTAGGGTTGTGTATGCTTAGGATTATGGTTATGGTAAGGTGTTAGGGGTTAGAAGTGTAGTTTAGGGTTAGGGGTGGGTGAGGGTTCTGGTAAAGCATTGTGGTTCTGACCATGGTTAGGTTTGGTTTAGGGTTACGGTTAGGTTTATGATTAGGTTTCAGGTTAGTGTTCGAGTTAGAGTTAAGGTTTGGGTTAGGCTTTGGTGTTAGGGGTTAGGGTTTGGGTTAGGGTTAGGGTTATTGTTAGGGCTCAGGGGTTCAGGTTAGTGTTAGGGTTAGGGTTACGCATAGCATTAGGGTTAGGGTTGGGGATACGGTTAGGGGTTAGGGTGAGGGTTACGGTTACTTTTACGGTTTAGGTGAGGGTTTAGGTTAAGTGTCATCATTAGGGTTAGAGTTAGGGTTATGGTTAGGTGTAGGGCAATATTTAGGTTTAGGTGCCGGTTTAGTGTTAGAGTCAGTGTTCAATTTAGGGTCAAGGTTAGATTTAGGGTTAGGGTTAGGTTTAGGTCTAGGGTTAGGATTAGGTTTAGGTTTAGGGCTAGGTTCAGGGCTATTGTAAGTGTTACGTTTAGGGTTACATTTGGACTAGCATTATGGTTAGAGTTATGTTCAAGGATAGGGTTTGGGTTAGGTTTAGGTTTAGGGTTAGGGTTTGGATGAAGTTTAGGATAGGGTGAGGGTTATTTTTATGGTTTGGGCTAAAGTTTGGTTTTGTGTTCAGCTTAGTGTTAAGGTTAGGTTTAGGGTTCGGTTTTGGGTTAGGGGTTATGTTTAGGGTTTGGGTTATGCTTTGGTTTAGGGTTAGTGTGAAGTTTAGGTTAAGGGTGAGGGTTAGGATAAAGGTTAGGATTAGGTTTATGGTAAGGTGTTAGTGGTTAGAGGTGTAGTTTAGGGTTAGGGTTTGGGTGAGGGTTCCGGTTAGGAATTGTGGTTCTGGTCATGGTTGGGTTTGGTTTAGGTTTATGATTAGGTTTCGGGTTAGTGTTAGAGTTAGGGTGAGAGGTAGGGTTAAGGTTTGGATTAGGCTTTGGTGTTAGGGGTTAGGGTTTGTGTTAGAGTTAGGGTTATCGTTAGGGCTCAGGGGTTTCAGGTTAGTTTTAGGGTTAAGGTTAGGGATTGCATTAGGCTTAGGTTTGGGGAATACGGTTAGGGGTTAGGGTGAGGGTTACGGTTAGTTTTACAGTTAAAGTGTGGGTTTAGGATAAGTGTTATGATTAGGGTTAGAGTTGGAGTTATTTTTAGGTTTAGGGTTAGGTGTAGGGGAAGATTTAGGTTTAGGTCCAGGTTTAGGGTTAGAGTTAGTGTTCTCTTTAGGGTCAAGGGTGCAGTTAGGGTTAGGTTAGGATTAGGTCTAGGGCTAGGATTAGGTTTAGGGTTAATTTCAGGGCTATTGTAAGGGTTAGGTTTAGGGTTACAGATGGACTAGCGCTATGGTTAGAGGTAGGTTTAAGATTAGGGTTTGGGTTAGGTTCAGGTTTAAGGTAGTGTTAGAGTTTGGATGAAGTTTAGGATACGGTGAGGGTTATTTTTCTGGTTAGGGCTAGAGTTAGGGTTTGTGTTCAGGTTAGCTTCAAGGCTAGGGTTCAGGTTAGAGTTAGGGGTTATGTTTAGGGTTAGGGTTATGTTTTGGTTTAGGGTTAGTGTGACGTTTAGGTTAAGGGTGAGGGTTAGGATAAAAGTTAGAATTAGGGTTAGGATTATAGTTAGTGTTAGAGGTTAGATTTAGGATGCTAACGTTAGGTTTATGGTTAGGGTTGGGTTAATGTTAGAGTTAGGGTTAGATTAGGTTTAATGTTCGTGTTTGGGTTAGGGATAGGGTTAGGGATAGCATTAGGTTTAGGGTTGGGGATACGGTTAGGGGTTAGGGTGAGGGTTGTGGTTAGGGTGTGGGTTAGGGTTAGGTTTACAGTTAAGGTGAGGGTTTAGGGTAAGTGTTATAGTTAGGGTTCGAGTTCGAGTTTGGGTTAGGTTTAGGGTGAAGTTTCAGTTAATAGTCACGGTCAGGGTAAGGGTTAGGGTTAAGATTACAGTTAGGGTTAAGTTTAGTGTTAGGGTTAGGGTTAGGGTAGGGGTAAGGTTAGGGTTAAGGCTAGGTTTACGGTAAAGGGTAGGGCTAGGTTAGGGTTAGGTTTAGAGTTAGAGCTAGTACTAGGGTTTAGGGTAAGAGGTAGGGTCAGGTTTAGAGTTTTTGTTAGTTTTAGGGTGGAGTTAAGGTTAAGTTTAGCGTTAGGGTAAGTGTTAGGTTTAGGTCAGGGTTAAGGTTAGGATTAGGGATAGGGTTAGGGTTAGGGAAAGGGTTAGGTGTTCATGGGAGGGTTAGTGTTAGGTTTACACTTAAGCTGATGTTTTACAGTGTTACGGTTAGGTCAGGGTTGTAGTTAGGGTTAGGATGAGGTTTAGGTTTAGCGCTATATTTAGGCGATAGTTTAGGGTTAGGTTTAGTTTTAGGGTTAAGGTTAGGCTTAGGTTTATCTTGAAATTTATGTTAAGGATGAGGGTTAGGGTTAGCGTTAGGGTTAGGTGTTTGGGTTAAGGTTAGGGTTAGGTTTAGGGTTTGGGTTAGGGTTAGGTGTTTCGGTTAATGTTAGGGTCAGTTTTAGGGTAAGGGTTAGGGTTCGGTTTAGGATCAGGCTTAGGGTTAGGGTTAGAATTAGGGTTAGTGGTTAGGGTTAGGCTTAGCGTTAAGGTTAGGTTTAGGCTAAAGATCAGGATTTGATTTCGAGTTAGGTGTTAGTGTTTCGGTTAGGTTTAGGGTAGGGTTATATTTAGGGTTAGGTTAAGAGTTAGACTTATGTTTACAGTTAAGGTGAGGGTTTTGGGTAAGTGTTACATTTAGGGTTAGGGTTAGGTTTAGGGCTAGGGCTAGGGTTAGGTTTAGATTTTGGGTTACCGGTTAGGGTTAGGTTTAAGTTTATGGTAGGGTAAAGTTAGGGTTAAGGTTTGGTTAGGGTTAGGGTCAGGGTTAGGATTAGGATTAGGTTTAGGGTGAGGGTTAGGGTCAGAGTTATTGTAAGGGTTAGGTTTGGGGTTACAGGTGGGCCAAGGTTAAGGTTAGGTTCAGGGTTAAAGTTAGGGTGTGCTTTAGATTAGGGATAGGGTGAAGTTTAAGATAGGGTGAGGGTTAGGGTTATGGCTAAGGTTTGCTTGAGTTTTCAGGTTAGTGTTAAGGTTATGTTTAGGGTTAGGAATAAGTTTATGGGTTCTGTTTACTTTTAGGGTTGGGGTAGATTTTAGGTTAGGGTTAAGTTCAGTGTTACGGTTAGGGTTAGGTTTACGGTTTGTGTTAGGCATTGTGGTTGGTGTGAGGATTAGGTTTAGGATTAGGGTTGGGTAGGGTTAGGATTCTGGTTATGGTAAGGTGTTAGGGATTAGAGGAGTAGTTTTGGGTTAGGGCTTGGGTGAGGCTTCCGGTTAGGCATTGTGGTTCTGGTCATGGTTAGGTTTGGTTTAGGGTTAGGGTTAGTTTTATGATTAGGTTTAGGGTTAGTGTTAGAGTTAGGGTTAGGCTTTGGTGCGAGGGGTTAGGTTTTGGGTTAGGGTTAGGGTTATCGTTAGGGCTTAGGTTTTCAGGTGAGTGTTAGGGTTAGGGTTAGGGATAGCATTAGGGTTAGCTTTTGGGGGTACGGTTAGGGGTTAGGTGAGGGTTACAGTTAGTATTGCAGTTAAGGTTAGTTTTTAGGGCAAGTGTTAGGATTAGGGTTAGAGTTAGGGTTAGGTTTAGGGTAAGTTTTAGGTTTAAGTCCTGGTTTAGGGTTAGAGTTAGTGTTCTATTTAGGGTCAAGTTTAGAGTTCGGGTTAGGTTTAGGATTAGGTCTATTGTTGGGCTTAGGATTAGGGTTAGGTTCAGAGCTATTGTAAGGCTTAGGTTTAGGGTTACAGATGGACTAGCTTTACGGTTAGAGTTAGGTTTAAGGTTAGGGTTTGGGCTAGGTTTACGTTTACGGTTATGGTTAGGGTTAGGATTTGGTTGAAGTTTAGCATAGGCTGAGGGTTACTTTTAGGGTTCGGGCTAGAGTTTGGGTTTGTGTTCAGGTTAGTGTTATGGTTAGATTCAGGGTCCAGTTTAGGGTTAGGGGTTATGTTTAGTGTTAGGGTTAGTTTTAGGTTTAGGGTTAGTGTGAAGTTTAGGTTAAGGGTGAGAGTTAGGGTTAGGGTTAGGATTAGGGTTAGTGTTAGACGTTAGGTTTAGGGTGCTAGTTTTAGGTTTATGGTTAGGGTAGGTTTAAGTTTAGGGTGAATGTTAGGGTTAGTGTTAGATTAGGGTTACTGTTCGTGTTAGGGTTACAGTTAGGGTTAGGGATAGCATTAGGTTTAGGGTTAGGAATATAGTTAGGGGTTAGGGTGAGGGTTGGGGATATGGTGAGGGTTAGGTTTAGGTTTACAGTTAAGGTGAGGGTTTAGGGTAATTGTTATGGTTAGGGTTAGAGTTAGGGTCATGGTGAAGATTCAGTTAATAGTGGGGTTCAGGGTTAATGTTAGATTTAGGGTTAAGGTTAGTGTTAGGGTTAGGTTTAGGTTAGGGTTAAGGTAGCGGTCAGGTTAGGGTTAAGACTAGGTTTACGGTAAAGTGTAAGGCTAGGTTAGGATTAGGTTTAGAGTTAGTGCTAGGGTTTAGGGTTAGGGTTAAGGTAAGGTTTGGAGTTATTGTTAGGTTTACGGTTAAGGTTAGGGTAGAGTTAAGGTTAAGGTTAAGTTTAAGGTTAGGGTAAGAGTTAGGTTAACGTCAGGTTTAGGGTTAGGATGAGGGATAGGGTTAGGGAAAGGGTTAGGGTTTCGTGTGAGGATTAGTGTTATGTTTATATTAAGCTGATGTTTTTGGGTGTTACAGTAAGGTTTAGGGTTAGAGTTAGGTTAGGTTTAGAGTTAGGGCTAGAGTATGGTGATAGTGCTTTAGGCTTAGGTTTAGGGTGGAATTTAGGTTAAGGATGAGGGTTAGGGTTGGGGTAGGTGTTTGGATTAATGTTAGGGTCAGGTTTAGGGTTTTGGTTTAGAGTTCAGGTTAGAGTCAGGGTTAGGGTTAGATTTAGGTTTAGGGTTAGGGTTAGGTTTAGTGTTAGTTTAGCTTAGGGTTAGGGTTTGAATGAAGTTAGGGTAGGTTTAGGGTTATGGTTAGGTTGAAATTTTGGTTAAGTGTGAGGGTTTGGTTTCGGGTTAGGGTTAGAGTTAGGGTTAGTGGTTAAGGATAGGTTTAGGGTTAAGGTTAGGTTTAGGCTAACCATTAGGGTTAGAGTTAGGGTTAGTGGTTAGTGTTTCAGTTAGGTTTAGGATAGGGTTATAATTAGGATTAAGTTTAGGGTTACGGTAAGAGTTAGATTTACCTTTACAGTTAAGGTGAGGGTTTAGGGTAAGTGTTATAGTTAGGGTTCCAGTTAGAGTTTGGGTTAGGTTTAGGGTGAAGTTTCAGTTAATAGTCAGGGTCAGGGTAAGCGTTAGGGTTAAGATTACAGTTAGGGCTAAGTTTAGTGTTAGGGTTAGGGGAGGGGTAAGGTTAGGGTTAAGGCGAGGTTTACGGTAAAGGGTAGGGCTAGGTTAGGGTTAGGTTTAGAGTTAGAGCTAGTACTAGGGTTTAGGGTAAGAGGTAGGGTCAGGTTTAGAGTTTTTGTTAGTTTTAGGGTGGAGTTAAGGTTAAGCTTAGCGTTAGGGTAAGTGTTAGGTTTAGGTCAGGGTTAAGGTTAGGATTAGGGATAGGGTTAGGGTTAGGGAAAGGGTTAGGTGTTCGTGGGAGGGTTAGTGTTAGGTTTACACTTAAGCTGATGTTTTGCAGTGTCACGGTTAGGTCAGGGTTGTAGTTAGGGTTAGGATGAGGTTTAGGTTTAGGGCTATATTTAGGGGATAGTTTAGGGTTAGGTTTAGATTTAGGGTTAAGGTTAGGCTTAGGTTTATCTTGAAATTTATGTTAAGGATGAGGGTTAGGGTTAGCGTTAGGGTTAGGTGTTTGGGTTAAGGTTAGGGTTAGGTTTAGGGTTTGGGTTAGGGTTAGGTGTTTCGGTTAATGTTAGGGTCAGGTTTAGGGTAAGGGTTAGGGTTCGGTTTAGGATCAGGCTTAGGGTTCGGGTTAGAATTAGGGTTAGTGGTTAGGGTTAGGCTTAGGGTTAAGGTTAGGTTTAGGATAAAGATCAGGATTTGATTCCGAGTTAGGTGTTAGTGTTTCGGTTAGGTTTAGGGTAGGGTTATATTTAGGGTTAGGTTAAGAGTTAGATTTATGTTTACAGTTAAGGTGAGGGTTTTGGGTAAGTGTTACATTTAGGGTTAGGGTTAGGTTTAGGGCTAGGGCTAGGGTTAGGCTTAGATTTCGGGTTACCGGTTAGGGTTAGGTTTAAGTTTATGGTAGGGTAAAGTTAGGGTTAAGGTTTGGTTAGGGTTAGGGTCAGGGTTAGGATTAGGATTAGGTTTAGGGTGAGGGTTAGGGTCAGAGTTATTGTAAGGGTTAGGTTTGGGGTTACAGGTGGGCCAAGGTTAAGGTTAGGGTCAGGGTTAAAGTTAGGGTGTGCTTTAGATTAGGGATAGGGTGAAGTTTAAGATAGGGTGAGGGTTAGGGTTATGGCTAAGGTTTGCTTGAGTTTTCAGGTTAGTGTTAAGGTTATGTTTAGGGTTAGGAATAAGTTTATGGGTTGTGTTTACTTTTAGGGTTAGGGATAGATTTTAGGTTAGGGTTAAGTTCAGTGTTACGGTTAGGGTTAGGTTTACGGTTTGTGTTAGGCATTGTGGTTGGTGTGAGGATTAGGTTTAGGATTAGGGTTGGGTAGGGTTAGGATTCTGGTTATGGTAAGGTGTTAGGGATTAGAGGAGTAGTTTTGGGTTAGGGCTTGGGTGAGGCTTCCGGTTAGGCATTGTGGTTCTGGTCATGGTTAGGTTTGGTTTAGGGTTAGGGTTAGTTTTATGATTAGGTTTAGGGTTAGTGTTAGAGTTAGGGTTAGGCTTTGGTGCGAGGGGTTAGGTTTTGGGTTAGGGTTAGGGTTATCGTTAGGGCTTAGGTTTTCAGGTGAGTGTTAGGGTTAGGGTTAGGGATAGCATTAGGGTTAGCTTTTGGGGGTACGGTTAGGGGTTAGGTGAGGGTTACAGTTAGTATTGCAGTTAAGGTTAGTTTTTAGGACAAGTGTTAGGATTAGGGTTAGAGTTAGAGTTAGGGTTAGGTTTAGGGTAAGTTTTAGGTTTAAGTCCTGGTTTAGGGTTAGAGTTAGTGTTCTATTTAGGGTCAAGTTTAGAGTTCGGGTTAGGTTTAGGATTAGGTCTATTGTTGGGCTTAGGATTAGGGTTAGGTTCAGAGCTATTGTAAGGCTTAGGTTTAGGGTTACAGATGGACTAGCTTTACGGTTAGAGTTAGGTTTAAGGTTAGGGTTTGGGCTAGGTTTACGTTTACGGTTATGGTTAGGGTTAGGATTTGGTTGAAGTTTAGCATAGGCTGAGGGTTACTTTTAGGGTTCGGGCTAGAGTTTGGGTTTGTGTTCAGGTTAGTGTTATGGTTAGATTCAGGGTCCAGTTTAGGGTTAGGGGTTATGTTTAGTGTTAGGGTTAGTTTTAGGTTTAGGGTTAGTGTGAAGTTTAGGTTAAGGGTGAGAGTTAGGGTTAGGGTTAGGATTAGGGTTAGTGTTAGACGTTAGGTTTAGGGTGCTAGTTTTAGGTTTATGGTTAGGGTAGGTTTAAGTTTAGGGTGAATGTTAGGGTTAGTGTTAGATTAGGGTTACTGTTCGTGTTAGGGTTACAGTTAGGGTTAGGGATAGCATTAGGTTTAGGGTTAGGAATATAGTTAGGGGTTAGGGTGAGGGTTGGGGATATGGTGAGGGTTAGGTTTAGGTTTACAGTTAAGGTGAGGGTTTAGGGTAATTGTTATGGTTAGGGTTAGAATTAGGGTCATGGTGAAGATTCAGTTAATAGTGGGGTTCAGGGTTAATGTTAGATTTAGGGTTAAGGTTAGTGTTAGGGTTAGGTTTAGGTTAGGGTTAAGGTAGCGGTCAGGTTAGGGTTAAGACTAGGTTTACGGTAAAGTGTAAGGCTAGGTTAGGATTAGGTTTAGAGTTAGTGCTAGGGTTTAGGGTTAGGGTTAAGGTAAGGTTTGGAGTTATTGTTAGGTTTACGGTTAAGGTTAGGGTAGAGTTAAGGTTAAGGTTAAGTTTAAGGTTAGGGTAAGAGTTAGGTTAACGTCAGGTTTAGGGTTAGGATGAGGGATAGGGTTAGGGAAAGGGTTAGGGTTTCGTGTGAGGATTAGTGTTATGTTTATATTAAGCTGATGTTTTTGGGTGTTACAGTAAGGTTTAGGGTTAGAGTTAGGTTAGGTTTAGAGTTAGGGCTAGAGTATGGTGATAGTGCTTTAGGCTTAGGTTTAGGGTGGAATTTAGGTTAAGGATGAGGGTTAGGGTTGGGGTAGGTGTTTGGATTAATGTTAGGGTCAGGTTTAGGGTTTTGGTTTAGAGTTCAGGTTAGAGTCAGGGTTAGGGTTAGATTTAGGTTTAGGGTTAGGGTTAGGTTTAGTGTTAGTTTAGCTTAGGGTTAGGGTTTGAATGAAGTTAGGGTAGGTTTAGGGTTATGGTTAGGTTGAAATTTTGGTTAAGTGTGAGGGTTTGGTTTCGGGTTAGGGTTAGAGTTAGGGTTAGTGGTTAAGGATAGGTTTAGGGTTAAGGTTAGGTTTAGGCTAAGCATTAGGGTTAGAGTTAGGGTTAGTGGTTAGTGTTTCAGTTAGGTTTAGGATAGGGTTATAATTAGGATTAAGTTTAGGGTTACGGTAAGAGTTAGATTTACCTTTACAGTTAAGGTGAGGGTTTAGGGTAAGTGTTATAGCTAGGGTTCCAGTTAGAGTTTGGGTTAGGTTTATGGTGAAGTTTCAGTTAATAGTCAGGGTCAGGGTAAGCGTTAGGGTTAAGATTACAGTTAGGGCTAAGTTTAGTGTTAGGGTTAGGGGAGGGGTAAGGTTAGGGTTAAGGCGAGGTTTACGGTAAAGGGTAGGGCTAGGTTAGGGTTAGGTTTAGAGTTAGAGCTAGTACTAGGGTTTAGGGTAAGAGGTAGGGTCAGGTTTAGAGTTTTTGTTAGTTTTAGGGTGGAGTTAAGGTTAAGCTTAGCGTTAGGGTAAGTGTTAGGTTTAGGTCAGGGTTAAGGTTAGGATTAGGGATAGGGTTAGGGTTAGGGAAAGGGTTAGGTGTTCGTGGGAGGGTTAGTGTTAGGTTTACACTTAAGCTGATGTTTTGCAGTGTCACGGTTAGGTCAGGGTTGTAGTTAGGGTTAGGATGAGGTTTAGGTTTAGGGCTATATTTAGGGGATAGTTTAGGGTTAGGTTTAGATTTAGGGTTAAGGTTAGGCTTAGGTTTATCTTGAAATTTATGTTAAGGATGAGGGTTAGGGTTAGCGTTAGGGTTAGGTGTTTGGGTTAAGGTTAGGGTTAGGTTTAGGGTTTGGGTTAGGGTTAGGTGTTTCGGTTAATGTTAGGGTCAGGTTTAGGGTAAGGGTTAGGGTTCGGTTTAGGATCAGGCTTAGGGTTCGGGTTAGAATTAGGGTTAGTGGTTAGGGTTAGGCTTAGGGTTAAGGTTAGGTTTAGGATAAAGATCAGGATTTGATTCCGAGTTAGGTGTTAGTGTTTCGGTTAGGTTTAGGGTAGGGTTATATTTAGGGTTAGGTTAAGAGTTAGATTTATGTTTACAGTTAAGGTGAGGGTTTTGGGTAAGTGTTACATTTAGGGTTAGGGTTAGGTTTAGGGCTAGGGCTAGGGTTAGGCTTAGATTTCGGGTTACCGGTTAGGGTTAGGTTTAAGTTTATGGTAGGGTAAAGTTAGGGTTAAGGTTTGGTTAGGGTTAGGGTCAGGGTTAGGATTAGGATTAGGTTTAGGGTGAGGGTTAGGGTCAGAGTTATTGTAAGGGTTAGGTTTGGGGTTACAGGTGGGCCAAGGTTAAGGTTAGGGTCAGGGTTAAAGTTAGGGTGTGCTTTAGATTAGGGATAGGGTGAAGTTTAAGATAGGGTGAGGGTTAGGGTTATGGCTAAGGTTTGCTTGAGTTTTCAGGTTAGTGTTAAGGTTATGTTTAGGGTTAGGAATAAGTTTATGGGTTGTGTTTACTTTTAGGGTTAGGGATAGATTTTAGGTTAGGGTTAAGTTCAGTGTTACGGTTAGGGTTAGGTTTACGGTTTGTGTTAGGCATTGTGGTTGGTGTGAGGATTAGGTTTAGGATTAGGGTTGGGTAGGGTTAGGATTCTGGTTATGGTAAGGTGTTAGGGATTAGAGGAGTAGTTTTGGGTTAGGGCTTGGGTGAGGCTTCCGGTTAGGCATTGTGGTTCTGGTCATGGTTAGGTTTGGTTTAGGGTTAGGGTTAGTTTTATGATTAGGTTTAGGGTTAGTGTTAGAGTTAGGGTTAGGCTTTGGTGCGAGGGGTTAGGTTTTGGGTTAGGGTTAGGGTTATCGTTAGGGCTTAGGTTTTCAGGTGAGTGTTAGGGTTAGGGTTAGGGATAGCATTAGGGTTAGCTTTTGGGGGTACGGTTAGGGGTTAGGTGAGGGTTACAGTTAGTATTGCAGTTAAGGTTAGTTTTTAGGACAAGTGTTAGGATTAGGGTTAGAGTTAGAGTTAGGGTTAGGTTTAGGGTAAGTTTTAGGTTTAAGTCCTGGTTTAGGGTTAGAGTTAGTGTTCTATTTAGGGTCAAGTTTAGAGTTCGGGTTAGGTTTAGGATTAGGTCTATTGTTGGGCTTAGGATTAGGGTTAGGTTCAGAGCTATTGTAAGGCTTAGGTTTAGGGTTACAGATGGACTAGCTTTACGGTTAGAGTTAGGTTTAAGGTTAGGGTTTGGGCTAGGTTTACGTTTACGGTTATGGTTAGGGTTAGGATTTGGTTGAAGTTTAGCATAGGCTGAGGGTTACTTTTAGGGTTCGGGCTAGAGTTTGGGTTTGTGTTCAGGTTAGTGTTATGGTTAGATTTAGGGTCCAGTTTAGGGTTAGGGGTTAGGTTTAGTGTTAGGGTTAGTTTTAGGGTTAGGGTTAGTGTGAAGTTTAGGTTAAGGGTGAGAGTTAGGGTTAGGGTTAGGATTAGGGTTAGTGTTAGACGTTAGGTTTAGGGTGCTAGTTTTAGGTTTATGGTTAGGGTAGGTTTAAGTTTAGGGTTAATGTTAGGGTTAGTGTTAGATTAGGGTTACTGTTCGTGTTAGGGTTACAGTTAGGGTTAGGGATAGCATTAGGTTTAGGGTTAGGAATATAGTTAGGGGTTAGGGTGAGGGTTGGGGATATGGTGAGGGTTAGGTTTAGGTTTACAGTTAAGGTGAGGGTTTAGGGTAATTGTTATGGTTAGGGTTAGAGTTAGGGTCATGGTGAAGATTCAGTTAATAGTGGGGTTCAGGGTTAATGTTAGATTTAGGGTTAAGGTTAGTGTTAGGGTTAGGTTTAGGTTAGGGTTAAGGTAGCGGTCAGGTTAGGGTTAAGACTAGGTTTACGGTAAAGTGTAAGGCTAGGTTAGGATTAGGTTTAGAGTTAGTGCTAGGGTTTAGGGTTAGGGTTAAGGTAAGGTTTGGAGTTATTGTTAGGTTTACGGTTAAGGTTAGGGTAGAGTTATGGTTAAGGTCAAGTTTAAGGTTAGGGTAAGAGTTAGGTTAACGTCAGGTTTAGGGTTAGGATGAGGGATAGGGTTAGGGAAAGGGTTAGGGTTTCGTGTGAGGATTAGTGTTATGTTTATATTAAGCTGATGTTTTTGGGTGTTACAGTAAGGTTTAGGGTTAGAGTTAGGTTAGGTTTAGAGTTAGGGCTAGAGTATGGTGATAGTGCTTTAGGCTTAGGTTTAGGGTGGAATTTAGGTTAAGGATGAGGGTTAGGGTTGGGGTAGGTGTTTGGATTAATGTTAGGGTCAGGTTTAGGGTTTTGGTTTAGAGTTCAGGTTAGAGTCAGGGTTAGGGTTAGATTTAGGTTTAGGGTTAGGGTTAGGTTTAGTGTTAGTTTAGCTTAGGGTTAGGGTTTGAATGAAGTTAGGGTAGGTTTAGGGTTATGGTTAGGTTGAAATTTTGGTTAAGTGTGAGGGTTTGGTTTCGGGTTAGGGTTAGAGTTAGGGTTAGTGGTTAAGGATAGGTTTAGGGTTAAGGTTAGGTTTAGGCTAAGCATTAGGGTTAGAGTTAGGGTTAGTGGTTAGTGTTTCAGTTAGGTTTAGGATAGGGTTATAATTAGGGTTAAGTTTAGGGTTACGGTAAGAGTTAGATTTACCTTTACAGTTAAGGTGAGGGTTTAGGGTAAGTGTTATAGTTAGGGTTCGAGTTCGAGTTTGGGTTAGGTTTAGGGTGAAGTTTCAGTTAATAGTCAGGGTCAGGGTAAGCGTTAGGGTTAAGATTACAGTTAGGGCTAAGTTTAGTGTTAGGGTTAGGGGAGGGGTAAGGTTAGGGTTAAGGCGAGGTTTACGGTAAAGGGTAGGGCTAGGTTAGGGTTAGGTTTAGAGTTAGAGCTAGTACTAGGGTTTAGGGTAAGAGGTAGGGTCAGGTTTAGAGTTTTTGTTAGTTTTAGGGTGGAGTTAAGGTTAAGCTTAGCGTTAGGGTAAGTGTTAGGTTTAGGTCAGGGTTAAGGTTAGGATTAGGGATAGGGTTAGGGTTAGGGAAAGGGTTAGGTGTTCGTGGGAGGGTTAGTGTTAGGTTTACACTTAAGCTGATGTTTTGCAGTGTCACGGTTAGGTCAGGGTTGTAGTTAGGGTTAGGATGAGGTTTAGGTTTAGGGCTATATTTAGGGGATAGTTTAGGGTTAGGTTTAGATTTAGGGTTAAGGTTAGGCTTAGGTTTATCTTGAAATTTATGTTAAGGATGAGGGTTAGGGTTAGCGTTAGGGTTAGGTGTTTGGGTTAAGGTTAGGGTTAGGTTTAGGGTTTGGGTTAGGGTTAGGTGTTTCGGTTAATGTTAGGGTCAGGTTTAGGGTAAGGGTTAGGGTTCGGTTTAGGATCAGGCTTAGGGTTCGGGTTAGAATTAGGGTTAGTGGTTAGGGTTAGGCTTAGGGTTAAGGTTAGGTTTAGGATAAAGATCAGGATTTGATTCCGAGTTAGGTGTTAGTGTTTCGGTTAGGTTTAGGGTAGGGTTATATTTAGGGTTAGGTTAAGAGTTAGATTTATGTTTACAGTTAAGGTGAGGGTTTTGGGTAAGTGTTACATTTAGGGTTAGGGTTAGGATTAGGGCTAGGGCTAGGGTTAGGCTTAGATTTCGGGTTACCGGTTAGGGTTAGGTTTAAGTTTATGGTAGGGTAAAGTTAGGGTTAAGGTTTGGTTAGGGTTAGGGTCAGGGTTAGGATTAGGATTAGGTTTAGGGTGAGGGTTAGGGTCAGAGTTATTGTAAGGGTTAGGTTTGGGGTTACAGGTGGGCCAAGGTTAAGGTTAGGGTCAGGGTTAAAGTTAGGGTGTGCTTTAGATTAGGGATAGGGTGAAGTTTAAGATAGGGTGAGGGTTAGGGTTATGGCTAAGGTTTGCTTGAGTTTTCAGGTTAGTGTTAAGGTTATGTTTAGGGTTAGGAATAAGTTTATGGGTTTTGTTTACTTTTAGGGTTGGGGTAGATTTTAGGTTAGGGTTAAGTTCAGTGTTACGGTTAGGGTTAGGTTTACGGTTTGTGTTAGGCATTGTGGTTGGTGTGAGGATTAGGTTTAGGATTAGGGTTGGGTAGGGTTAGGATTCTGGTTATGGTAAGGTGTTAGGGATTAGAGGAGTAGTTTTGGGTGAGGGCTTGGGTGAGGGTTCCGGTTAGGCATTGTGGTTCTGGTCATGGTTAGGTTTGGTTTAGGGTTAGGGTTAGTTTTATGATTAGGTTTAGGGTTAGTGTTAGAGTTAGGGTTAGGCTTTGGTGCGAGGGGTTAGGTTTTGGGTTAGGGTTAGGGTTATCGTTAGGGCTTAGGTTTTCAGGTGAGTGTTAGGGTTAGGGTTAGGGATAGCATTAGGGTTAGCTTTTGGGGGTACGGTTAGGGGTTAGGTGAGGGTTACAGTTAGTATTGCAGTTAAGGTTAGTTTTTAGGACAAGTGTTAGGATTAGGGTTAGAGTTAGAGTTAGGGTTAGGTTTAGGGTAAGTTTTAGGTTTAAGTCCTGGTTTAGGGTTAGAGTTAGTGTTCTATTTAGGGTCAAGTTTAGAGTTCGGGTTAGGTTTAGGATTAGGTCTATTGTTGGGCTTAGGATTAGGGTTAGGTTCAGAGCTATTGTAAGGCTTAGGTTTAGGGTTACAGATGGACTAGCTTTACGGTTAGAGTTAGGTTTAAGGTTAGGGTTTGGGCTAGGTTTACGTTTACGGTTATGGTTAGGGTTAGGATTTGGTTGAAGTTTAGCATAGGCTGAGGGTTACTTTTAGGGTTCGGGCTAGAGTTTGGGTTTGTGTTCAGGTTAGTGTTATGGTTAGATTTAGGGTCCAGTTTAGGGTTAGGGGTTATGTTTAGTGTTAGGGTTAGTTTTAGGTTTAGGGTTAGTGTGAAGTTTAGGTTAAGGGTGAGAGTTAGGGTTAGGGTTAGGATTAGGGTTAGTGTTAGACGTTAGGTTTAGGGTGCTAGTTTTAGGTTTATGGTTAGGGTAGGTTTAAGTTTAGGGTGAATGTTAGGGTTAGTGTTAGATTAGGGTTACTGTTCGTGTTAGGGTTACAGTTAGGGTTAGGGATAGCATTAGGTTTAGGGTTAGGAATATAGTTAGGGGTTAGGGTGAGGGTTGGGGATATGGTGAGGGTTAGGTTTAGGTTTACAGTTAAGGTGAGGGTTTAGGGTAATTGTTATGGTTAGGGTTAGAGTTAGGGTCATGGTGAAGATTCAGTTAATAGTGGGGTTCAGGGTTAATGTCAGATTTAGGGTTAAGGTTAGTGTTAGGGTTAGGTTTAGGTTAGGGTTAAGGTAGCGGTCAGGTTAGGGTTAAGACTAGGTTTACGGTAAAGTGTGAGGCTAGGTTAGGATTAGGTTTAGAGTTAGTGCTAGTTTTTAGGGTTAGGGTTAAGGTCAGGTTTAGAGTTATTGTTAGGTTTACGGTTAAGGTTAGGGTAGAGTTAAGGTTAAGGTCAAGTTTAAGGTTAGGGTAAGAGTTAGGTTTACGTCAGGTTTAGGGTTAGGATGAGGGATAGGGTTAGGGAAAGGGTTAGGGTTTCGTGTGAGGATTAGTGTTATGTTTACATTAAGCTGATGTTTTTGGGTGTTACAGTAAGGTTTAGGGTTAGAGTTAGGTTAGGTTTAGAGTTAGGGCTAGAGTATGGTGATAGTGCTTTAGGCTTAGGTTTAGGGTGGAATTTAGGTTAAGGATGAGGGTTAGGGTTGGGGTAGGTGTTTGGATTAATGTTAGGGTCAGGTTTAGGGTTTGGGTTTAGAGTTCAGTTTAGATTCAGGGTTAGGGTTAGATTTAGGTTTAGGGTTAGGGTTAGGTTTAGTATTAGTTTAGCTTAGGGTTAGGGTTTGAATGAAGTTAGGGTAGGTTTAGGGTTATGGTTAGGTTGAAATTTTGGTTAAGTGTGAGGGTTTGGTTTCGGGTTAGGGTTAGAGTTAGGGTTAGTGGTTAAGGATAGGTTTAGGGTTAAGGTTAGGTTTAGGCTAAGCATTAGGGTTAGAGTTAGGGTTAGTGGTTAGTGTTTCAGTTAGGTTTAGGATAGGGTTATAATTAGGGTTAAGTTTAGGGTTACGGTAAGAGTTAGATTTACGTTTACAGTTAAGGTGAGGGTTTAGGGTAAGTGTTATAGTTAGGGTTCGAGTTCGAGTTTGGGTTAGGTTTAGGGTGAAGTTTCAGTTAATAGTCAGGGTCAGGGTAAGCGTTAGGGTTAAGATTACAGTTAGGGTTAAGTTTAGTGTTAGGGTTAGGGTTAGGGGAGGGGTAAGGTTAGGGTTAAGGCGAGGTTTACGGTAAAGGGTAGGGCTAGGTTAGGGTTAGGTTTAGAGTTAGAGCTAGTACTAGGGTTTAGGGTAAGAGGTAGGGTCAGGTTTAGAGTTTTTGTTAGTTTTAGGGTGGAGTTAAGGTTAAGCTTAGCGTTAGGGTAAGTGTTAGGTTTAGGTCAGGGTTAAGGTTAGGATTAGGGATAGGGTTAGGGTTAGGGAAAGGGTTAGGTGTTCGTGGGAGGGTTAGTGTTAGGTTTACACTTAAGCTGATGTTTTGCAGTGTCACGGTTAGGTCAGGGTTGTAGTTAGGGTTAGGATGAGGTTTAGGTTTAGGGCTATATTTAGGGGATAGTTTAGGGTTAGGTTTAGATTTAGGGTTAAGGTTAGGCTTAGGTTTATCTTGAAATTTATGTTAAGGATGAGGGTTAGGGTTAGCGTTAGGGTTAGGTGTTTGGGTTAAGGTTAGGGTTAGGTTTAGGGTTTGGGTTAGGGTTAGGTGTTTCGGTTAATGTTAGGGTCAGGTTTAGGGTAAGGGTTAGGGTTCGGTTTAGGATCAGGCTTAGGGTTCGGGTTAGAATTAGGGTTAGTGGTTAGGGTTAGGCTTAGGGTTAAGGTTAGGTTTAGGCTAAAGATCAGGATTTGATTCCGAGTTAGGTGTTAGTGTTTCGGTTAGGTTAAGGTAGGGTTATATTTAGGGTTAGGTTAAGAGTTAGATTTATGTTTACAGTTAAGGTGAGGGTTTTGGGTAAGTGTTACATTTAGGGTTAGGGTTAGGGTTAGGTTTAGGGCTAGGGCTAGGGTTAGGTTTAGATTTCAGGTTACCGGTTAGGGTTAGGTTTAAGTTTATGGTAGGGTAAAGTTAGGGTTAAGGTTTGGTTAGGGTTAGGGTCAGGGTTAGGATTAGGATTGGGTTTACGGTGAGGGTTAGGGTCAGAGTTATTGTAAGGGTTAGATTTGGGGTTACAGGTGGGTCAAGGTCAAGGTTAGGTTCAGGGTTAAAGTTAGGGTGTGCTTTAGATTAGGGATAGGGTGAAGTTTAAGATAGGGTGAGGGTTAGGGTTATGGCTAAGGTTTGCTTGAGTTTTCAGGTTAGTGTTAAGGTTATGTTTAGGGTTAGGAATAAGTTTATGGGTTTTGTTTACTTTTAAGGTTGGGTAGATTTTAGGTTAGGGTTAAGTTCAGTGTTACGGTTAGGGTTAGGTTTACGGTTTGTGTTAGGCATTGTGGTTGGTGTGAGGATTAGGTTTAGGATTAGGGTTGGGTAGGGTTAGGATTCTGGTTATGGTAAGGTGTTAGGGATTAGAGGAGTAGTTTTGGGTGAGGGCTTGGGTGAGGGTTCCGGTTAGGCATTGTGGTTCTGGTCATGGTTAGGTTTGGTTTAGGGTTAGGGTTAGTTTTATGATTAGTTTTAGGGTTAGTATTAGAGTTAGGGTTAGGCTTTGGTGCGAGGGGTTAGGTTTTGGGTTAGGGTTAGGGTTATCGTTAGGGCTTAGGTTTTCAGGTGAGTGTTAGGGTTAGGGTTAGGGATAGCGGTAGGGTTAGCTTTTGGGGGTACGGTTAGGGGTTAGGTGAGGGTTACAGTTAGTATTGCAGTTAAGGTTAGGTTTTAGGACAAGTGTTAGGATTAGGGTTAGAGTTAGAGTTAGGGTTAGGTTTAGGGTTAGGTGCAGGGTAAGTTTTAGGTTTAAGTCCTGGTTTAGGGTTAGAGTTAGTGTTCTATTTAGGGTCAAGTTTAGAGTTCGGGTTAGGTTTAGGATTAGGTCTATTGTTGGGCTTAGGATTAGGGTTAGGTTCAGAGCTATTGTAAGGCTTAGGTTTAGGGTTACAGATGGACTAGCTTTACGGTTAGAGTTAGGTTTAAGGTTAGGGTTTGGGCTAGGTTTACGTTTACGGTTATGGTTAGGGTTAGGATTTGGTTGAAGTTTAGCATAGGCTGAGGGTTACTTTTAGGGTTCGGGCTAGAGTTTGGGTTTGTGTTCAGGTTAGTGTTATGGTTAGATTTAGGGTCCAGTTTAGGGTTAGGGGTTATGTTTAGTGTTAGGGTTAGTTTTAGGTTTAGGGTTAGTGTGAAGTTTAGGTTAAGGGTGAGAGTTAGGGTTAGGGTTAGGATTAGGGTTAGTGTTAGACGTTAGGTTTAGGGTGCTAGTTTTAGGTTTATGGTTAGGGTAGGTTTAAGTTTAGGGTGAATGTTAGGGTTAGTGTTAGATTAGGGTTACTGTTCGTGTTAGGGTTACAGTTAGGGTTAGGGATAGCATTAGGTTTAGGGTTAGGAATATAGTTAGGGGTTAGGGTGAGGGTTGGGGATATGGTGAGGGTTAGGTTTAGGTTTACAGTTAAGGTGAGGGTTTAGGGTAATTGTTATGGTTAGGGTTAGAGTTAGGGTCATGGTGAAGATTCAGTTAATAGTGGGGTTCAGGGTTAATGTCAGATTTAGGGTTAAGGTTAGTGTTAGGGTTAGGTTTAGGTTAGGGTTAAGGTAGCGGTCAGGTTAGGGTTAAGACTAGGTTTACGGTAAAGTGTAAGGCTAGGTTAGGATTAGGTTTAGAGTTAGTGCTAGGGTTTAGGGTTAGTGTTAAGGTCAGGTTTAGAGTTATTGTTAGGTTTACGGTTAAGGTTAGGGTAGAGTTAAGGTTAAGGTCAAGTTTAAGGTTAGGGTAAGAGTTAGGTTTACGTCAGGTTTAGGGTTAGGATGAGGGATAGGGTTAGGGAAAGGGTTAGGGTTTCGTGTGAGGATTAGTGTTATGTTTACATTAAGCTGATGTTTTTGGGTGTTACAGTAAGGTTTAGGGTTAGAGTTAGGTTAGGTTTAGAGTTAGGGCTAGAGTATGGTGATAGTGCTTTAGGCTTAGGTTTAGGGTGGAATTTAGGTTAAGGATGAGGGTTAGAGTTGGGGTAGGTGTTTGGATTAATGTTAGGGTCAGTTTTAGGGTTTTGGTTTAGAGTTCAGGTTAGATTCAGGGTTAGGGTTAGATTTAGGTTTAGGGTTAGGGTTAGGTTTAGTATTAGTTTAGCTTAGGGTTAGGGTTTGAATGAAGTTAGGGTAGGTTTAGGGTTATGGTTAGGTTGAAATTTTGGTTAAGTGTGAGGGTTTGGTTTCGGGTTAGGGTTAGAGTTAGGGTTAGTGGTTAAGGATAGGTTTAGGGTTAAGGTTAGGTTTAGGCTAAGCATTAGGGTTAGAGTTAGGGTTAGTGGTTAGTGTTTCAGTTAGGTTTAGGATAGGGTTATAATTAGGGTTAAGTTTAGGGTTACGGTAAGAGTTAGATTTACGTTTACAGTTTAGGTGAGGGTTTAGGGTAAGTGTTATAGTTAGGGTTCGAGTTCGAGTTTGGGTTAGGTTTAGGGTGAAGTTTCAGTTAATAGTCAGGGTCAGGGTAAGCGTTAGGGTTAAGATTACAGTTAGGGCTAAGTTTAGTGTTAGGGTTAGGGTTAGGGGAGGGGTAAGGTTAGGGTTAAGGCGAGGTTTACGGTAAAGGGTAGGGCTAGGTTAGGGTTAGGTTTAGAGTTAGAGCTAGTACTAGGGTTTAGGGTAAGAGGTAGGGTCAGGTTTAGAGTTTTTGTTAGTTTTAGGGTGGAGTTAAGGTTAAGCTTAGCGTTAGGGTAAGTGTTAGGTTTAGGTCAGGGTTAAGGTTAGGATTAGGGATAGGGTTAGGGTTAGGGAAAGGGTTAGGTGTTCGTGGGAGGGTTAGTGTTAGGTTTACACTTAAGCTGATGTTTTGCAGTGTCACGGTTAGGTCAGGGTTGTAGTTAGGGTTAGGATGAGGTTTAGGTTTAGGGCTATATTTAGGGGATAGTTTAGGGTTAGGTTTAGATTTAGGGTTAAGGTTAGGCTTAGGTTTATCTTGAAATTTATGTTAAGGATGAGGGTTAGGGTTAGCGTTAGGGTTAGGTGTTTGGGTTAAGGTTAGGTTTAGGTTTAGAGTTTGGGTTAGGGTTAGGTGTTTCGGTTAATGTTAGGGTCAGGTTTAGGGTAAGGGTTAGGGTTCGGTTTAGGATCAGGCTTAGGGTTAGGGTTAGAATTAGGGTTAGTGGTTAGGGTTAGGCTTAGGGTTAAGGTTAGGTTTAGGCTAAAGATCAGGATTTGATTCCGAGTTAGGTGTTAGTGTTTCGGTTAGGTTTAGGGTAGGGTTATATTTAGGGTTAGGTTAAGAGTTAGATTTATGTTTACAGTTAAGGTGAGGGTTTTGGTTAAGTGTTACATTTAGGGTTAGGGTTAGGTTTAGGGCTAGCGCTAGGGTTAGGGTTAGGTTTAGATTTCAGGTTACCGGTTAGGGTTAGGTTTAAGTTTATGGTAGGGTAAAGTTAGGGTTAAGGTTTGGTTAGGGTTAGGGTCAGGGTTAGGATTAGGATTAGGTTTAGGGTGAGGGTTAGGGTCAGAGTTATTGTAAGGGTTAGATTTGGGGTTACAGGTGGGTCAAGGTCAAGGTTAGGTTCAGGGTTAAAGTTAGGGTGTGCTTTAGATTAGGGATAGGGTGAAGTTTAAGATAGGGTGAGGGTTAGGGTTATGGCTAAGGTTTGCTTGAGTTTTCAGGTTAGTGTTAAGGTTATGTTTAGGGTTAGGAATAAGTTTATGGGTTCTGTTTACTTTTAAGGTTGGGTAGATTTTAGGTTAGGGTTAAGTTCAGTGTTACGGTTAGGGTTAGGTTTACGGTTTGTGTTAGGCATTGTGGTTGGTGTGAGGATTAGGTTTAGGATTAGGGTTGGGTAGGGTTAGGATTCTGGTTATGGTAAGGTGTTAGGGATTAGAGGAGTAGTTTTGGGTGAGGGCTTGGGTGAGGGTTCCGGTTAGGCATTGTGGTTCTGGTCATGGTTAGGTTTGGTTTAGGGTTAGGGTTAGTTTTATGATTAGTTTTAGGGTTAGTATTAGAGTTAGGGTTAGGCTTTGGTGCGAGGGGTTAGGTTTTGGGTTAGGGTTAGGGTTATCGTTAGGGCTTAGGTTTTCAGGTGAGTGTTAGGGTTAGGGTTAGGGATAGCGGTAGGGTTAGCTTTTGGGGGTACGGTTAGGGGTTAGGTGAGGGTTACAGTTAGTATTGCAGTTAAGGTTAGGTTTTAGGACAAGTGTTAGGATTAGGGTTAGAGTTAGAGTTAGGGTTAGGTTTAGGGTTAGGTGCAGGGTAAGTTTTAGGTTTAAGTCCTGGTTTAGGGTTAGAGTTAGTGTTCTATTTAGGGTCAAGTTTAGAGTTCGGGTTAGGTTTAGGATTAGGTCTATTGTTGGGCTTAGGATTAGGGTTAGGTTCAGAGCTATTGTAAGGCTTAGGTTTAGGGTTACAGATGGACTAGCTTTACGGTTAGAGTTAGGTTTAAGGTTAGGGTTTGGGCTAGGTTTACGTTTACGGTTATGGTTAGGGTTAGGATTTGGTTGAAGTTTAGCATAGGCTGAGGGTTACTTTTAGGGTTCGGGCTAGAGTTTGGGTTTGTGTTCAGGTTAGTGTTATGGTTAGATTTAGGGTCCAGTTTAGGGTTAGGGGTTAGGTTTAGTGTTAGGGTTAGTTTTAGGTTTAGGGTTAGTGTGAAGTTTAGGTTAAGGGTGAGAGTTAGGGTTAGGGTTAGGATTAGGGTTAGTGTTAGACGTTAGGTTTAGGGTGCTAGTTTTAGGTTTATGGTTAGGGTAGGTTTAAGTTTAGGGTGAATGTTAGGGTTAGTGTTAGATTAGGGTTACTGTTCGTGTTAGGGTTACAGTTAGGGTTAGGGATAGCATTAGGTTTAGGGTTAGGAATATAGTTAGGGGTTAGGGTGAGGGTTGGGGATATGGTGAGGGTTAGGTTTAGGTTTACAGTTAAGGTGAGGGTTTAGGGTAATTGTTATGGTTAGGGTTAGAGTTAGGGTCATGGTGAAGATTCAGTTAATAGTGGGGTTCAGGGTTAATGTCAGATTTAGGGTTAAGGTTAGTGTTAGGGTTAGGTTTAGGTTAGGGTTAAGGTAGCGGTCAGGTTAGGGTTAAGACTAGGTTTACGGTAAAGTGTAAGGCTAGGTTAGGATTAGGTTTAGAGTTAGTGCTAGGGTTTAGGGTTAGTGTTAAGGTCAGGTTTAGAGTTATTGTTAGGTTTACGGTTAAGGTTAGGGTAGAGTTAAGGTTAAGGTCAAGTTTAAGGTTAGGGTAAGAGTTAGGTTTACGTCAGGTTTAGGGTTAGGATGAGGGATAGGGTTAGGGAAAGGGTTAGGGTTTCGTGTGAGGATTAGTGTTATGTTTACATTAAGCTGATGTTTTTGGGTGTTACAGTAAGGTTTAGGGTTAGAGTTAGGTTAGGTTTAGAGTTAGGGCTAGAGTATGGTGATAGTGCTTTAGGCTTAGGTTTAGGGTGGAATTTAGGTTAAGGATGAGGGTTAGAGTTGGGGTAGGTGTTTGGATTAATGTTAGGGTCAGTTTTAGGGTTTTGGTTTAGAGTTCAGGTTAGATTCAGGGTTAGGGTTAGATTTAGGTTTAGGGTTAGGGTTAGGTTTAGTATTAGTTTAGCTTAGGGTTAGGGTTTGAATGAAGTTAGGGTAGGTTTAGGGTTATGGTTAGGTTGAAATTTTGGTTAAGTGTGAGGGTTTGGTTTCGGGTTAGGGTTAGAGTTAGGGTTAGTGGTTAAGGATAGGTTTAGGGTTAAGGTTAGGTTTAGGCTAAGCATTAGGGTTAGAGTTAGGGTTAGTGGTTAGTGTTTCAGTTAGGTTTAGGATAGGGTTATAATTAGGGTTAAGTTTAGGGTTACGGTAAGAGTTAGATTTACGTTTACAGTTTAGGTGAGGGTTTAGGGTAAGTGTTATAGTTAGGGTTCGAGTTCGAGTTTGGGTTAGGTTTAGGGTGAAGTTTCAGTTAATAGTCAGGGTCAGGGTAAGCGTTAGGGTTAAGATTACAGTTAGGGCTAAGTTTAGTGTTAGGGTTAGGGTTAGGGGAGGGGTAAGGTTAGGGTTAAGGCGAGGTTTACGGTAAAGGGTAGGGCTAGGTTAGGGTTAGGTTTAGAGTTAGAGCTAGTACTAGGGTTTAGGGTAAGAGGTAGGGTCAGGTTTAGAGTTTTTGTTAGTTTTAGGGTGGAGTTAAGGTTAAGCTTAGCGTTAGGGTAAGTGTTAGGTTTAGGTCAGGGTTAAGGTTAGGATTAGGGATAGGGTTAGGGTTAGGGAAAGGGTTAGGTGTTCGTGGGAGGGTTAGTGTTAGGTTTACACTTAAGCTGATGTTTTGCAGTGTCACGGTTAGGTCAGGGTTGTAGTTAGGGTTAGGATGAGGTTTAGGTTTAGGGCTATATTTAGGGGATAGTTTAGGGTTAGGTTTAGATTTAGGGTTAAGGTTAGGCTTAGGTTTATCTTGAAATTTATGTTAAGGATGAGGGTTAGGGTTAGCGTTAGGGTTAGGTGTTTGGGTTAAGGTTAGGTTTAGGTTTAGAGTTTGGGTTAGGGTTAGGTGTTTCGGTTAATGTTAGGGTCAGGTTTAGGGTAAGGGTTAGGGTTCGGTTTAGGATCAGGCTTAGGGTTAGGGTTAGAATTAGGGTTAGTGGTTAGGGTTAGGCTTAGGGTTAAGGTTAGGTTTAGGCTAAAGATCAGGATTTGATTCCGAGTTAGGTGTTAGTGTTTCGGTTAGGTTTAGGGTAGGGTTATATTTAGGGTTAGGTTAAGAGTTAGATTTATGTTTACAGTTAAGGTGAGGGTTTTGGTTAAGTGTTACATTTAGGGTTAGGGTTAGGTTTAGGGCTAGCGCTAGGGTTAGGGTTAGGTTTAGATTTCAGGTTACCGGTTAGGGTTAGGTTTAAGTTTATGGTAGGGTAAAGTTAGGGTTAAGGTTTGGTTAGGGTTAGGGTCAGGGTTAGGATTAGGATTAGGTTTAGGGTGAGGGTTAGGGTCAGAGTTATTGTAAGGGTTAGATTTGGGGTTACAGGTGGGTCAAGGTCAAGGTTAGGTTCAGGGTTAAAGTTAGGGTGTGCTTTAGATTAGGGATAGGGTGAAGTTTAAGATAGGGTGAGGGTTAGGGTTATGGCTAAGGTTTGCTTGAGTTTTCAGGTTAGTGTTAAGGTTATGTTTAGGGTTAGGAATAAGTTTATGGGTTCTGTTTACTTTTAAGGTTGGGTAGATTTTAGGTTAGGGTTAAGTTCAGTGTTACGGTTAGGGTTAGGTTTACGGTTTGTGTTAGGCATTGTGGTTGGTGTGAGGATTAGGTTTAGGATTAGGGTTGGGTAGGGTTAGGATTCTGGTTATGGTAAGGTGTTAGGGATTAGAGGAGTAGTTTTGGGTGAGGGCTTGGGTGAGGGTTCCGGTTAGGCATTGTGGTTCTGGTCATGGTTAGGTTTGGTTTAGGGTTAGGGTTAGTTTTATGATTAGTTTTAGGGTTAGTATTAGAGTTAGGGTTAGGCTTTGGTGCGAGGGGTTAGGTTTTGGGTTAGGGTTAGGGTTATCGTTAGGGCTTAGGTTTTCAGGTGAGTGTTAGGGTTAGGGTTAGGGATAGCGGTAGGGTTAGCTTTTGGGGGTACGGTTAGGGGTTAGGTGAGGGTTACAGTTAGTATTGCAGTTAAGGTTAGGTTTTAGGACAAGTGTTAGGATTAGGGTTAGAGTTAGAGTTAGGGTTAGGTTTAGGGTTAGGTGCAGGGTAAGTTTTAGGTTTAAGTCCTGGTTTAGGGTTAGAGTTAGTGTTCTATTTAGGGTCAAGTTTAGAGTTCGGGTTAGGTTTAGGATTAGGTCTATTGTTGGGCTTAGGATTAGGGTTAGGTTCAGAGCTATTGTAAGGCTTAGGTTTAGGGTTACAGATGGACTAGCTTTACGGTTAGAGTTAGGTTTAAGGTTAGGGTTTGGGCTAGGTTTACGTTTACGGTTATGGTTAGGGTTAGGATTTGGTTGAAGTTTAGCATAGGCTGAGGGTTACTTTTAGGGTTCGGGCTAGAGTTTGGGTTTGTGTTCAGGTTAGTGTTATGGTTAGATTTAGGGTCCAGTTTAGGGTTAGGGGTTAGGTTTAGTGTTAGGGTTAGTTTTAGGTTTAGGGTTAGTGTGAAGTTTAGGTTAAGGGTGAGAGTTAGGGTTAGGGTTAGGATTAGGGTTAGTGTTAGACGTTAGGTTTAGGGTGCTAGTTTTAGGTTTATGGTTAGGGTAGGTTTAAGTTTAGGGTGAATGTTAGGGTTAGTGTTAGATTAGGGTTACTGTTCGTGTTAGGGTTACAGTTAGGGTTAGGGATAGCATTAGGTTTAGGGTTAGGAATATAGTTAGGGGTTAGGGTGAGGGTTGGGGATATGGTGAGGGTTAGGTTTAGGTTTACAGTTAAGGTGAGGGTTTAGGGTAATTGTTATGGTTAGGGTTAGAGTTAGGGTCATGGTGAAGATTCAGTTAATAGTGGGGTTCAGGGTTAATGTCAGATTTAGGGTTAAGGTTAGTGTTAGGGTTAGGTTTAGGTTAGGGTTAAGGTAGCGGTCAGGTTAGGGTTAAGACTAGGTTTACGGTAAAGTGTAAGGCTAGGTTAGGATTAGGTTTAGAGTTAGTGCTAGGGTTTAGGGTTAGTGTTAAGGTCAGGTTTAGAGTTATTGTTAGGTTTACGGTTAAGGTTAGGGTAGAGTTAAGGTTAAGGTCAAGTTTAAGGTTAGGGTAAGAGTTAGGTTTACGTCAGGTTTAGGGTTAGGATGAGGGATAGGGTTAGGGAAAGGGTTAGGGTTTCGTGTGAGGATTAGTGTTATGTTTACATTAAGCTGATGTTTTTGGGTGTTACAGTAAGGTTTAGGGTTAGAGTTAGGTTAGGTTTAGAGTTAGGGCTAGAGTATGGTGATAGTGCTTTAGGCTTAGGTTTAGGGTGGAATTTAGGTTAAGGATGAGGGTTAGGGTTGGGGTAGGTGTTTGGATTAATGTTAGGGTCAGGTTTAGGGTTTGGGTTTAGAGTTCAGTTTAGATTCAGGGTTAGGGTTAGATTTAGGTTTAGGGTTAGGGTTAGGTTTAGTATTAGTTTAGCTTAGGGTTAGGGTTTGAATGAAGTTAGGGTAGGTTTAGGGTTATGGTTAGGTTGAAATTTTGGTTAAGTGTGAGGGTTTGGTTTCGGGTTAGGGTTAGAGTTAGGGTTAGTGGTTAAGGATAGGTTTAGGGTTAAGGTTAGGTTTAGGCTAAGCATTAGGGTTAGAGTTAGGGTTAGTGGTTAGTGTTTCAGTTAGGTTTAGGATAGGGTTATAATTAGGGTTAAGTTTAGGGTTACGGTAAGAGTTAGATTTACGTTTACAGTTAAGGTGAGGGTTTAGGGTAAGTGTTATAGTTAGGGTTCGAGTTCGAGTTTGGGTTAGGTTTAGGGTGAAGTTTCAGTTAATAGTCAGGGTCAGGGTAAGCGTTAGGGTTAAGATTACAGTTAGGGTTAAGTTTAGTGTTAGGGTTAGGGTTAGGGGAGGGATAAGGTTAGGGTTAAGGCGAGGTTTACGGTAAAGGGTAGGGCTAGGTTAGGGTTAGGTTTAGAGTTAGAGCTAGTACTAGGGTTTAGGGTAAGAGGTAGGGTCAGGTTTAGAGTTTTTGTTAGTTTTAGGGTGGAGTTAAGGTTAAGCTTAGCGTTAGGGTAAGTGTTAGGTTTAGGTCAGGGTTAAGGTTAGGATTAGGGATAGGGTTAGGGTTAGGGAAAGGGTTAGGTGTTCGTGGGAGGGTTAGTGTTAGGTTTACACTTAAGCTGATGTTTTGCAGTGTCACGGTTAGGTCAGGGTTGTAGTTAGGGTTAGGATGAGGTTTAGGTTTAGGGCTATATTTAGGGGATAGTTTAGGGTTAGGTTTAGATTTAGGGTTAAGGTTAGGCTTAGGTTTATCTTGAAATTTATGTTAAGGATGAGGGTTAGGGTTAGCGTTAGGGTTAGGTGTTTGGGTTAAGGTTAGGGTTAGGTTTAGGGTTTGGGTTAGGGTTAGGTGTTTCGGTTAATGTTAGGGTCAGGTTTAGGGTAAGGGTTAGGGTTCGGTTTAGGATCAGGCTTAGGGTTCGGGTTAGAATTAGGGTTAGTGGTTAGGGTTAGGCTTAGGGTTAAGGTTAGGTTTAGGCTAAAGATCAGGATTTGATTCCGAGTTAGGTGTTAGTGTTTCGGTTAGGTTAAGGTAGGGTTATATTTAGGGTTAGGTTAAGAGTTAGATTTATGTTTACAGTTAAGGTGAGGGTTTTGGGTAAGTGTTACATTTAGGGTTAGGGTTAGGGTTAGGTTTAGGGCTAGGGCTAGGGTTAGGTTTAGATTTCAGGTTACCGGTTAGGGTTAGGTTTAAGTTTATGGTAGGGTAAAGTTAGGGTTAAGGTTTGGTTAGGGTTAGGGTCAGGGTTAGGATTAGGATTAGGTTTAGGGTGAGGGTTAGGGTCAGAGTTATTGTAAGGGTTAGATTTGGGGTTACAGGTGGGTCAAGGTCAAGGTTAGGTTCAGGATTAAAGTTAGGGTGTGCTTTAGATTAGGGATAGGGTGAAGTTTAAGATAGGGTGAGGGTTAGGGTTATGGCTAAGGTTTGCTTGAGTTTTCAGGTTAGTGTTAAGGTTATGTTTAGGGTTAGGAATAAGTTTATGGGTTCTGTTTACTTTTAAGGTTGGGTAGATTTTAGGTTAGGGTTAAGTTCAGTGTTACGGTTAGGGTTAGGTTTACGGTTTGTGTTAGGCATTGTGGTTGGTGTGAGGATTAGGTTTAGGATTAGGGTTGGGTAGGGTTAGGATTCTGGTTATGGTAAGGTGTTAGGGATTAGAGGAGTAGTTTTGGGTGAGGGCTTGGGTGAGGGTTCCGGTTAGGCATTGTGGTTCTGGTCATGGTTAGGTTTGGTTTAGGGTTAGGGTTAGTTTTATGATTAGTTTTAGGGTTAGTATTAGAGTTAGGGTTAGGCTTTGGTGCGAGGGGTTAGGTTTTGGGTTAGGGTTAGGGTTATCGTTAGGGCTTAGGTTTTCAGGTGAGTGTTAGGGTTAGGGTTAGGGATAGCGGTAGGGTTAGCTTTTGGGGGTACGGTTAGGGGTTAGGTGAGGGTTACAGTTAGTATTGCAGTTAAGGTTAGGTTTTAGGACAAGTGTTAGGATTAGGGTTAGAGTTAGAGTTAGGGTTAGGTTTAGGGTTAGGTGCAGGGTAAGTTTTAGGTTTAAGTCCTGGTTTAGGGTTAGAGTTAGTGTTCTATTTAGGGTCAAGTTTAGAGTTCGGGTTAGGTTTAGGATTAGGTCTATTGTTGGGCTTAGGATTAGGGTTAGGTTCAGAGCTATTGTAAGGCTTAGGTTTAGGGTTACAGATGGACTAGCTTTACGGTTAGAGTTAGGTTTAAGGTTAGGGTTTGGGCTAGGTTTACGTTTACGGTTATGGTTAGGGTTAGGATTTGGTTGAAGTTTAGCATAGGCTGAGGGTTACTTTTAGGGTTCGGGCTAGAGTTTGGGTTTGTGTTCAGGTTAGTGTTATGGTTAGATTTAGGGTCCAGTTTAGGGTTAGGGGTTAGGTTTAGTGTTAGGGTTAGTTTTAGGTTTAGGGTTAGTGTGAAGTTTAGGTTAAGGGTGAGAGTTAGGGTTAGGGTTAGGATTAGGGTTAGTGTTAGACGTTAGGTTTAGGGTGCTAGTTTTAGGTTTATGGTTAGGGTAGGTTTAAGTTTAGGGTGAATGTTAGGGTTAGTGTTAGATTAGGGTTACTGTTCGTGTTAGGGTTACAGTTAGGGTTAGGGATAGCATTAGGTTTAGGGTTAGGAATATAGTTAGGGGTTAGGGTGAGGGTTGGGGATATGGTGAGGGTTAGGTTTAGGTTTACAGTTAAGGTGAGGGTTTAGGGTAATTGTTATGGTTAGGGTTAGAGTTAGGGTCATGGTGAAGATTCAGTTAATAGTGGGGTTCAGGGTTAATGTCAGATTTAGGGTTAAGGTTAGTGTTAGGGTTAGGTTTAGGTTAGGGTTAAGGTAGCGGTCAGGTTAGGGTTAAGACTAGGTTTACGGTAAAGTGTAAGGCTAGGTTAGGATTAGGTTTAGAGTTAGTGCTAGGGTTTAGGGTTAGGGTTAAGGTCAGGTTTAGAGTTATTGTTAGGTTTACGGTTAAGGTTAGGGTAGAGTTAAGGTTAAGGTCAAGTTTAAGGTTAGGGTAAGAGTTAGGTTTACGTCAGGTTTAGGGTTAGGATGAGGGATAGGGTTAGGGAAAGGGTTAGGGTTTCGTGTGAGGATTAGTGTTATGTTTACATTAAGCTGATGTTTTTGGGTGTTACAGTAAGGTTTAGGGTTAGAGTTAGGTTAGGTTTAGAGTTAGGGCTAGAGTATGGTGATAGTGCTTTAGGCTTAGGTTTAGGGTGGAATTTAGGTTAAGGATGAGGGTTAGAGTTGGGGTAGGTGTTTGGATTAATGTTAGGGTCAGTTTTAGGGTTTTGGTTTAGAGTTCAGGTTAGATTCAGGGTTAGGGTTAGATTTAGGTTTAGGGTTAGGGTTAGGTTTAGTATTAGTTTAGCTTAGGGTTAGGGTTTGAATGAAGTTAGGGTAGGTTTAGGGTTATGGTTAGGTTGAAATTTTGGTTAAGTGTGAGGGTTTGGTTTCGGGTTAGGGTTAGAGTTAGGGTTAGTGGTTAAGGATAGGTTTAGGGTTAAGGTTAGGTTTAGGCTAAGCATTAGGGTTAGAGTTAGGGTTAGTGGTTAGTGTTTCAGTTAGGTTTAGGATAGGGTTATAATTAGGGTTAAGTTTAGGGTTACGGTAAGAGTTAGATTTACGTTTACAGTTTAGGTGAGGGTTTAGGGTAAGTGTTATAGTTAGGGTTCGAGTTCGAGTTTGGGTTAGGTTTAGGGTGAAGTTTCAGTTAATAGTCAGGGTCAGGGTAAGCGTTAGGGTTAAGATTACAGTTAGGGCTAAGTTTAGTGTTAGGGTTAGGGTTAGGGGAGGGGTAAGGTTAGGGTTAAGGCGAGGTTTACGGTAAAGGGTAGGGCTAGGTTAGGGTTAGGTTTAGAGTTAGAGCTAGTACTAGGGTTTAGGGTAAGAGGTAGGGTCAGGTTTAGAGTTTTTGTTAGTTTTAGGGTGGAGTTAAGGTTAAGCTTAGCGTTAGGGTAAGTGTTAGGTTTAGGTCAGGGTTAAGGTTAGGATTAGGGATAGGGTTAGGGTTAGGGAAAGGGTTAGGTGTTCGTGGGAGGGTTAGTGTTAGGTTTACACTTAAGCTGATGTTTTGCAGTGTCACGGTTAGGTCAGGGTTGTAGTTAGGGTTAGGATGAGGTTTAGGTTTAGGGCTATATTTAGGGGATAGTTTAGGGTTAGGTTTAGATTTAGGGTTAAGGTTAGGCTTAGGTTTATCTTGAAATTTATGTTAAGGATGAGGGTTAGGGTTAGCGTTAGGGTTAGGTGTTTGGGTTAAGGTTAGGTTTAGGTTTAGAGTTTGGGTTAGGGTTAGGTGTTTCGGTTAATGTTAGGGTCAGGTTTAGGGTAAGGGTTAGGGTTCGGTTTAGGATCAGGCTTAGGGTTAGGGTTAGAATTAGGGTTAGTGGTTAGGGTTAGGCTTAGGGTTAAGGTTAGGTTTAGGCTAAAGATCAGGATTTGATTCCGAGTTAGGTGTTAGTGTTTCGGTTAGGTTTAGGGTAGGGTTATATTTAGGGTTAGGTTAAGAGTTAGATTTATGTTTACAGTTAAGGTGAGGGTTTTGGTTAAGTGTTACATTTAGGGTTAGGGTTAGGTTTAGGGCTAGCGCTAGGGTTAGGGTTAGGTTTAGATTTCAGGTTACCGGTTAGGGTTAGGTTTAAGTTTATGGTAGGGTAAAGTTAGGGTTAAGGTTTGGTTAGGGTTAGGGTCAGGGTTAGGATTAGGATTAGGTTTAGGGTGAGGGTTAGGGTCAGAGTTATTGTAAGGGTTAGATTTGGGGTTACAGGTGGGTCAAGGTCAAGGTTAGGTTCAGGGTTAAAGTTAGGGTGTGCTTTAGATTAGGGATAGGGTGAAGTTTAAGATAGGGTGAGGGTTAGGGTTATGGCTAAGGTTTGCTTGAGTTTTCAGGTTAGTGTTAAGGTTATGTTTAGGGTTAGGAATAAGTTTATGGGTTCTGTTTACTTTTAAGGTTGGGTAGATTTTAGGTTAGGGTTAAGTTCAGTGTTACGGTTAGGGTTAGGTTTACGGTTTGTGTTAGGCATTGTGGTTGGTGTGAGGATTAGGTTTAGGATTAGGGTTGGGTAGGGTTAGGATTCTGGTTATGGTAAGGTGTTAGGGATTAGAGGAGTAGTTTTGGGTGAGGGCTTGGGTGAGGGTTCCGGTTAGGCATTGTGGTTCTGGTCATGGTTAGGTTTGGTTTAGGGTTAGGGTTAGTTTTATGATTAGTTTTAGGGTTAGTATTAGAGTTAGGGTTAGGCTTTGGTGCGAGGGGTTAGGTTTTGGGTTAGGGTTAGGGTTATCGTTAGGGCTTAGGTTTTCAGGTGAGTGTTAGGGTTAGGGTTAGGGATAGCGGTAGGGTTAGCTTTTGGGGGTACGGTTAGGGGTTAGGTGAGGGTTACAGTTAGTATTGCAGTTAAGGTTAGGTTTTAGGACAAGTGTTAGGATTAGGGTTAGAGTTAGAGTTAGGGTTAGGTTTAGGGTTAGGTGCAGGGTAAGTTTTAGGTTTAAGTCCTGGTTTAGGGTTAGAGTTAGTGTTCTATTTAGGGTCAAGTTTAGAGTTCGGGTTAGGTTTAGGATTAGGTCTATTGTTGGGCTTAGGATTAGGGTTAGGTTCAGAGCTATTGTAAGGCTTAGGTTTAGGGTTACAGATGGACTAGCTTTACGGTTAGAGTTAGGTTTAAGGTTAGGGTTTGGGCTAGGTTTACGTTTACGGTTATGGTTAGGGTTAGGATTTGGTTGAAGTTTAGCATAGGCTGAGGGTTACTTTTAGGGTTCGGGCTAGAGTTTGGGTTTGTGTTCAGGTTAGTGTTATGGTTAGATTTAGGGTCCAGTTTAGGGTTAGGGGTTAGGTTTAGTGTTAGGGTTAGTTTTAGGTTTAGGGTTAGTGTGAAGTTTAGGTTAAGGGTGAGAGTTAGGGTTAGGGTTAGGATTAGGGTTAGTGTTAGACGTTAGGTTTAGGGTGCTAGTTTTAGGTTTATGGTTAGGGTAGGTTTAAGTTTAGGGTGAATGTTAGGGTTAGTGTTAGATTAGGGTTACTGTTCGTGTTAGGGTTACAGTTAGGGTTAGGGATAGCATTAGGTTTAGGGTTAGGAATATAGTTAGGGGTTAGGGTGAGGGTTGGGGATATGGTGAGGGTTAGGTTTAGGTTTACAGTTAAGGTGAGGGTTTAGGGTAATTGTTATGGTTAGGGTTAGAGTTAGGGTCATGGTGAAGATTCAGTTAATAGTGGGGTTCAGGGTTAATGTCAGATTTAGGGTTAAGGTTAGTGTTAGGGTTAGGTTTAGGTTAGGGTTAAGGTAGCGGTCAGGTTAGGGTTAAGACTAGGTTTACGGTAAAGTGTAAGGCTAGGTTAGGATTAGGTTTAGAGTTAGTGCTAGGGTTTAGGGTTAGTGTTAAGGTCAGGTTTAGAGTTATTGTTAGGTTTACGGTTAAGGTTAGGGTAGAGTTAAGGTTAAGGTCAAGTTTAAGGTTAGGGTAAGAGTTAGGTTTACGTCAGGTTTAGGGTTAGGATGAGGGATAGGGTTAGGGAAAGGGTTAGGGTTTCGTGTGAGGATTAGTGTTATGTTTACATTAAGCTGATGTTTTTGGGTGTTACAGTAAGGTTTAGGGTTAGAGTTAGGTTAGGTTTAGAGTTAGGGCTAGAGTATGGTGATAGTGCTTTAGGCTTAGGTTTAGGGTGGAATTTAGGTTAAGGATGAGGGTTAGAGTTGGGGTAGGTGTTTGGATTAATGTTAGGGTCAGTTTTAGGGTTTTGGTTTAGAGTTCAGGTTAGATTCAGGGTTAGGGTTAGATTTAGGTTTAGGGTTAGGGTTAGGTTTAGTATTAGTTTAGCTTAGGGTTAGGGTTTGAATGAAGTTAGGGTAGGTTTAGGGTTATGGTTAGGTTGAAATTTTGGTTAAGTGTGAGGGTTTGGTTTCGGGTTAGGGTTAGAGTTAGGGTTAGTGGTTAAGGATAGGTTTAGGGTTAAGGTTAGGTTTAGGCTAAGCATTAGGGTTAGAGTTAGGGTTAGTGGTTAGTGTTTCAGTTAGGTTTAGGATAGGGTTATAATTAGGGTTAAGTTTAGGGTTACGGTAAGAGTTAGATTTACGTTTACAGTTTAGGTGAGGGTTTAGGGTAAGTGTTATAGTTAGGGTTCGAGTTCGAGTTTGGGTTAGGTTTAGGGTGAAGTTTCAGTTAATAGTCAGGGTCAGGGTAAGCGTTAGGGTTAAGATTACAGTTAGGGCTAAGTTTAGTGTTAGGGTTAGGGTTAGGGGAGGGGTAAGGTTAGGGTTAAGGCGAGGTTTACGGTAAAGGGTAGGGCTAGGTTAGGGTTAGGTTTAGAGTTAGAGCTAGTACTAGGGTTTAGGGTAAGAGGTAGGGTCAGGTTTAGAGTTTTTGTTAGTTTTAGGGTGGAGTTAAGGTTAAGCTTAGCGTTAGGGTAAGTGTTAGGTTTAGGTCAGGGTTAAGGTTAGGATTAGGGATAGGGTTAGGGTTAGGGAAAGGGTTAGGTGTTCGTGGGAGGGTTAGTGTTAGGTTTACACTTAAGCTGATGTTTTGCAGTGTCACGGTTAGGTCAGGGTTGTAGTTAGGGTTAGGATGAGGTTTAGGTTTAGGGCTATATTTAGGGGATAGTTTAGGGTTAGGTTTAGATTTAGGGTTAAGGTTAGGCTTAGGTTTATCTTGAAATTTATGTTAAGGATGAGGGTTAGGGTTAGCGTTAGGGTTAGGTGTTTGGGTTAAGGTTAGGTTTAGGTTTAGAGTTTGGGTTAGGGTTAGGTGTTTCGGTTAATGTTAGGGTCAGGTTTAGGGTAAGGGTTAGGGTTCGGTTTAGGATCAGGCTTAGGGTTAGGGTTAGAATTAGGGTTAGTGGTTAGGGTTAGGCTTAGGGTTAAGGTTAGGTTTAGGCTAAAGATCAGGATTTGATTCCGAGTTAGGTGTTAGTGTTTCGGTTAGGTTTAGGGTAGGGTTATATTTAGGGTTAGGTTAAGAGTTAGATTTATGTTTACAGTTAAGGTGAGGGTTTTGGTTAAGTGTTACATTTAGGGTTAGGGTTAGGTTTAGGGCTAGCGCTAGGGTTAGGGTTAGGTTTAGATTTCAGGTTACCGGTTAGGGTTAGGTTTAAGTTTATGGTAGGGTAAAGTTAGGGTTAAGGTTTGGTTAGGGTTAGGGTCAGGGTTAGGATTAGGATTAGGTTTAGGGTGAGGGTTAGGGTCAGAGTTATTGTAAGGGTTAGATTTGGGGTTACAGGTGGGTCAAGGTCAAGGTTAGGTTCAGGGTTAAAGTTAGGGTGTGCTTTAGATTAGGGATAGGGTGAAGTTTAAGATAGGGTGAGGGTTAGGGTTATGGCTAAGGTTTGCTTGAGTTTTCAGGTTAGTGTTAAGGTTATGTTTAGGGTTAGGAATAAGTTTATGGGTTCTGTTTACTTTTAAGGTTGGGTAGATTTTAGGTTAGGGTTAAGTTCAGTGTTACGGTTAGGGTTAGGTTTACGGTTTGTGTTAGGCATTGTGGTTGGTGTGAGGATTAGGTTTAGGATTAGGGTTGGGTAGGGTTAGGATTCTGGTTATGGTAAGGTGTTAGGGATTAGAGGAGTAGTTTTGGGTGAGGGCTTGGGTGAGGGTTCCGGTTAGGCATTGTGGTTCTGGTCATGGTTAGGTTTGGTTTAGGGTTAGGGTTAGTTTTATGATTAGTTTTAGGGTTAGTATTAGAGTTAGGGTTAGGCTTTGGTGCGAGGGGTTAGGTTTTGGGTTAGGGTTAGGGTTATCGTTAGGGCTTAGGTTTTCAGGTGAGTGTTAGGGTTAGGGTTAGGGATAGCGGTAGGGTTAGCTTTTGGGGGTACGGTTAGGGGTTAGGTGAGGGTTACAGTTAGTATTGCAGTTAAGGTTAGGTTTTAGGACAAGTGTTAGGATTAGGGTTAGAGTTAGAGTTAGGGTTAGGTTTAGGGTTAGGTGCAGGGTAAGTTTTAGGTTTAAGTCCTGGTTTAGGGTTAGAGTTAGTGTTCTATTTAGGGTCAAGTTTAGAGTTCGGGTTAGGTTTAGGATTAGGTCTATTGTTGGGCTTAGGATTAGGGTTAGGTTCAGAGCTATTGTAAGGCTTAGGTTTAGGGTTACAGATGGACTAGCTTTACGGTTAGAGTTAGGTTTAAGGTTAGGGTTTGGGCTAGGTTTACGTTTACGGTTATGGTTAGGGTTAGGATTTGGTTGAAGTTTAGCATAGGCTGAGGGTTACTTTTAGGGTTCGGGCTAGAGTTTGGGTTTGTGTTCAGGTTAGTGTTATGGTTAGATTTAGGGTCCAGTTTAGGGTTAGGGGTTAGGTTTAGTGTTAGGGTTAGTTTTAGGTTTAGGGTTAGTGTGAAGTTTAGGTTAAGGGTGAGAGTTAGGGTTAGGGTTAGGATTAGGGTTAGTGTTAGACGTTAGGTTTAGGGTGCTAGTTTTAGGTTTATGGTTAGGGTAGGTTTAAGTTTAGGGTGAATGTTAGGGTTAGTGTTAGATTAGGGTTACTGTTCGTGTTAGGGTTACAGTTAGGGTTAGGGATAGCATTAGGTTTAGGGTTAGGAATATAGTTAGGGGTTAGGGTGAGGGTTGGGGATATGGTGAGGGTTAGGTTTAGGTTTACAGTTAAGGTGAGGGTTTAGGGTAATTGTTATGGTTAGGGTTAGAGTTAGGGTCATGGTGAAGATTCAGTTAATAGTGGGGTTCAGGGTTAATGTCAGATTTAGGGTTAAGGTTAGTGTTAGGGTTAGGTTTAGGTTAGGGTTAAGGTAGCGGTCAGGTTAGGGTTAAGACTAGGTTTACGGTAAAGTGTAAGGCTAGGTTAGGATTAGGTTTAGAGTTAGTGCTAGGGTTTAGGGTTAGTGTTAAGGTCAGGTTTAGAGTTATTGTTAGGTTTACGGTTAAGGTTAGGGTAGAGTTAAGGTTAAGGTCAAGTTTAAGGTTAGGGTAAGAGTTAGGTTTACGTCAGGTTTAGGGTTAGGATGAGGGATAGGGTTAGGGAAAGGGTTAGGGTTTCGTGTGAGGATTAGTGTTATGTTTACATTAAGCTGATGTTTTTGGGTGTTACAGTAAGGTTTAGGGTTAGAGTTAGGTTAGGTTTAGAGTTAGGGCTAGAGTATGGTGATAGTGCTTTAGGCTTAGGTTTAGGGTGGAATTTAGGTTAAGGATGAGGGTTAGAGTTGGGGTAGGTGTTTGGATTAATGTTAGGGTCAGTTTTAGGGTTTTGGTTTAGAGTTCAGGTTAGATTCAGGGTTAGGGTTAGATTTAGGTTTAGGGTTAGGGTTAGGTTTAGTATTAGTTTAGCTTAGGGTTAGGGTTTGAATGAAGTTAGGGTAGGTTTAGGGTTATGGTTAGGTTGAAATTTTGGTTAAGTGTGAGGGTTTGGTTTCGGGTTAGGGTTAGAGTTAGGGTTAGTGGTTAAGGATAGGTTTAGGGTTAAGGTTAGGTTTAGGCTAAGCATTAGGGTTAGAGTTAGGGTTAGTGGTTAGTGTTTCAGTTAGGTTTAGGATAGGGTTATAATTAGGGTTAAGTTTAGGGTTACGGTAAGAGTTAGATTTACGTTTACAGTTTAGGTGAGGGTTTAGGGTAAGTGTTATAGTTAGGGTTCGAGTTCGAGTTTGGGTTAGGTTTAGGGTGAAGTTTCAGTTAATAGTCAGGGTCAGGGTAAGCGTTAGGGTTAAGATTACAGTTAGGGCTAAGTTTAGTGTTAGGGTTAGGGTTAGGGGAGGGGTAAGGTTAGGGTTAAGGCGAGGTTTACGGTAAAGGGTAGGGCTAGGTTAGGGTTAGGTTTAGAGTTAGAGCTAGTACTAGGGTTTAGGGTAAGAGGTAGGGTCAGGTTTAGAGTTTTTGTTAGTTTTAGGGTGGAGTTAAGGTTAAGCTTAGCGTTAGGGTAAGTGTTAGGTTTAGGTCAGGGTTAAGGTTAGGATTAGGGATAGGGTTAGGGTTAGGGAAAGGGTTAGGTGTTCGTGGGAGGGTTAGTGTTAGGTTTACACTTAAGCTGATGTTTTGCAGTGTCACGGTTAGGTCAGGGTTGTAGTTAGGGTTAGGATGAGGTTTAGGTTTAGGGCTATATTTAGGGGATAGTTTAGGGTTAGGTTTAGATTTAGGGTTAAGGTTAGGCTTAGGTTTATCTTGAAATTTATGTTAAGGATGAGGGTTAGGGTTAGCGTTAGGGTTAGGTGTTTGGGTTAAGGTTAGGTTTAGGTTTAGAGTTTGGGTTAGGGTTAGGTGTTTCGGTTAATGTTAGGGTCAGGTTTAGGGTAAGGGTTAGGGTTCGGTTTAGGATCAGGCTTAGGGTTAGGGTTAGAATTAGGGTTAGTGGTTAGGGTTAGGCTTAGGGTTAAGGTTAGGTTTAGGCTAAAGATCAGGATTTGATTCCGAGTTAGGTGTTAGTGTTTCGGTTAGGTTTAGGGTAGGGTTATATTTAGGGTTAGGTTAAGAGTTAGATTTATGTTTACAGTTAAGGTGAGGGTTTTGGTTAAGTGTTACATTTAGGGTTAGGGTTAGGTTTAGGGCTAGCGCTAGGGTTAGGGTTAGGTTTAGATTTCAGGTTACCGGTTAGGGTTAGGTTTAAGTTTATGGTAGGGTAAAGTTAGGGTTAAGGTTTGGTTAGGGTTAGGGTCAGGGTTAGGATTAGGATTAGGTTTAGGGTGAGGGTTAGGGTCAGAGTTATTGTAAGGGTTAGATTTGGGGTTACAGGTGGGTCAAGGTCAAGGTTAGGTTCAGGGTTAAAGTTAGGGTGTGCTTTAGATTAGGGATAGGGTGAAGTTTAAGATAGGGTGAGGGTTAGGGTTATGGCTAAGGTTTGCTTGAGTTTTCAGGTTAGTGTTAAGGTTATGTTTAGGGTTAGGAATAAGTTTATGGGTTCTGTTTACTTTTAAGGTTGGGTAGATTTTAGGTTAGGGTTAAGTTCAGTGTTACGGTTAGGGTTAGGTTTACGGTTTGTGTTAGGCATTGTGGTTGGTGTGAGGATTAGGTTTAGGATTAGGGTTGGGTAGGGTTAGGATTCTGGTTATGGTAAGGTGTTAGGGATTAGAGGAGTAGTTTTGGGTGAGGGCTTGGGTGAGGGTTCCGGTTAGGCATTGTGGTTCTGGTCATGGTTAGGTTTGGTTTAGGGTTAGGGTTAGTTTTATGATTAGTTTTAGGGTTAGTATTAGAGTTAGGGTTAGGCTTTGGTGCGAGGGGTTAGGTTTTGGGTTAGGGTTAGGGTTATCGTTAGGGCTTAGGTTTTCAGGTGAGTGTTAGGGTTAGGGTTAGGGATAGCGGTAGGGTTAGCTTTTGGGGGTACGGTTAGGGGTTAGGTGAGGGTTACAGTTAGTATTGCAGTTAAGGTTAGGTTTTAGGACAAGTGTTAGGATTAGGGTTAGAGTTAGAGTTAGGGTTAGGTTTAGGGTTAGGTGCAGGGTAAGTTTTAGGTTTAAGTCCTGGTTTAGGGTTAGAGTTAGTGTTCTATTTAGGGTCAAGTTTAGAGTTCGGGTTAGGTTTAGGATTAGGTCTATTGTTGGGCTTAGGATTAGGGTTAGGTTCAGAGCTATTGTAAGGCTTAGGTTTAGGGTTACAGATGGACTAGCTTTACGGTTAGAGTTAGGTTTAAGGTTAGGGTTTGGGCTAGGTTTACGTTTACGGTTATGGTTAGGGTTAGGATTTGGTTGAAGTTTAGCATAGGCTGAGGGTTACTTTTAGGGTTCGGGCTAGAGTTTGGGTTTGTGTTCAGGTTAGTGTTATGGTTAGATTTAGGGTCCAGTTTAGGGTTAGGGGTTATGTTTAGTGTTAGGGTTAGTTTTAGGTTTAGGGTTAGTGTGAAGTTTAGGTTAAGGGTGAGAGTTAGGGTTAGGGTTAGGATTAGGGTTAGTGTTAGACGTTAGGTTTAGGGTGCTAGTTTTAGGTTTATGGTTAGGGTAGGTTTAAGTTTAGGGTGAATGTTAGGGTTAGTGTTAGATTAGGGTTACTGTTCGTGTTAGGGTTACAGTTAGGGTTAGGGATAGCATTAGGTTTAGGGTTAGGAATATAGTTAGGGGTTAGGGTGAGGGTTGGGGATATGGTGAGGGTTAGGTTTAGGTTTACAGTTAAGGTGAGGGCTTAGGGTAATTGTTATGGTTAGGGTTAGAGTTAGGGTCATGGTGAAGATTCAGTTAATAGTGGGGTTCAGGGTTAATGTCAGATATAGGGTTAAGGTTAGTGTTAGGGTTAGGTTTAGGTTAGGGTTAAGGTAGCGGTCAGGTTAGGGTTAAGACTAGGTTTACGGTAAAGTGTAAGGCTAGGTTAGGATTAGGTTTAGAGTTAGTGCTAGGGTTTAGGGTTAGGGTTAAGGTCAGGTTTAGAGTTATTGTTAGGTTTACGGTTAAGGTTAGGGTAGAGTTAAGGTTAAGGTCAAGTTTAAGGTTAGGGTAAGAGTTAGGTTTACGTCAGGTTTAGGGTTAGGATGAGGGATAGGGTTAGGGAAAGGGTTAGGGTTTCGTGTGAGGATTAGTGTTATGTTTACATTAAGCTGATGTTTTTGGGTGTTACAGTAAGGTTTAGGGTTAGAGTTAGGTTAGGTTTAGAGTTAGGGCTAGAGTATGGTGATAGTGCTTTAGGCTTAGGTTTAGGGTGGAATTTAGGTTAAGGATGAGGGTTAGGGTTGGGGTAGGTGTTTGGATTAATGTTAGGGTCAGGTTTAGGGTTTGGGTTTAGAGTTCAGTTTAGATTCAGGGTTAGGGTTAGATTTAGGTTTAGGGTTAGGGTTAGGTTTAGTATTAGTTTAGCTTAGGGTTAGGGTTTGAATGAAGTTAGGGTAGGTTTAGGGTTATGGTTAGGTTGAAATTTTGGTTAAGTGTGAGGGTTTGGTTTCGGGTTAGGGTTAGAGTTAGGGTTAGTGGTTAAGGATAGGTTTAGGGTTAAGGTTAGGTTTAGGCTAAGCATTAGGGTTAGAGTTAGGGTTAGTGGTTAGTGTTTCAGTTAGGTTTAGGATAGGGTTATAATTAGGGTTAAGTTTAGGGTTACGGTAAGAGTTAGATTTACGTTTACAGTTAAGGTGAGGGTTTAGGGTAAGTGTTATAGTTAGGGTTCGAGTTCGAGTTTGGGTTAGGTTTAGGGTGAAGTTTCAGTTAATAGTCAGGGTCAGGGTAAGCGTTAGGGTTAAGATTACAGTTAGGGTTAAGTTTAGTGTTAGGGTTAGGGTTAGGGGAGGGGTAAGGTTAGGGTTAAGGCGAGGTTTACGGTAAAGGGTAGGGCTAGGTTAGGGTTAGGTTTAGAGTTAGAGCTAGTACTAGGGTTTAGGGTAAGAGGTAGGGTCAGGTTTAGAGTTTTTGTTAGTTTTAGGGTGGAGTTAAGGTTAAGCTTAGCGTTAGGGTAAGTGTTAGGTTTAGGTCAGGGTTAAGGTTAGGATTAGGGATAGGGTTAGGGTTAGGGAAAGGGTTAGGTGTTCGTGGGAGGGTTAGTGTTAGGTTTACACTTAAGCTGATGTTTTGCAGTGTCACGGTTAGGTCAGGGTTGTAGTTAGGGTTAGGATGAGGTTTAGGTTTAGGGCTATATTTAGGGGATAGTTTAGGGTTAGGTTTAGATTTAGGGTTAAGGTTAGGCTTAGGTTTATCTTGAAATTTATGTTAAGGATGAGGGTTAGGGTTAGCGTTAGGGTTAGGTGTTTGGGTTAAGGTTAGGGTTAGGTTTAGGGTTTGGGTTAGGGTTAGGTGTTTCGGTTAATGTTAGGGTCAGGTTTAGGGTAAGGGTTAGGGTTCGGTTTAGGATCAGGCTTAGGGTTCGGGTTAGAATTAGGGTTAGTGGTTAGGGTTAGGCTTAGGGTTAAGGTTAGGTTTAGGCTAAAGATCAGGATTTGATTCCGAGTTAGGTGTTAGTGTTTCGGTTAGGTTAAGGTAGGGTTATATTTAGGGTTAGGTTAAGAGTTAGATTTATGTTTACAGTTAAGGTGAGGGTTTTGGGTAAGTGTTACATTTAGGGTTAGGGTTAGGGTTAGGTTTAGGGCTAGGGGCTAGGGTTAGGTTTAGATTTCAGGTTACCGGTTAGGGTTAGGTTTAAGTTTATGGTAGGGTAAAGTTAGGGTTAAGGTTTGGTTAGGGTTAGGGTCAGGGTTAGGATTAGGATTAGGTTTAGGAATACTATCTCTCTATGGTTATTGTAAGGGTTAGATTTGGGGTTACAGGTGGGTCAAGGTCAAGGTTAGGTTCAGGGTTAAAGTTAGGGTGTGCTTTAGGGATAGGGTGAAGTTTAAGATAGGGTGAGGGTTAGGGTTATGGCTAAGGTTTGCTTGAGTTTTCAGGTTAGTGTTAAGGTTATGTTTAGGGTTAGGAATAAGTTTATGGGTTCTGTTTACTTTTAAGGTTGGGTAGATTTTAGGTTAGGGTTAAGTTCAGTGTTACGGTTAGGGTTAGGTTTACGGTTTGTGTTAGGCATTGTGGTTGGTGTGAGGATTAGGTTTAGGATTAGGGTTGGGTAGGGTTAGGATTCTGGTTATGGTAAGGTGTTAGGGATTAGAGGAGTAGTTTTGGGTGAGGGCTTGGGTGAGGGTTCCGGTTAGGCATTGTGGTTCTGGTCATGGTTAGGTTTGGTTTAGGGTTAGGGTTAGTTTTATGATTAGTTTTAGGGTTAGTATTAGAGTTAGGGTTAGGCTTTGGTGCGAGGGGTTAGGTTTTGGGTTAGGGTTAGGGTTATCGTTAGGGCTTAGGTTTTCAGGTGAGTGTTAGGGTTAGGGTTAGGGATAGCGGTAGGGTTAGCTTTTGGGGGTACGGTTAGGGGTTAGGTGAGGGTTACAGTTAGTATTGCAGTTAAGGTTAGGTTTTAGGACAAGTGTTAGGATTAGGGTTAGAGTTAGAGTTAGGGTTAGGTTTAGGGTTAGGTGCAGGGTAAGTTTTAGGTTTAAGTCCTGGTTTAGGGTTAGAGTTAGTGTTCTATTTAGGGTCAAGTTTAGAGTTCGGGTTAGGTTTAGGATTAGGTCTATTGTTGGGCTTAGGATTAGGGTTAGGTTCAGAGCTATTGTAAGGCTTAGGTTTAGGGTTACAGATGGACTAGCTTTACGGTTAGAGTTAGGTTTAAGGTTAGGGTTTGGGCTAGGTTTACGTTTACGGTTATGGTTAGGGTTAGGATTTGGTTGAAGTTTAGCATAGGCTGAGGGTTACTTTTAGGGTTCGGGCTAGAGTTTGGGTTTGTGTTCAGGTTAGTGTTATGGTTAGATTTAGGGTCCAGTTTAGGGTTAGGGGTTAGGTTTAGTGTTAGGGTTAGTTTTAGGGTTAGGGTTAGTGTGAAGTTTAGGTTAAGGGTGAGAGTTAGGGTTAGGGTTAGGATTAGGGTTAGTGTTAGACGTTAGGTTTAGGGTGCTAGTTTTAGGTTTATGGTTAGGGTAGGTTTAAGTTTAGGGTTAATGTTAGGGTTAGTGTTAGATTAGGGTTACTGTTCGTGTTAGGGTTACAGTTAGGGTTAGGGATAGCATTAGGTTTAGGGTTAGGAATATAGTTAGGGGTTAGGGTGAGGGTTGGGGATATGGTGAGGGTTAGGTTTAGGTTTACAGTTAAGGTGAGGGTTTAGGGTAATTGTTATGGTTAGGGTTAGAGTTAGGGTCATGGTGAAGATTCAGTTAATAGTGGGGTTCAGGGTTAATGTTAGATTTAGGGTTAAGGTTAGTGTTAGGGTTAGGTTTAGGTTAGGGTTAAGGTAGCGGTCAGGTTAGGGTTAAGACTAGGTTTACGGTAAAGTGTAAGGCTAGGTTAGGATTAGGTTTAGAGTTAGTGCTAGGGTTTAGGGTTAGGGTTAAGGTCAGGTTTAGAGTTATTGTTAGGTTTACGGTTAAGGTTAGGGTAGAGTTAAGGTTAAGGTCAAGTTTAAGGTTAGGGTAAGAGTTAGGTTTACGTCAGGTTTAGGGTTAGGATGAGGGATAGGGTTAGGGAAAGGGTTAGGGTTTCGTGTGAGGATTAGTGTTATGTTTACATTAAGCTGATGTTTTTGGGTGTTACAGTAAGGTTTAGGGTTAGAGTTAGGTTAGGTTTAGAGTTAGGGCTAGAGTATGGTGATAGTGCTTTAGGCTTAGGTTTAGGGTGGAATTTAGGTTAAGGATGAGGGTTAGGGTTGGGGTAGGTGTTTGGATTAATGTTAGGGTCAGGTTTAGGGTTTGGGTTTAGAGTTCAGTTTAGATTCAGGGTTAGGGTTAGATTTAGGTTTAGGGTTAGGGTTAGGTTTAGTATTAGTTTAGCTTAGGGTTAGGGTTTGAATGAAGTTAGGGTAGGTTTAGGGTTATGGTTAGGTTGAAATTTTGGTTAAGTGTGAGGGTTTGGTTTCGGGTTAGGGTTAGAGTTAGGGTTAGTGGTTAAGGATAGGTTTAGGGTTAAGGTTAGGTTTAGGCTAAGCATTAGGGTTAGAGTTAGGGTTAGTGGTTAGTGTTTCAGTTAGGTTTAGGATAGGGTTATAATTAGGGTTAAGTTTAGGGTTACGGTAAGAGTTAGATTTACGTTTACAGTTAAGGTGAGGGTTTAGGGTAAGTGTTATAGTTAGGGTTCGAGTTCGAGTTTGGGTTAGGTTTAGGGTGAAGTTTCAGTTAATAGTCAGGGTCAGGGTAAGCGTTAGGGTTAAGATTACAGTTAGGGTTAAGTTTAGTGTTAGGGTTAGGGTTAGGGGAGGGGTAAGGTTAGGGTTAAGGCGAGGTTTACGGTAAAGGGTAGGGCTAGGTTAGGGTTAGGTTTAGAGTTAGAGCTAGTACTAGGGTTTAGGGTAAGAGGTAGGGTCAGGTTTAGAGTTTTTGTTAGTTTTAGGGTGGAGTTAAGGTTAAGCTTAGCGTTAGGGTAAGTGTTAGGTTTAGGTCAGGGTTAAGGTTAGGATTAGGGATAGGGTTAGGGTTAGGGAAAGGGTTAGGTGTTCGTGGGAGGGTTAGTGTTAGGTTTACACTTAAGCTGATGTTTTGCAGTGTCACGGTTAGGTCAGGGTTGTAGTTAGGGTTAGGATGAGGTTTAGGTTTAGGGCTATATTTAGGGGATAGTTTAGGGTTAGGTTTAGATTTAGGGTTAAGGTTAGGCTTAGGTTTATCTTGAAATTTATGTTAAGGATGAGGGTTAGGGTTAGCGTTAGGGTTAGGTGTTTGGGTTAAGGTTAGGGTTAGGTTTAGGGTTTGGGTTAGGGTTAGGTGTTTCGGTTAATGTTAGGGTCAGGTTTAGGGTAAGGGTTAGGGTTCGGTTTAGGATCAGGCTTAGGGTTCGGGTTAGAATTAGGGTTAGTGGTTAGGGTTAGGCTTAGGGTTAAGGTTAGGTTTAGGCTAAAGATCAGGATTTGATTCCGAGTTAGGTGTTAGTGTTTCGGTTAGGTTAAGGTAGGGTTATATTTAGGGTTAGGTTAAGAGTTAGATTTATGTTTACAGTTAAGGTGAGGGTTTTGGGTAAGTGTTACATTTAGGGTTAGGGTTAGGGTTAGGTTTAGGGCTAGGGCTAGGGTTAGGTTTAGATTTCAGGTTACCGGTTAGGGTTAGGTTTAAGTTTATGGTAGGGTAAAGTTAGGGTTAAGGTTTGGTTAGGGTTAGGGTCAGGGTTAGGATTAGGATTAGGTTTAGGGTGAGGGTTAGGGTCAGAGTTATTGTAAGGGTTAGATTTGGGGTTACAGGTGGGTCAAGGTCAAGGTTAGGTTCAGGGTTAAAGTTAGGGTGTGCTTTAGGGATAGGGTGAAGTTTAAGATAGGGTGAGGGTTAGGGTTATGGCTAAGGTTTGCTTGAGTTTTCAGGTTAGTGTTAAGGTTATGTTTAGGGTTAGGAATAAGTTTATGGGTTCTGTTTACTTTTAAGGTTGGGTAGATTTTAGGTTAGGGTTAAGTTCAGTGTTACGGTTAGGGTTAGGTTTACGGTTTGTGTTAGGCATTGTGGTTGGTGTGAGGATTAGGTTTAGGATTAGGGTTGGGTAGGGTTAGGATTCTGGTTATGGTAAGGTGTTAGGGATTAGAGGAGTAGTTTTGGGTGAGGGCTTGGGTGAGGGTTCCGGTTAGGCATTGTGGTTCTGGTCATGGTTAGGTTTGGTTTAGGGTTAGGGTTAGTTTTATGATTAGTTTTAGGGTTAGTATTAGAGTTAGGGTTAGGCTTTGGTGCGAGGGGTTAGGTTTTGGGTTAGGGTTAGGGTTATCGTTAGGGCTTAGGTTTTCAGGTGAGTGTTAGGGTTAGGGTTAGGGATAGCGGTAGGGTTAGCTTTTGGGGGTACGGTTAGGGGTTAGGTGAGGGTTACAGTTAGTATTGCAGTTAAGGTTAGGTTTTAGGACAAGTGTTAGGATTAGGGTTAGAGTTAGAGTTAGGGTTAGGTTTAGGGTTAGGTGCAGGGTAAGTTTTAGGTTTAAGTCCTGGTTTAGGGTTAGAGTTAGTGTTCTATTTAGGGTCAAGTTTAGAGTTCGGGTTAGGTTTAGGATTAGGTCTATTGTTGGGCTTAGGATTAGGGTTAGGTTCAGAGCTATTGTAAGGCTTAGGTTTAGGGTTACAGATGGACTAGCTTTACGGTTAGAGTTAGGTTTAAGGTTAGGGTTTGGGCTAGGTTTACGTTTACGGTTATGGTTAGGGTTAGGATTTGGTTGAAGTTTAGCATAGGCTGAGGGTTACTTTTAGGGTTCGGGCTAGAGTTTGGGTTTGTGTTCAGGTTAGTGTTATGGTTAGATTTAGGGTCCAGTTTAGGGTTAGGGGTTATGTTTAGTGTTAGGGTTAGTTTTAGGTTTAGGGTTAGTGTGAAGTTTAGGTTAAGGGTGAGAGTTAGGGTTAGGGTTAGGATTAGGGTTAGTGTTAGACGTTAGGTTTAGGGTGCTAGTTTTAGGTTTATGGTTAGGGTAGGTTTAAGTTTAGGGTGAATGTTAGGGTTAGTGTTAGATTAGGGTTACTGTTCGTGTTAGGGTTACAGTTAGGGTTAGGGATAGCATTAGGTTTAGGGTTAGGAATATAGTTAGGGGTTAGGGTGAGGGTTGGGGATATGGTGAGGGTTAGGTTTAGGTTTACAGTTAAGGTGAGGGTTTAGGGTAATTGTTATGGTTAGGGTTAGAATTAGGGTCATCTTGAAGATTCAGTTAATAGTGGGGTTCAGGGTTAATGTCAGATTTAGGGTTAAGGTTAGTGTTAGGGTTAGGTTTAGGTTAGGGTTAAGGTAGCGGTCAGGTTAGGGTTAAGACTAGGTTTACGGTAAAGTGTAAGGCTAGGTTAGGATTAGGTTTAGAGTTAGTGCTAGGGTTTAGGGTTAGGGTTAAGGTCAGGTTTAGAGTTATTGTTAGGTTTACGGTTAAGGTTAGGGTAGAGTTAAGGTTAAGGTCAAGTTTAAGGTTAGGGTAAGAGTTAGGTTTACGTCAGGTTTAGGGTTAGGATGAGGGATAGGGTTAGGGAAAGGGTTAGGGTTTCGTGTGAGGATTAGTGTTATGTTTACATTAAGCTGATGTTTTTGGGTGTTACAGTAAGGTTTAGGGTTAGAGTTAGGTTAGGTTTAGAGTTAGGGCTAGAGTATGGTGATAGTGCTTTAGGCTTAGGTTTAGGGTGGAATTTAGGTTAAGGATGAGGGTTAGGGTTGGGGTAGGTGTTTGGATTAATGTTAGGGTCAGGTTTAGGGTTTTGGTTTAGAGTTCAGGTTAGAGTCAGGGTTAGGGTTAGATTTAGGTTTAGGGTTAGGGTTAGGTTTAGTGTTAGTTTAGCTTAGGGTTAGGGTTTGAATGAAGTTAGGGTAGGTTTAGGGTTATGGTTAGGTTGAAATTTTGGTTAAGTGTGAGGGTTTGGTTTCGGGTTAGGGTTAGAGTTAGGGTTAGTGGTTAAGGATAGGTTTAGGGTTAAGGTTAGGTTTAGGCTAAGCATTAGGGTTAGAGTTAGGGTTAGTGGTTAGTGTTTCAGTTAGGTTTAGGATAGGGTTATAATTAGGGTTAAGTTTAGGGTTACGGTAAGAGTTAGATTTACGTTTACAGTTAACGTGAGGGTTTAGGGTAAGTGTTATAGTTAGGGTTCGAGTTCGAGTTTGGGTTAGGTTTAGGGTGAAGTTTCAGTTAATAGTCAGGGTCAGGGTAAGGGTTAGGGTTAAGATTACAGTTAGGGTTAAGTTTAGTGTTAGGGTTAGGGTTAGGGGAGGGGTAAGGTTAGGGTTAAGGCGAGGTTTACGGTAAAGGGTAGGGCTAGGTTAGGGTTAGGTTTAGAGTTAGAGCTAGTACTAGGGTTTAGGGTAAGAGGTAGGGTCAGGTTTAGAGTTTTTGTTAGTTTTAGGGTGGAGTTAAGGTTAAGCTTAGCGTTAGGGTAAGTGTTAGGTTTAGGTCAGGGTTAAGGTTAGGATTAGGGATAGGGTTAGGGTTAGGGAAAGGGTTAGGTGTTCGTGGGAGGGTTAGTGTTAGGTTTACACTTAAGCTGATGTTTTGCAGTGTCACGGTTAGGTCAGGGTTGTAGTTAGGGTTAGGATGAGGTTTAGGTTTAGGGCTATATTTAGGGGATAGTTTAGGGTTAGGTTTAGATTTAGGGTTAAGGTTAGGCTTAGGTTTATCTTGAAATTTATGTTAAGGATGAGGGTTAGGGTTAGCGTTAGGGTTAGGTGTTTGGGTTAAGGTTAGGGTTAGGTTTAGGGTTTGGGTTAGGGTTAGGTGTTTCGGTTAATGTTAGGGTCAGGTTTAGGGTAAGGGTTAGGGTTCGGTTTAGGATCAGGCTTAGGGTTAGGGTTAGAATTAGGGTTAGTGGTTAGGGTTAGGCTTAGGGTTAAGGTTAGGTTTAGGCTAAAGATCAGGATTTGATTCCGAGTTAGGTGTTAGTGTTTCGGTTAGGTTAAGGTAGGGTTATATTTAGGGTTAGGTTAAGAGTTAGATTTATGTTTACAGTTAAGGTGAGGGTTTTGGGTAAGTGTTACATTTAGGGTTAAGGTTAGGGTTAGGTTTAGGGCTAGGGCTAGGGTTAGGTTTAGATTTCAGGTTACCGGTTAGGGTTAGGTTTAAGTTTATGGTAGGGTAAAGTTAGGGTTAAGGTTTGGTTAGGGTTAGGGTCAGGGTTAGGATTAGGATTAGGTTTAGGGTGAGGGTTAGGGTCAGAGTTATTGTAAGGGTTAGATTTGGGGTTACAGGTGGGTCAAGGTCAAGGTTAGGTTCAGGGTTAAAGTTAGGGTGTGCTTTAGGGATAGGGTGAAGTTTAAGATAGGGTGAGGGTTAGGGTTATGGCTAAGGTTTGCTTGAGTTTTCAGGTTAGTGTTAAGGTTATGTTTAGGGTTAGGAATAAGTTTATGGGTTCTGTTTACTTTTAAGGTTGGGTAGATTTTAGGTTAGGGTTAAGTTCAGTGTTACGGTTAGGGTTAGGTTTACGGTTTGTGTTAGGCTTTGTGGTTGGTGTGAGGATTAGGTTTAGGATTAGGGTTGGGTAGGGTTAGGATTCTGGTTATGGTAAGGTGTTAGGGATTAGAGGAGTAGTTTTGGGTGAGGGCTTGGGTGAGGGTTCCGGTTAGGCATTGTGGTTCTGGTCATGGTTAGGTTTGGTTTAGGGTTAGGGTTAGTTTTATGATTAGTTTTAGGGTTAGTATTAGAGTTAGGGTTAGGCTTTGGTGCGAGGGGTTAGGTTTTGGGTTAGGGTTAGGGTTATCGTTAGGGCTTAGGTTTTCAGGTGAGTGTTAGGGTTAGGGTTAGGGATAGCGTTAGGGTTAGCTTTTGGGGGTACGGTTAGGGGTTAGGTGAGGGTTACAGTTAGTATTGCAGTTAAGGTTAGGTTTTAGGACAAGTGTTAGGATTAGGGTTAGAGTTAGAGTTAGGGTTAGGTTTAGGGTTAGGTGCAGGGTAAGTTTTAGGTTTAAGTCCTGGTTTAGGGTTAGAGTTAGTGTTCTATTTAGGGTCAAGTTTAGAGTTCGGGTTAGGTTTAGGATTAGGTCTATTGTTGGGCTTAGGATTAGGGTTAGGTTCAGAGCTATTGTAAGGCTTAGGTTTAGGGTTACAGATGGACTAGCTTTACGGTTAGAGTTAGGTTTAAGGTTAGGGTTTGGGCTAGGTTTACGTTTACGGTTATGGTTAGGGTTAGGATTTGGTTGAAGTTTAGCATAGGCTGAGGGTTACTTTTAGGGTTCGGGCTAGAGTTTGGGTTTGTGTTCAGGTTAGTGTTATGGTTAGATTTAGGGTCCAGTTTAGGGTTAGGGGTTATGTTTAGTGTTAGGGTTAGTTTTAGGTTTAGGGTTAGTGTGAAGTTTAGGTTAAGGGTGAGAGTTAGGGTTAGGGTTAGGATTAGGGTTAGTGTTAGACGTTAGGTTTAGGGTGCTAGTTTTAGGTTTATGGTTAGGGTAGGTTTAAGTTTAGGGTGAATGTTAGGGTTAGTGTTAGATTAGGGTTACTGTTCGTGTTAGGGTTACAGTTAGGGTTAGGGATAGCATTAGGTTTAGGGTTAGGAATATAGTTAGGGGTTAGGGTGAGGGTTGGGGATATGGTGAGGGTTAGGTTTAGGTTTACAGTTAAGGTGAGGGTTTAGGGTAATTGTTATGGTTAGGGTTAGAATTAGGGTCATCTTGAAGATTCAGTTAATAGTGGGGTTCAGGGTTAATGTCAGATTTAGGGTTAAGGTTAGTGTTAGGGTTAGGTTTAGGTTAGGGTTAAGGTAGCGGTCAGGTTAGGGTTAAGACTAGGTTTACGGTAAAGTGTAAGGCTAGGTTAGGATTAGGTTTAGAGTTAGTGCTAGGGTTTAGGGTTAGGGTTAAGGTCAGGTTTAGAGTTATTGTTAGGTTTACGGTTAAGGTTAGGGTAGAGTTAAGGTTAAGGTCAAGTTTAAGGTTAGGGTAAGAGTTAGGTTTACGTCAGGTTTAGGGTTAGGATGAGGGATAGGGTTAGGGAAAGGGTTAGGGTTTCGTGTGAGGATTAGTGTTATGTTTACATTAAGCTGATGTTTTTGGGTGTTACAGTAAGGTTTAGGGTTAGAGTTAGGTTAGGTTTAGAGTTAGGGCTAGAGTATGGTGATAGTGCTTTAGGCTTAGGTTTAGGGTGGAATTTAGGTTAAGGATGAGGGTTAGGGTTGGGGTAGGTGTTTGGATTAATGTTAGGGTCAGGTTTAGGGTTTTGGTTTAGAGTTCAGGTTAGAGTCAGGGTTAGGGTTAGATTTAGGTTTAGGGTTAGGGTTAGGTTTAGTGTTAGTTTAGCTTAGGGTTAGGGTTTGAATGAAGTTAGGGTAGGTTTAGGGTTATGGTTAGGTTGAAATTTTGGTTAAGTGTGAGGGTTTGGTTTCGGGTTAGGGTTAGAGTTAGGGTTAGTGGTTAAGGATAGGTTTAGGGTTAAGGTTAGGTTTAGGCTAAGCATTAGGGTTAGAGTTAGGGTTAGTGGTTAGTGTTTCAGTTAGGTTTAGGATAGGGTTATAATTAGGGTTAAGTTTAGGGTTACGGTAAGAGTTAGATTTACGTTTACAGTTAAGGTGAGGGTTTAGGGTAAGTGTTATAGTTAGGGTTCGAGTTCGAGTTTGGGTTAGGTTTAGGGTGAAGTTTCAGTTAATAGTCAGGGTCAGGGTAAGCGTTAGGGTTAAGATTACAGTTAGGGCTAAGTTTAGTGTTAGGGTTAGGGTTAGGGGAGGGGTAAGGTTAGGGTTAAGGCGAGGTTTACGGTAAAGGGTAGGGCTAGGTTAGGGTTAGGTTTAGAGTTAGAGCTAGTACTAGGGTTTAGGGTAAGAGGTAGGGTCAGGTTTAGAGTTTTTGTTAGTTTTAGGGTGGAGTTAAGGTTAAGCTTAGCGTTAGGGTAAGTGTTAGGTTTAGGTCAGGGTTAAGGTTAGGATTAGGGATAGGGTTAGGGTTAGGGAAAGGGTTAGGTGTTCGTGGGAGGGTTAGTGTTAGGTTTACACTTAAGCTGATGTTTTGCAGTGTCACGGTTAGGTCAGGGTTGTAGTTAGGGTTAGGATGAGGTTTAGGTTTAGGGCTATATTTAGGGGATAGTTTAGGGTTAGGTTTAGATTTAGGGTTAAGGTTAGGCTTAGGTTTATCTTGAAATTTATGTTAAGGATGAGGGTTAGGGTTAGCGTTAGGGTTAGGTGTTTGGGTTAAGGTTAGGGTTAGGTTTAGAGTTTGGGTTAGGGTTAGGTGTTTCGGTTAATGTTAGGGTCAGGTTTAGGGTAAGGGTTAGGGTTCGGTTTAGGATCAGGCTTAGGGTTAGGGTTAGAATTAGGGTTAGTGGTTAGGGTTAGGCTTAGGGTTAAGGTTAGGTTTAGGCTAAAGATCAGGATTTGATTCCGAGTTAGGTGTTAGTGTTTCGGTTAGGTTTAGGGTAGGGTTATATTTAGGGTTAGGTTAAGAGTTAGATTTATGTTTACAGTTAAGGTGAGGGTTTTGGTTAAGTGTTACATTTAGGGTTAGGGTTAGGTTTAGGGCTAGCGCTAGGGTTAGGTTTAGATTTCAGGTTACCGGTTAGGGTTAGGTTTAAGTTTATGGTAGGGTAAATTTAGGGTTAAGGTTTGGTTAGGGTTAGGGTCAGGGTTAGGATTAGGATTGGGTTTAGGGTGAGGGTTAGGGTCAGAGTTATTGTAAGGGTTAGGTTTGGGGTTACAGGTGGGTCAAGGTCAAGGTTAGGGTCAGGGTTAAAGTTAGGGTGTGCTTTAGATTAGGGATAGGGTGAAGTTTAAGATAGGGTGAGGGTTAGGGTTATGGCTAAGGTTTGCTTGAGTTTTCAGGTTAGTGTTAAGGTTATGTTTAGGGTTAGGAATAAGTTTATGGGTTCTGTTTACTTTTAGGGTTGGGGTAGATATTAGGTTAGGGTTAAGTTCAGTGTTACGGTTAGGGTTAGGTTTACGGTTTGTGTTAGGCTTTGTGGTTGGTGTGAGGATTAGGTTTAGGATTAGGGTTGGGTAGGGTTAGGATTCTGGTTATGGTAAGGTGTTAGGGATTAGAGGAGTAGTTTTGGGTGAGGGCTTGGGTGAGGGTTCCGGTTAGGCATTGTGGTTCTGGTCATGGTTAGGTTTGGTTTAGGGTTAGGGTTAGTTTTATGATTAGGTTTAGGGTTAGTGTTAGAGTTAGGGTTAGGCTTTGGTGCGAGGGGTTAGGTTTTGGGTTAGGGTTAGGGTTATCGTTAGGGCTTAGGTTTTCAGGTGAGTGTTAGGGTTAGGGTTAGGGATAGCATTAGGGTTAGCTTTTGGGGGTACGGTTAGGGGTTAGGTGAGGGTTACAGTTAGTATTGCAGTTAAGGTTAGGTTTTAGGACAAGTGTTAGGATTAGGGTTAGAGTTAGAGTTAGGGTTAGGTTTAGGGTTAGGTGCAGGGTAAGTTTTAGGTTTAAGTCCTGGTTTAGGGTTAGAGTTAGTGTTCTATTTAGGGTCAAGTTTAGAGTTCGGGTTAGGTTTAGGATTAGGTCTATTGTTGGGCTTAGGATTAGGGTTAGGTTCAGAGCTATTGTAAGGCTTAGGTTTAGGGTTACAGATGGACTAGCTTTACGGTTAGAGTTAGGTTTAAGGTTAGGGTTTGGGCTAGGTTTACGTTTATGGTTATGGTTAGGGTTAGGATTTGGTTGAAGTTTAGCATAGGCTGAGGGTTACTTTTAGGGTTCGGGCTAGAGTTGGGGTTTGTGTTCAGGTTAGTGTTATGGTTAGATTTAGGGTCCAGTTTAGGGTTAGGGATTATGTTTAGTGTTAGGGTAAGTTTTAGGTTTAGGGTTAGTGTGAAGTTTAGGTTAAGGGTGAGAGTTAGGGTTAGGGTTAGGATTAGGGTTAGTGTTAGACGTTAGGTTTAGGGTGGTAGTTTTAGGTTTATGGTTAGGGTAGGTTTAAGTTTAGGGTGAATGTTAGGGTTAGTGTTAGATTAGGGTTACTGTTCGTGTTAGGGTTACAGTTAGGGTTAGGGATAGCATTAGGTTTAGGGTTAGGAATATAGTTAGGGGTTAGGGTGAGGGTTGGGGATATGGTGAGGGTTAGGTTTAGGTTTACAGTTAAGGTGAGGGTTTAGGGTAATTGTTATGGTTAGGGTTAGAGTTAGGGTCATGGTGAAGATTCAGTTAATAGTGGGGTTCAGGGTTAATGTCAGATTTAGGGTTAAGGTTAGTGTTAGGGTTAGGTTTAGGTTAGGGTTAAGGTAGCGGTCAGGTTAGGGTTAAGACTAGGTTTACGGTAAAGTGTAAGGCTAGGTTAGGATTAGGTTTAGAGTTAGTGCTAGGGTTTAGGGTTAGGGTTAAGGTCAGGTTTAGAGTTATTGTTAGGTTTACGGTTAAGGTTAGGGTAGAGTTAAGGTTAAGGTCAAGTTTAAGGTTAGGGTAAGAGTTAGGTTTACGTCAGGTTTAGGGTTAGGATGAGGGATAGGGTTAGGGAAAGGGTTAGGGTTTCGTGTGAGGATTAGTGTTATGTTTACATTAAGCTGATGTTTTTGGGTGTTACAGTAAGGTTTAGGGTTAGAGTTAGGTTAGGTTTAGAGTTAGGGCTAGAGTATGGTGATAGTGCTTTAGGCTTAGGTTTAGGGTGGAATTTAGGTTAAGGATGAGGGTTAGGGTTGGGGTAGGTGTTTGGATTAATGTTAGGGTCAGGTTTAGGGTTTGGGTTTAGAGTTCAGTTTAGATTCAGGGTCAGGGTTAGATTTAGGTTTAGGGTTAGGGTTAGGTTTAGTATTAGTTTAGCTTAGGGTTAGGGTTTGAATGAAGTTAGGGTAGGTTTAGGGTTATGGTTAGGTTGAAATTTTGGTTAAGTGTGAGGGTTTGGTTTCGGGTTAGGGTTAGAGTTAGGGTTAGTGGTTAAGGATAGGTTTAGGGTTAAGGTTAGGTTTAGGCTAAGCATTAGGGTTAGAGTTAGGGTTAGTGGTTAGTGTTTCAGTTAGGTTTAGGATAGGGTTATAATTAGGGTTAAGTTTAGGGTTACGGTAAGAGTTAGATTTACGTTTACAGTTAAGGTGAGGGTTTAGGGTAAGTGTTATAGTTAGGGTTCGAGTTCGAGTTTGGGTTAGGTTTAGGGTGAAGTTTCAGTTAATAGTCAGGGTCAGGGTAAGCGTTAGGGTTAAGATTACAGTTAGGGTTAAGTTTAGTGTTAGGGTTAGGGTTAGGGGAGGGGTAAGGTTAGGGTTAAGGCGAGGTTTACGGTAAAGGGTAGGGCTAGGTTAGGGTTAGGTTTAGAGTTAGAGCTAGTACTAGGGTTTAGGGTAAGAGGTAGGGTCAGGTTTAGAGTTTTTGTTAGTTTTAGGGTGGAGTTAAGGTTAAGCTTAGCGTTAGGGTAAGTGTTAGGTTTAGGTCAGGGTTAAGGTTAGGATTAGGGATAGGGTTAGGGTTAGGGAAAGGGTTAGGTGTTCGTGGGAGGGTTAGTGTTAGGTTTACACTTAAGCTGATGTTTTGCAGTGTCACGGTTAGGTCAGGGTTGTAGTTAGGGTTAGGATGAGGTTTAGGTTTAGGGCTATATTTAGGGGATAGTTTAGGGTTAGGTTTAGATTTAGGGTTAAGGTTAGGCTTAGGTTTATCTTGAAATTTATGTTAAGGATGAGGGTTAGGGTTAGCGTTAGGGTTAGGTGTTTGGGTTAAGGTTAGGGTTAGGTTTAGAGTTTGGGTTAGGGTTAGGTGTTTCGGTTAATGTTAGGGTCAGGTTTAGGGTAAGGGTTAGGGTTCGGTTTAGGATCAGGCTTAGGGTTAGGGTTAGAATTAGGGTTAGTGGTTAGGGTTAGGCTTAGGGTTAAGGTTAGGTTTAGGCTAAAGATCAGGATTTGATTCCGAGTTAGGTGTTAGTGTTTCGGTTAGGTTAAGGTAGGGTTATATTTAGGGTTAGGTTAAGAGTTAGATTTATGTTTACAGTTAAGGTGAGGGTTTTGGTTAAGTGTTACATTTAGGGTTAGGGTTAGGGTTAGGTTTAGGGCTAGGGCTAGGGTTAGGTTTAGATTTCAGGTTACCGGTTAGGGTTAGGTTTAAGTTTATGGTAGGGTAAAGTTAGGGTTAAGGTTTGGTTAGGGTTAGGGTCAGGGTTAGGATTAGGATTAGGTTTAGGGTGAGGGTTAGGGTCAGAGTTATTGTAAGGGTTAGATTTGGGGTTACAGGTGGGTCAAGGTCAAGGTTAGGTTCAGGGTTAAAGTTAGGGTGTGCTTTAGATTAGGGATAGGGTGAAGTTTAAGATAGGGTGAGGGTTAGGGTTATGGCTAAGGTTTGCTTGAGTTTTCAGGTTAGTGTTAAGGTTATGTTTAGGGTTAGGAATAAGTTTATGGGTTCTGTTTACTTTTAAGGTTGGGTAGATTTTAGGTTAGGGTTAAGTTCAGTGTTACGGTTAGGGTTAGGTTTACGGTTTGTGTTAGGCATTGTGGTTGGTGTGAGGATTAGGTTTAGGATTAGGGTTGGGTAGGGTTAGGATTCTGGTTATGGTAAGGTGTTAGGGATTAGAGGAGTAGTTTTGGGTGAGGGCTTGGGTGAGGGTTCCGGTTAGGCATTGTGGTTCTGGTCATGGTTAGGTTTGGTTTAGGGTTAGGGTTAGTTTTATGATTAGTTTTAGGGTTAGTATTAGAGTTAGGGTTAGGCTTTGGTGCGAGGGGTTAGGTTTTGGGTTAGGGTTAGGGTTATCGTTAGGGCTTAGGTTTTCAGGTGAGTGTTAGGGTTAGGGTTAGGGATAGCGTTAGGGTTAGCTTTTGGGGGTACGGTTAGGGGTTAGGTGAGGGTTACAGTTAGTATTGCAGTTAAGGTTAGGTTTTAGGACAAGTGTTAGGATTAGGGTTAGAGTTAGAGTTAGGGTTAGGTTTAGGGTTAGGTGCAGGGTAAGTTTTAGGTTTAAGTCCTGGTTTAGGGTTAGAGTTAGTGTTCTATTTAGGGTCAAGTTTAGAGTTCGGGTTAGGTTTAGGATTAGGTCTATTGTTGGGCTTAGGATTAGGGTTAGGTTCAGAGCTATTGTAAGGCTTAGGTTTAGGGTTACAGATGGACTAGCTTTACGGTTAGAGTTAGGTTTAAGGTTAGGGCTTGGGCTAGGTTTACGTTTACGGTTATGGTTAGGGTTAGGATTTGGTTGAAGTTTAGCATAGGCTGAGGGTTACTTTTAGGGTTCGGGCTAGAGTTTGGGTTTGTGTTCAGGTTAGTGTTATGGTTAGATTTAGGGTCCAGTTTAGGGTTAGGGGTTATGTTTAGTGTTAGGGTTAGTTTTAGGTTTAGGGTTAGTGTGAAGTTTAGGTTAAGGGTGAGAGTTAGGGTTAGGGTTAGGATTAGGGTTAGTGTTAGACGTTAGGTTTAGGGTGCTAGTTTTAGGTTTATGGTTAGGGTAGGTTTAAGTTTAGGGTGAATGTTAGGGTTAGTGTTAGATTAGGGTTACTGTTCGTGTTAGGGTTACAGTTAGGGTTAGGGATAGCATTAGGTTTAGGGTTAGGAATATAGTTAGGGGTTAGGGTGAGGGTTGGGGATATGGTGAGGGTTAGGTTTAGGTTTACAGTTAAGGTGAGGGTTTAGGGTAATTGTTATGGTTAGGGTTAGAGTTAGGGTCATGGTGAAGATTCAGTTAATAGTGGGGTTCAGGGTTAATGTTAGATTTAGGGTTAAGGTTAGTGTTAGGGTTAGGTTTAGGTTAGGGTTAAGGTAACGGTCAGGTTAGGGTTAAGACTAGGTTTACGGTAAAGTGTAAGGCTAGGTTAGGATTAGGTTTAGAGTTAGTGCTAGGGTTTAGGGTTAGGGTTAAGGTCAGGTTTAGAGTTATTGTTAGGTTTACGGTTAAGGTTAGGGTAGAGTTAAGGTTAAGGTCAAGTTTAAGGTTAGGGTAAGAGTTAGGTTTACGTCAGGTTTAGGGTTAGGATGAGGGATAGGGTTAGGGAAAGGGTTAGGGTTTCGTGTGAGGATTAGTGTTATGTTTACATTAAGCTGATGTTTTTGGGTGTTACAGTAAGGTTTAGGGTTAGAGTTAGGTTAGGTTTAGAGTTAGGGCTAGAGTATGGTGATAGTGCTTTAGGCTTAGGTTTAGGGTGGAATTTAGGTTAAGGATGAGGGTTAGGGTTGGGGTAGGTGTTTGGATTAATGTTAGGGTCAGGTTTAGGGTTTGGGTTTAGAGTTCAGTTTAGATTCAGGGTTAGGGTTAGATTTAGGTTTAGGGTTAGGGTTAGGTTTAGTATTAGTTTAGCTTAGGGTTAGGGTTTGAATGAAGTTAGGGTAGGTTTAGGGTTATGGTTAGGTTGAAATTTTGGTTAAGTGTGAGGGTTTGGTTTCGGGTTAGGGTTAGAGTTAGGGTTAGTGGTTAAGGATAGGTTTAGGGTTAAGGTTAGGTTTAGGCTAAGCATTAGGGTTAGAGTTAGGGTTAGTGGTTAGTGTTTCAGTTAGGTTTAGGATAGGGTTATAATTAGGGTTAAGTTTAGGGTTACGGTAAGAGTTAGATTTACGTTTACAGTTAAGGTGAGGGTTTAGGGTAAGTGTTATAGTTAGGGTTCGAGTTCGAGTTTGGGTTAGGTTTAGGGTGAAGTTTCAGTTAATAGTCAGGGTCAGGGTAAGCGTTAGGGTTAAGATTACAGTTAGGGTTAAGTTTAGTGTTAGGGTTAGGGTTAGGGGAGGGGTAAGGTTAGGGTTAAGGCGAGGTTTACGGTAAAGGGTAGGGCTAGGTTAGGGTTAGGTTTAGAGTTAGAGCTAGTACTAGGGTTTAGGGTAAGAGGTAGGGTCAGGTTTAGAGTTTTTGTTAGTTTTAGGGTGGAGTTAAGGTTAAGCTTAGCGTTAGGGTAAGTGTTAGGTTTAGGTCAGGGTTAAGGTTAGGATTAGGGATAGGGTTAGGGTTAGGGAAAGGGTTAGGTGTTCGTGGGAGGGTTAGTGTTAGGTTTACACTTAAGCTGATGTTTTGCAGTGTCACGGTTAGGTCAGGGTTGTAGTTAGGGTTAGGATGAGGTTTAGGTTTAGGGCTATATTTAGGGGATAGTTTAGGGTTAGGTTTAGATTTAGGGTTAAGGTTAGGCTTAGGTTTATCTTGAAATTTATGTTAAGGATGAGGGTTAGGGTTAGCGTTAGGGTTAGGTGTTTGGGTTAAGGTTAGGGTTAGGTTTAGAGTTTGGGTTAGGGTTAGGTGTTTCGGTTAATGTTAGGGTCAGGTTTAGGGTAAGGGTTAGGGTTCGGTTTAGGATCAGGCTTAGGGTTAGGGTTAGAATTAGGGTTAGTGGTTAGGGTTAGGCTTAGGGTTAAGGTTAGGTTTAGGCTAAAGATCAGGATTTGATTCCGAGTTAGGTGTTAGTGTTTCGGTTAGGTTAAGGTAGGGTTATATTTAGGGTTAGGTTAAGAGTTAGATTTATGTTTACAGTTAAGTTGAGGGTTTTGGGTAAGTGTTACATTTAGGGTTAGGGTTAGGTTTAGGGCTAGGGCTAGGGTTAGGTTTAGATTTCGGGTTACCGGTTAGGGTTAGGTTTAAGTTTATGGTAGGGTAAAGTTAGGGTTAAGGTTTGGTTAGGGTTAGGGTCAGGGTTAGGATTAGGTTTAGGGTGAGGGTTAGGGTCAGAGTTATTGTAAGGGTTAGGTTTGGGGTTACAGGTGGGTCAAGGTCAAGGTTAGGGTCAGGGTTAAAGTTAGGGTGTGCTTTAGATTAGGGATAGGGTGAAGTTTAAGATAGGGTGAGGGTTAGGGTTATGGCTAAGGTTTGCTTGAGTTTTCAGGTTAGTGTTAAGGTTATGTTTAGGGTTAGGAATAAGTTTATGGGTTCTGTTTACTTTTAGGGTTGGGGTAGATTTTAGGTTAGGGTTAAGTTCAGTGTTACGGTTAGGGTTAGGTTTACGGTTTGTGTTAGGCATTGTGGTTGGTGTGAGGATTAGGTTTAGGATTAGGGTTGGGTAGGGTTAGGATTCTGGTTATGGTAAGGTGTTAGGGATTAGAGGAGTAGTTTTGGGTGAGGGCTTGGGTGAGGGTTCCGGTTAGGCATTGTGGTTCTGGTCATGGTTAGGTTTGGTTTAGGGTTAGGGTTAGTTTTATGATTAGGTTTAGGGTTAGTGTTAGAGTTAGGGTTAGGCTTTGGTGCGAGGGGTTAGGTTTTGGGTTAGGGTTAGGGTTATCGTTAGGGCTTAGGTTTTCAGGTGAGTGTTAGGGTTAGGGATAGTATTAGGGTTAGCTTTTGGGGGTACGGTTAGGGGTTAGGTGAGGGTTACAGTTAGTATTGCAGTTAAGGTTAGGTTTTAGGACAAGTGTTAGGATTAGGGTTAGAGTTAGAGTTAGGGTTAGGTTTAGGGTTAGGTGCAGGGTAAGTTTTAGGTTTAAGTCCTGGTTTAGGGTTAGAGTTAGTGTTCTATTTAGGGTCAAGTTTAGAGTTCGGGTTAGGTTTAGGATTAGGTCTATTGTTGGGCTTAGGATTAGGGTTAGGTTCAGAGCTATTGTAAGGCTTAGGTTTAGGGTTACAGATGGACTAGCTTTACGGTTAGAGTTAGGTTTAAGGTTAGGGTTTGGGCTAGGTTTACGTTTACGGTTATGGTTAGGGTTAGGATTTGGTTGAAGTTTAGCATAGGCTGAGGGTTACTTTTAGGGTTCGGGCTAGAGTTTGGGTTTGTGTTCAGGTTAGTGTTATGGTTAGATTTAGGGTCCAGTTTAGGGTTAGGGGTTATGTTTAGTGTTAGGGTAAGTTTTAGGTTTAGGGTTAGTGTGAAGTTTAGGTTAAGGGTGAGAGTTAGGGTTAGGGTTAGGATTAGGGTTAGTGTTAGACGTTAGGTTTAGGGTGGTAGTTTTAGGTTTATGGTTAGGGTAGGTTTAAGTTTAGGGTGAATGTTAGGGTTAGTGTTAGATTAGGGTTACTGTTCGTGTTAGGGTTACAGTTAGGGTTAGGGATAGCATTAGGTTTAGGGTTAGGAATATAGTTAGGGGTTAGGGTGAGGGTTGGGGATATGGTGAGGGTTAGGTTTAGGTTTACAGTTAAGGTGAGGGTTTAGGGTAATTGTTATGGTTAGGGTTAGAGTTAGGGTCATGGTGAAGATTCAGTTAATAGTGGGGTTCAGGGTTAATGTCAGATTTAGGGTTAAGGTTAGTGTTAGGGTTAGGTTTAGGTTAGGGTTAAGGTAGCGGTCAGGTTAGGGTTAAGACTAGGTTTACGGTAAAGTGTAAGGCTAGGTTAGGATTAGGTTTAGAGTTAGTGCTAGGGTTTAGGGTTAGGGTTAAGGTCAGGTTTAGAGTTATTGTTAGGTTTACGGTTAAGGTTAGGGTAGAGTTAAGGTTAAGGTCAAGTTTAAGGTTAGGGTAAGAGTTAGGTTTACGTCAGGTTTAGGGTTAGGATGAGGGATAGGATTAGGGAAAGGGTTAGGGTTTCGTGTGAGGATTAGTGTTATGTTTACATTAAGCTGATGTTTTTGGGTGTTACAGTAAGGTTTAGTGTTAGAGTTAGGTTAGGTTTAGAGTTAGGGCTAGAGTATGGTGATAGTGCTTTAGGCTTAGGTTTAGGGTGGAATTTAGGTTAAGGATGAGGGTTAGGGTTGGGGTAGGTGTTTGGATTAATGTTAGGGTCAGGTTTAGGGTTTGGGTTTAGAGTTCAGGTTAGAGTCAGGGTTAGGGTTAGATTTAGGTTTAGGGTTAGGGTTAGGTTTAGTGTTAGTTTAGCTTAGGGTTAGGGTTTGAATGAAGTTAGGGTAGGTTTAGGGTTATGGTTAGGTTGAAATTTTGGTTAAGTGTGAGGGTTTGGTTTCGGGTTAGGGTTAGAGTTAGGGTTAGTGGTTAAGGATAGGTTTAGGATTAAGGTTAGGTTTAGGCTAAGCATTAGGGTTAGAGTTAGGGTTAGTGGTTAGTGTTTCAGTTAGGTTTAGGATAGGGTTATAATTAGGGTTAAGTTTAGGGTTACGGTAAGAGTTAGATTTACGTTTACAGTTAAGGTGAGGGTTTAGGGTAAGTGTTATAGTTAGGGTTCGAGTTCGAGTTTGGGTTAGGTTTAGGGTGAAGTTTCAGTTAATAGTCAGGGTCAGGGTAAGCGTTAGGGTTAAGATTACAGTTAGGGTTAAGTTTAGTGTTAGGGTTAGGGTTAGGGGAGGGGTAAGATTAGGGTTAAGGCGAGGTTTACGGTAAAGGGTAGGGCTAGGTTAGGGTTAGGTTTAGAGTTAGAGCTAGTACTAGGGTTTAGGGTAAGAGGTAGGGTCAGGTTTAGAGTTTTTGTTAGTTTTAGGGTGGAGTTAAGGTTAAGCTTAGCGTTAGGGTAAGTGTTAGGTTTAGGTCAGGGTTAAGGTTAGGATTAGGGATAGGGTTAGGGTTAGGGAAAGGGTTAGGTGTTCGTGGGAGGGTTAGTGTTAGGTTTACACTTAAGCTGATGTTTTGCAGTGTCACGGTTAGGTCAGGGTTGTAGTTAGGGTTAGGATGAGGTTTAGGTTTAGGGCTATATTTAGGGGATAGTTTAGGGTTAGGTTTAGATTTAGGGTTAAGGTTAGGCTTAGGTTTATCTTGAAATTTATGTTAAGGATGAGGGTTAGGGTTAGCGTTAGGGTTAGGTGTTTGGGTTAAGGTTAGGGTTAGGTTTAGGGTTTGGGTTAGGGTTAGGTGTTTCGGTTAATGTTAGGGTCAGGTTTAGGGTAAGGGTTAGGGTTCGGTTTAGGATCAGGCTTAGGGTTAGGGTTAGAATTAGGGTTAGTGGTTAGGGTTAGGCTTAGGGTTAAGGTTAGGTTTAGGCTAAAGATCAGGATTTGATTCCGAGTTAGGTGTTAGTGTTTCGGTTAGGTTTAGGGTAGGGTTATATTTAGGGTTAGGTTAAGAGTTAGATTTATGTTTACAGTTAAGGTGAGGGTTTTGGGTAAGTGTTACATTTAGGTTTAGGGTTAGGGTTAGGTTTAGGGCTAGGGCTAGGGTTAGGTTTAGATTTCAGGTTACCGGTTAGGGTTAGGTTTAAGTTTATGGTAGGGTAAAGTTAGGGTTAAGGTTTGGTTAGGGTTAGGGTCAGGGTTAGGATTAGGTTTAGGGTGAGGGTTAGGGTCAGAGTTATTGTAAGGGTTAGGTTTGGGGTTACAGGTGGGTCAAGGTCAAGGTTAGGGTCAGGGTTAAAGTTAGGGTGTGCTTTAGATTAGGGATAGGGTGAAGTTTAAGATAGGGTGAGGGTTAGGGTTATGGCTAAGGTTTGCTTGAGTTTTCAGGTTAGTGTTAAGGTTATGTTTAGGGTTAGGAATAAGTTTATGGGTTCTGTTTACTTTTAGGGTTGGGGTAGATTTTAGGTTAGGGTTAAGTTCAGTGTTACGGTTAGGGTTAGGTTTACGGTTTGTGTTAGGCATTGTGGTTGGTGTGAGGATTAGGTTTAGGATTAGGGTTGGGTAGGGTTAGGATTCTGGTTATGGTAAGGTGTTAGGGATTAGAGGAGTAGTTTTGGGTGAGGGCTTGGGTGAGGGTTCCGGTTAGGCATTGTGGTTCTGGTCATGGTTAGGTTTGGTTTAGGGTTAGGGTTAGTTTTATGATTAGGTTTAGGGTTAGTGTTAGAGTTAGGGTTAGGCTTTGGTGCGAGGGGTTAGGTTTTGGGTTAGGGTTAGGGTTATCGTTAGGGCTTAGGTTTTCAGGTGAGTGTTAGGGTTAGGGTTAGGGATAGCGTTAGGGTTAGCTTTTGGGGGTACGGTTAGGGGTTAGGTGAGGGTTACAGTTAGTATTGCAGTTAAGGTTAGGTTTTAGGACAAGTGTTAGGATTAGGGTTAGAGTTAGAGTTAGGGTTAGGTTTAGGGTTAGGTGCAGGGTAAGTTTTAGGTTTAAGTCCTGGTTTAGGGTTAGAGTTAGTGTTCTATTTAGGGTCAAGTTTAGAGTTCGGGTTAGGTTTAGGATTAGGTCTATTGTTGGGCTTAGGATTAGGGTTAGGTTCAGAGCTATTGTAAGGCTTAGGTTTAGGGTTACAGATGGACTAGCTTTACGGTTAGAGTTAGGTTTAAGGTTAGGGTTTGGGCTAGGTTTACGTTTACGGTTATGGTTAGGGTTAGGATTTGGTTGAAGTTTAGCATAGGCTGAGGGTTACTTTTAGGGTTCGGGCTAGAGTTTGGGTTTGTGTTCAGGTTAGTGTTATGGTTAGATTTAGGGTCCAGTTTAGGGTTAGGGGTTAGGTTTAGTGTTAGGGTTAGTTTTAGGTTTAGGGTTAGTGTGAAGTTTAGGTTAAGGGTGAGAGTTAGGGTTAGGGTTAGGATTAGGGTTAGTGTTAGACGTTAGGTTTAGGGTGGTAGTTTTAGGTTTATGGTTAGGGTAGGTTTAAGTTTAGGGTTAATGTTAGGGTTAGTGTTAGATTAGGGTTACTGTTCGTGTTAGGGTTACAGTTAGGGTTAGGGATAGCATTAGGTTTAGGGTTAGGAATATAGTTAGGGGTTAGGGTGAGGGTTGGGGATATGGTGAGGGTTAGGTTTAGGTTTACAGTTAAGGTGAGGGTTTAGGGTAATTGTTATGGTTAGGGTTAGAGTTAGGGTCATGGTGAAGATTCAGTTAATAGTGGGGTTCAGGGTTAATGTTAGATTTAGGGTTAAGGTTAGTGTTAGGGTTAGGTTTAGGTTAGGGTTAAGGTAGCGGTCAGGTTAGGGTTAAGACTAGGTTTACGGTAAAGTGTAAGGCTAGGTTAGGATTAGGTTTAGAGTTAGTGCTAGGGTTTAGGGTTAGGGTTAAGGTAAGGTTTGCAGTTATTGTTAGGTTTACGGTTAAGGTTAGGTTAGAGTTAAGGTTCAGGTTAAGTTTAAGGTTAGGGTAAGAGTTAGGTTAACGTCAGGTTTAGGGTTAGGATGAGGGATAGGGTTAGGGAAAGGGTTAGGGTTTCGTGTGAGGATTAGTGTTATGTTTATATTAAGCTGATGTTTTTGGGTGTTACAGTAAGGTTTAGGGTTAGAGTTAGGTTAGGTTTAGAGTTAGGGCTAGAGTATGGTGATAGTGCTTTAGGCTTAGGTTTAGGGTGGAATTTAGGTTAAGGATGAGGGTTAGGGTTGGGGTAGGTGTTTGGATTAATGTTAGGGTCAGGTTTAGGGTTTGGGTTTAGAGTTCAGGTTAGATTCAGGGTTAGGGTTAGATTTAGGTTTAGGGTTAGGGTTAGGTTTAGTGTTAGTTTAGCTTAGGGTTAGGGTTTGAATGAAGTTAGGGTAGGTTTAGGGTTATGGTTAGGTTGAAATTTTGGTTAAGTGTGAGGGTTTGGTTTCGGGTTAGGGTTAGAGTTAGGGTTAGTGGTTAAGGATAGGTTTAGGATTAAGGTTAGGTTTAGGCTAAGCATTAGGGTTAGAGTTAGGGTTAGTGGTTAGTGTTTCAGTTAGGTTTAGGATAGGGTTATAATTAGGGTTAAGTTTAGGGTTACGGTAAGAGTTAGATTTACCTTTACAGTTAAGGTGAGGGTTTAGGGTAAGTGTTATAGTTAGGGTTCGAGTTCGAGTTTGGGTTAGGTTTAGGGTGAAGTTTCAGTTAATAGTCAGGGTCAGGGTAAGCGTTAGGGTTAAGATTACAGTTAGGGCTATGTTTAGTGTTAGGGTTAGGGTTAGGGGAGGGGTAAGGTTAGGGTTAAGGCGAGGTTTACGGTAAAGGGTAGGGCTAGGTTAGGGTTAGGTTTAGAGTTAGAGCTAGTACTAGGGTTTAGGGTAAGAGGTAGGGTCAGGTTTAGAGTTTTTGTTAGTTTTAGGGTGGAGTTAAGGTTAAGCTTAGCGTTAGGGTAAGTGTTAGGTTTAGGTCAGGGTTAAGGTTAGGATTAGGGATAGGGTTAGGGTTAGGGAAAGGGTTAGGTGTTCGTGGGAGGGTTAGTGTTAGGTTTACACTTAAGCTGATGTTTTGCAGTGTCACGGTTAGGTCAGGGTTGTAGTTAGGGTTAGGATGAGGTTTAGGTTTAGGGCTATATTTAGGGGATAGTTTAGGGTTAGGTTTAGATTTAGGGTTAAGGTTAGGCTTAGGTTTATCTTGAAATTTATGTTAAGGATGAGGGTTAGGGTTAGCGTTAGGGTTAGGTGTTTGGGTTAAGGTTAGGGTTAGGTTTAGGGTTTGGGTTAGGGTTAGGTGTTTCGGTTAATGTTAGGGTCAGGTTTAGGGTAAGGGTTAGGGTTCGGTTTAGGATCAGGCTTAGGGTTCGGATTAGAATTAGGGTTAGTGGTTAGGTTTAGGCTTAGGGTTAAGGTTAGGTTTAGGCTAAAGATCAGGATTTGATTCCGAGTTAGGTGTTAGTGTTTCGGTTAGGTTTAGGGTAGGGTTATATTTAGGGTTAGGTTAAGAGTTAGATTTATGTTTACAGTTAAGGTGAGGGTTTTGGGTAAGTGTTACATTTAGGGTTAGGGTTAGGTTTAGGGCTAGGGCTAGGGTTAGGTTTAGATTTCGGGTTACCGGTTAGGGTTAGGTTTAAGTTTATGGTAGGGTAAAGTTAGGGTTAAGGTTTGGGTAGGGTTATATTTAGGGTTAGGTTAAGAGTTAGATTTATGTTTACAGTTAAGTTGAGGGTTTTGGGTAAGTGTTACATTTAGGGTTAGGGTTAGGTTTAGGGCTAGGGCTAGGGTTAGGTTTAGATTTCGGGTTACCGGTTAGGGTTAGGTTTAAGTTTATGGTAGGGTAAAGTTAGGGTTAAGGTTTGGTTAGGGTTAGGGTCAGGGTTAGGATTAGGTTTAGGGTGAGGGTTAGGGTCAGAGTTATTGTAAGGGTTAGGTTTGGGGTTACAGGTGGGTCAAGGTCAAGGTTAGGGTCAGGGTTAAAGTTAGGGTGTGCTTTAGATTAGGGATAGGGTGAAGTTTAAGATAGGGTGAGGGTTAGGGTTATGGCTAAGGTTTGCTTGAGTTTTCAGGTTAGTGTTAAGGTTATGTTTAGGGTTAGGAATAAGTTTATGGGTTCTGTTTACTTTTAGGGTTGGGGTAGATTTTAGGTTAGGGTTAAGTTCAGTGTTACGGTTAGGGTTAGGTTTACGGTTTGTGTTAGGCATTGTGGTTGGTGTGAGGATTAGGTTTAGGATTAGGGTTGGGTAGGGTTAGGATTCTGGTTATGGTAAGGTGTTAGGGATTAGAGGAGTAGTTTTGGGTGAGGGCTTGGGTGAGGGTTCCGGTTAGGCATTGTGGTTCTGGTCATGGTTAGGTTTGGTTTAGGGTTAGGGTTAGTTTTATGATTAGGTTTAGGGTTAGTGTTAGAGTTAGGGTTAGGCTTTGGTGCGAGGGGTTAGGTTTTGGGTTAGGGTTAGGGTTATCGTTAGGGCTTAGGTTTTCAGGTGAGTGTTAGGGTTAGGGTTAGGGATAGCGTTAGGGTTAGCTTTTGGGGGTACGGTTAGGGGTTAGGTGAGGGTTACAGTTAGTATTGCAGTTAAGGTTAGGTTTTAGGACAAGTGTTAGGATTAGGGTTAGAGTTAGAGTTAGGGTTAGGTTTAGGGTTAGGTGCAGGGTAAGTTTTAGGTTTAAGTCCTGGTTTAGGGTTAGAGTTAGTGTTCTATTTAGGGTCAAGTTTAGAGTTCGGGTTAGGTTTAGGATTAGGTCTATTGTTGGGCTTAGGATTAGGGTTAGGTTCAGAGCTATTGTAAGGCTTAGGTTTAGGGTTACAGATGGACTAGCTTTACGGTTAGAGTTAGGTTTAAGGTTAGGGTTTGGGCTAGGTTTACGTTTACGGTTATGGTTAGGGTTAGGATTTGGTTGAAGTTTAGCATAGGCTGAGGGTTACTTTTAGGGTTCGGGCTAGAGTTTGGGTTTGTGTTCAGGTTAGTGTTATGGTTAGATTTAGGGTCCAGTTTAGGGTTAGGGGTTAGGTTTAGTGTTAGGGTTAGTTTTAGGTTTAGGGTTAGTGTGAAGTTTAGGTTAAGGGTGAGAGTTAGGGTTAGGGTTAGGATTAGGGTTAGTGTTAGACGTTAGGTTTAGGGTGCTAGTTTTAGGTTTATGGTTAGGGTAGGTTTAAGTTTAGGGTTAATGTTAGGGTTAGTGTTAGATTAGGGTTACTGTTCGTGTTAGGGTTACAGTTAGGGTTAGGGATAGCATTAGGTTTAGGGTTAGGAATATAGTTAGGGGTTAGGGTGAGGGTTGGGGATATGGTGAGGGTTAGGTTTAGGTTTACAGTTAAGGTGAGGGTTTAGGGTAATTGTTATGGTTAGGGTTAGAGTTAGGGTCATGGTGAAGATTCAGTTAATAGTGGGGTTCAGGGTTAATGTTAGATTTAGGGTTAAGGTTAGTGTTAGGGTTAGGTTTAGGTTAGGGTTAAGGTAGCGGTCAGGTTAGGGTTAAGACTAGGTTTACGGTAAAGTGTAAGGCTAGGTTAGGATTAGGTTTAGAGTTAGTGCTAGGGTTTAGGGTTAGGGTTAAGGTAAGGTTTGCAGTTATTGTTAGGTTTACGGTTAAGGTTAGGTTAGAGTTAAGGTTCAGGTTAAGTTTAAGGTTAGGGTAAGAGTTAGGTTAACGTCAGGTTTAGGGTTAGGATGAGGGATAGGGTTAGGGAAAGGGTTAGGGTTTCGTGTGAGGATTAGTGTTATGTTTATATTAAGCTGATGTTTTTCGGTGTTACAGTAAGGTTTAGGGTTAGAGTTAGGTTAGGTTTAGAGTTAGGGCTAGAGTATGGTGATAGTGCTTTAGGCTTAGGTTTAGGGTGGAATTTAGGTTAAGGATGAGGGTTAGGGTTGGGGTAGGTGTTTGGATTAATGTTAGGGTCAGGTTTAGGGTTTTGGTTTAGAGTTCAGGTTAGATTCAGGGTTAGGGTTAGATTTAGGTTTAGGGTTAGGGTTAGGTTTAGTGTTAGTTTAGCTTAGGGTTAGGGTTTGAATGAAGTTAGGGTAGGTTTAGGGTTATGGTTAGGTTGAAATTTTGGTTAAGTGTGAGGGTTTGGTTTCGGGTTAGGGTTAGAGTTAGGGTTAGTGGTTAAGGATAGGTTTAGGATTAAGGTTAGGTTTAGGCTAAGCATTAGGGTTAGAGTTAGGGTTAGTGGTTAGTGTTTCAGTTAGGTTTAGGATAGGGTTATAATTAGGGTTAAGTTTAGGGTTACGGTAAGAGTTAGATTTACCTTTACAGTTAAGGTGAGGGTTTAGGGTAAGTGTTATAGTTAGGGTTCGAGTTCGAGTTTGGGTTAGGTTTAGGGTGAAGTTTCAGTTAATAGTCAGGGTCAGGGTAAGCGTTAGGGTTAAGATTACAGTTAGGGCTAAGTTTAGTGTTAGGGTTAGGGTTAGGGGAGGGGTAAGGTTAGGGTTAAGGCGAGGTTTACGGTAAAGGGTAGGGCTAGGTTAGGGTTAGGTTTAGAGTTAGAGCTAGTACTAGGGTTTAGGGTAAGAGGTAGGGTCAGGTTTAGAGTTTTTGTTAGTTTTAGGGTGGAGTTAAGGTTAAGCTTAGCGTTAGGGTAAGTGTTAGGTTTAGGTCAGGGTTAAGGTTAGGATTAGGGATAGGGTTAGGGTTAGGGAAAGGGTTAGGTGTTCGTGGGAGGGTTAGTGTTAGGTTTACACTTAAGCTGATGTTTTGCAGTGTCACGGTTAGGTCAGGGTTGTAGTTAGGGTTAGGATGAGGTTTAGGTTTAGGGCTATATTTAGGGGATAGTTTAGGGTTAGGTTTAGATTTAGGGTTAAGGTTAGGCTTAGGTTTATCTTGAAATTTATGTTAAGGATGAGGGTTAGGGTTAGCGTTAGGGTTAGGTGTTTGGGTTAAGGTTAGGGTTAGGTTTAGGGTTTGGGTTAGGGTTAGGTGTTTCGGTTAATGTTAGGGTCAGGTTTAGGGTAAGGGTTAGGGTTCGGTTTAGGATCAGGCTTAGGGTTCGGATTAGAATTAGGGTTAGTGGTTAGGTTTAGGCTTAGCGTTAAGGTTAGGTTTAGGCTAAAGATCAGGATTTGATTCCGAGTTAGGTGTTAGTGTTTCGGTTAGGTTTAGGGTAGGGTTATATTTAGGGTTAGGTTAAGAGTTAGATTTATGTTTACAGTTAAGGTGAGGGTTTTGGGTAAGTGTTACATTTAGGGTTAGGGTTAGATTTAGGGCTAGGGCTAGGGTTAGGTTTAGATTTCGGGTTACCGGTTAGGGTTAGGTTTAAGTTTATGGTAGGGTAAAGTTAGGGTTAAGGTTTGGGTAGGGTTATATTTAGGGTTAGGTTAAGAGTTAGATTTATGTTTACAGTTAAGTTGAGGGTTTTGGGTAAGTGTTACATTTAGGGTTAGGGTTAGGTTTAGGGCTAGGGCTAGGGTTAGGTTTAGATTTCGGGTTACCGGTTAGGGTTAGGTTTAAGTTTATGGTAGGGTAAAGTTAGGGTTAAGGTTTGGTTAGGGTTAGGGTCAGGGTTAGGATTAGGTTTAGGGTGAGGGTTAGGGTCAGAGTTATTGTAAGGGTTAGGTTTGGGGTTACAGGTGGGTCAAGGTCAAGGTTAGGGTCAGGGTTAAAGTTAGGGTGTGCTTTAGATTAGGGATAGGGTGAAGTTTAAGATAGGGTGAGGGTTAGGGTTATGGCTAAGGTTTGCTTGAGTTTTCAGGTTAGTGTTAAGGTTATGTTTAGGGTTAGGAATAAGTTTATGGGTTCTGTTTACTTTTAGGGTTGGGGTAGATTTTAGGTTAGGGTTAAGTTCAGTGTTACGGTTAGGGTTAGGTTTACGGTTTGTGTTAGGCATTGTGGTTGGTGTGAGGATTAGGTTTAGGATTAGGGTTGGGTAGGGTTAGGATTCTGGTTATGGTAAGGTGTTAGGGATTAGAGGAGTAGTTTTGGGTGAGGGCTTGGGTGAGGGTTCCGGTTAGGCATTGTGGTTCTGGTCATGGTTAGGTTTGGTTTAGGGTTAGGGTTAGTTTTATGATTAGGTTTAGGGTTAGTGTTAGAGTTAGGGTTAGGCTTTGGTGCGAGGGGTTAGGTTTTGGGTTAGGGTTAGGGTTATCGTTAGGGCTTAGGTTTTCAGGTGAGTGTTAGGGTTAGGGTTAGGGATAGTATTAGGGTTAGCTTTTGGGGGTACGGTTAGGGGTTAGGTGAGGGTTACAGTTAGTATTGCAGTTAAGGTTAGGTTTTAGGACAAGTGTTAGGATTAGGGTTAGAGTTAGAGTTAGGGTTAGGTTTAGGGTTAGGTGCAGGGTAAGTTTTAGGTTTAAGTCCTGGTTTAGGGTTAGAGTTAGTGTTCTATTTAGGGTCAAGTTTAGAGTTCGGGTTAGGTTTAGGATTAGGTCTATTGTTGGGCTTAGGATTAGGGTTAGGTTCAGAGCTATTGTAAGGCTTAGGTTTAGGGTTACAGATGGACTAGCTTTACGGTTAGAGTTAGGTTTAAGGTTAGGGTTTGGGCTAGGTTTACGTTTACGGTTATGGTTAGGGTTAGGATTTGGTTGAAGTTTAGCATAGGCTGAGGGTTACTTTTAGGGTTCGGGCTAGAGTTTGGGTTTGTGTTCAGGTTAGTGTTATGGTTAGATTTAGGGTCCAGTTTAGGGTTAGGGGTTATGTTTAGTGTTAGGGTAAGTTTTAGGTTTAGGGTTAGTGTGAAGTTTAGGTTAAGGGTGAGAGTTAGGGTTAGGGTTAGGATTAGGGTTAGTGTTAGACGTTAGGTTTAGGGTGGTAGTTTTAGGTTTATGGTTAGGGTAGGTTTAAGTTTAGGGTGAATGTTAGGGTTAGTGTTAGATTAGGGTTACTGTTCGTGTTAGGGTTACAGTTAGGGTTAGGGATAGCATTAGGTTTAGGGTTAGGAATATAGTTAGGGGTTAGGGTGAGGGTTGGGGATATGGTGAGGGTTAGGTTTAGGTTTACAGTTAAGGTGAGGGTTTAGGGTAATTGTTATGGTTAGGGTTAGAGTTAGGGTCATGGTGAAGATTCAGTTAATAGTGGGGTTCAGGGTTAATGTCAGATTTAGGGTTAAGGTTAGTGTTAGGGTTAGGTTTAGGTTAGGGTTAAGGTAGCGGTCAGGTTAGGGTTAAGACTAGGTTTACGGTAAAGTGTAAGGCTAGGTTAGGATTAGGTTTAGAGTTAGTGCTAGGGTTTAGGGTTAGGGTTAAGGTCAGGTTTAGAGTTATTGTTAGGTTTACGGTTAAGGTTAGGGTAGAGTTAAGGTTAAGGTCAAGTTTAAGGTTAGGGTAAGAGTTAGGTTTACGTCAGGTTTAGGGTTAGGATGAGGGATAGGATTAGGGAAAGGGTTAGGGTTTCGTGTGAGGATTAGTGTTATGTTTACATTAAGCTGATGTTTTTGGGTGTTACAGTAAGGTTTAGTGTTAGAGTTAGGTTAGGTTTAGAGTTAGGGCTAGAGTATGGTGATAGTGCTTTAGGCTTAGGTTTAGGGTGGAATTTAGGTTAAGGATGAGGGTTAGGGTTGGGGTAGGTGTTTGGATTAATGTTAGGGTCAGGTTTAGGGTTTGGGTTTAGAGTTCAGGTTAGATTCAGGGTTAGGGTTAGATTTAGGTTTAGGGTTAGGGTTAGGTTTAGTGTTAGTTTAGCTTAGGGTTAGGGTTTGAATGAAGTTAGGGTAGGTTTAGGGTTATGGTTAGGTTGAAATTTTGGTTAAGTGTGAGGGTTTGGTTTCGGGTTAGGGTTAGAGTTAGGGTTAGTGGTTAAGGATAGGTTTAGGATTAAGGTTAGGTTTAGGCTAAGCATTAGGGTTAGAGTTAGGGTTAGTGGTTAGTGTTTCAGTTAGGTTTAGGATAGGGTTATAATTAGGGTTAAGTTTAGGGTTACGGTAAGAGTTAGATTTACCTTTACAGTTAAGGTGAGGGTTTAGGGTAAGTGTTATAGTTAGGGTTCGAGTTCGAGTTTGGGTTAGGTTTAGGGTGAAGTTTCAGTTAATAGTCAGGGTCAGGGTAAGCGTTAGGGTTAAGATTACAGTTAGGGTTAAGTTTAGTGTTAGGGTTAGGGTTAGGGGAGGGGTAAGATTAGGGTTAAGGCGAGGTTTACGGTAAAGGGTAGGGCTAGGTTAGGGTTAGGTTTAGAGTTAGAGCTAGTACTAGGGTTTAGGGTAAGAGGTAGGGTCAGGTTTAGAGTTTTTGTTAGTTTTAGGGTGGAGTTAAGGTTAAGCTTAGCGTTAGGGTAAGTGTTAGGTTTAGGTCAGGGTTAAGGTTAGGATTAGGGATAGGGTTAGGGTTAGGGAAAGGGTTAGGTGTTCGTGGGAGGGTTAGTGTTAGGTTTACACTTAAGCTGATGTTTTGCAGTGTCACGGTTAGGTCAGGGTTGTAGTTAGGGTTAGGATGAGGTTTAGGTTTAGGGCTATATTTAGGGGATAGTTTAGGGTTAGGTTTAGATTTAGGGTTAAGGTTAGGCTTAGGTTTATCTTGAAATTTACGTTAAGGATGAGGGTTAGGGTTAGCGTTAGGGTTAGGTGTTTGGGTTAAGGTTAGGGTTAGGTTTAGGGTTTGGGTTAGGGTTAGGTGTTTCGGTTAATGTTAGGGTCAGGTTTAGGGTAAGGGTTAGGGTTCGGTTTAGGATCAGGCTTAGGGTTAGGGTTAGAATTAGGGTTAGTGGTTAGGGTTAGGCTTAGGGTTAAGGTTAGGTTTAGGCTAAAGATCAGGATTTGATTCCGAGTTAGGTGTTAGTGTTTCGGTTAGGTTTAGGGTAGGGTTATATTTAGGGTTAGGTTAAGAGTTAGATTTATGTTTACAGTTAAGGTGAGGGTTTTGGGTAAGTGTTACATTTAGGTTTAGGGTTAGGGTTAGGTTTAGGGCTAGGGCTAGGGTTAGGTTTAGATTTCAGGTTACCGGTTAGGGTTAGGTTTAAGTTTATGGTAGGGTAAAGTTAGGGTTAAGGTTTGGTTAGGGTTAGGGTCAGGGTTAGGATTAGGTTTAGGGTGAGGGTTAGGGTCAGAGTTATTGTAAGGGTTAGGTTTGGGGTTACAGGTGGGTCAAGGTCAAGGTTAGGGTCAGGGTTAAAGTTAGGGTGTGCTTTAGATTAGGGATAGGGTGAAGTTTAAGATAGGGTGAGGGTTAGGGTTATGGCTAAGGTTTGCTTGAGTTTTCAGGTTAGTGTTAAGGTTATGTTTAGGGTTAGGAATAAGTTTATGGGTTCTGTTTACTTTTAGGGTTGGGGTAGATTTTAGGTTAGGGTTAAGTTCAGTGTTACGGTTAGGGTTAGGTTTACGGTTTGTGTTAGGCATTGTGGTTGGTGTGAGGATTAGGTTTAGGATTAGGGTTGGGTAGGGTTAGGATTCTGGTTATGGTAAGGTGTTAGGGATTAGAGGAGTAGTTTTGGGTGAGGGCTTGGGTGAGGGTTCCGGTTAGGCATTGTGGTTCTGGTCATGGTTAGGTTTGGTTTAGGGTTAGGGTTAGTTTTATGATTAGGTTTAGGGTTAGTGTTAGAGTTAGGGTTAGGCTTTGGTGCGAGGGGTTAGGTTTTGGGTTAGGGTTAGGGTTATCGTTAGGGCTTAGGTTTTCAGGTGAGTGTTAGGGTTAGGGTTAGGGATAGTATTAGGGTTAGCTTTTGGGGGTACGGTTAGGGGTTAGGTGAGGGTTACAGTTAGTATTGCAGTTAAGGTTAGGTTTTAGGACAAGTGTTAGGATTAGGGTTAGAGTTAGAGTTAGGGTTAGGTTTAGGGTTAGGTGCAGGGTAAGTTTTAGGTTTAAGTCCTGGTTTAGGGTTAGAGTTAGTGTTCTATTTAGGGTCAAGTTTAGAGTTCGGGTTAGGTTTAGGATTAGGTCTATTGTTGGGCTTAGGATTAGGGTTAGGTTCAGAGCTATTGTAAGGCTTAGGTTTAGGGTTACAGATGGACTAGCTTTACGGTTAGAGTTAGGTTTAAGGTTAGGGTTTGGGCTAGGTTTACGTTTACGGTTATGGTTAGGGTTAGGATTTGGTTGAAGTTTAGCATAGGCTGAGGGTTACTTTTAGGGTTCGGGCTAGAGTTTGGGTTTGTGTTCAGGTTAGTGTTATGGTTAGATTTAGGGTCCAGTTTAGGGTTAGGGGTTAGGTTTAGTGTTAGGGTTAGTTTTAGGTTTAGGGTTAGTGTGAAGTTTAGGTTAAGGGTGAGAGTTAGGGTTAGGGTTAGGATTAGGGTTAGTGTTAGACGTTAGGTTTAGGGTGGTAGTTTTAGGTTTATGGTTAGGGTAGGTTTAAGTTTAGGGTTAATGTTAGGGTTAGTGTTAGATTAGGGTTACTGTTCGTGTTAGGGTTACAGTTAGGGTTAGGGATAGCATTAGGTTTAGGGTTAGGAATATAGTTAGGGGTTAGGGTGAGGGTTGGGGATATGGTGAGGGTTAGGTTTAGGTTTACAGTTAAGGTGAGGGTTTAGGGTAATTGTTATGGTTAGGGTTAGAGTTAGGGTCATGGTGAAGATTCAGTTAATAGTGGGGTTCAGGGTTAATGTTAGATTTAGGGTTAAGGTTAGTGTTAGGGTTAGGTTTAGGTTAGGGTTAAGGTAGCGGTCAGGTTAGGGTTAAGACTAGGTTTACGGTAAAGTGTAAGGCTAGGTTAGGATTAGGTTTAGAGTTAGTGCTAGGGTTTAGGGTTAGGGTTAAGGTAAGGTTTGCAGTTATTGTTAGGTTTACGGTTAAGGTTAGGTTAGAGTTAAGGTTCAGGTTAAGTTTAAGGTTAGGGTAAGAGTTAGGTTAACGTCAGGTTTAGGGTTAGGATGAGGGATAGGGTTAGGGAAAGGGTTAGGGTTTCGTGTGAGGATTAGTGTTATGTTTATATTAAGCTGATGTTTTTGGGTGTTACAGTAAGGTTTAGGGTTAGAGTTAGGTTAGGTTTAGAGTTAGGGCTAGAGTATGGTGATAGTGCTTTAGGCTTAGGTTTAGGGTGGAATTTAGGTTAAGGATGAGGGTTAGGGTTGGGGTAGGTGTTTGGATTAATGTTAGGGTCAGGTTTAGGGTTTGGGTTTAGAGTTCAGGTTAGATTCAGGGTTAGGGTTAGATTTAGGTTTAGGGTTAGGGTTAGGTTTAGTGTTAGTTTAGCTTAGGGTTAGGGTTTGAATGAAGTTAGGGTAGGTTTAGGGTTATGGTTAGGTTGAAATTTTGGTTAAGTGTGAGGGTTTGGTTTCGGGTTAGGGTTAGAGTTAGGGTTAGTGGTTAAGGATAGGTTTAGGATTAAGGTTAGGTTTAGGCTAAGCATTAGGGTTAGAGTTAGGGTTAGTGGTTAGTGTTTCAGTTAGGTTTAGGATAGGGTTATAATTAGGGTTAAGTTTAGGGTTACGGTAAGAGTTAGATTTACGTTTACAGTTAAGGTGAGGGTTTAGGGTAAGTGTTATAGTTAGGGTTCGAGTTCGAGTTTGGGTTAGGTTTAGGGTGAAGTTTCAGTTAATAGTCAGGGTCAGGGTAAGCGTTAGGGTTAAGATTACAGTTAGGGCTAAGTTTAGTGTTAGGGTTAGGGTTAGGGGAGGGGTAAGGTTAGGGTTAAGGCGAGGTTTACGGTAAAGGGTAGGGCTAGGTTAGGGTTAGGTTTAGAGTTAGAGCTAGTACTAGGGTTTAGGGTAAGAGGTAGGGTCAGGTTTAGAGTTTTTGTTAGTTTTAGGGTGGAGTTAAGGTTAAGCTTAGCGTTAGGGTAAGTGTTAGGTTTAGGTCAGGGTTAAGGTTAGGATTAGGGATAGGGTTAGGGTTAGGGAAAGGGTTAGGTGTTCGTGGGAGGGTTAGTGTTAGGTTTACACTTAAGCTGATGTTTTGCAGTGTCACGGTTAGGTCAGGGTTGTAGTTAGGGTTAGGATGAGGTTTAGGTTTAGGGCTATATTTAGGGGATAGTTTAGGGTTAGGTTTAGATTTAGGGTTAAGGTTAGGCTTAGGTTTATCTTGAAATTTATGTTAAGGATGAGGGTTAGGGTTAGCGTTAGGGTTAGGTGTTTGGGTTAAGGTTAGGGTTAGGTTTAGGGTTTGGGTTAGGGTTAGGTGTTTCGGTTAATGTTAGGGTCAGGTTTAGGGTAAGGGTTAGGGTTCGGTTTAGGATCAGGCTTAGGGTTCGGATTAGAATTAGGGTTAGTGGTTAGGTTTAGGCTTAGCGTTAAGGTTAGGTTTAGGCTAAAGATCAGGATTTGATTCCGAGTTAGGTGTTAGTGTTTCGGTTAGGTTTAGGGTAGGGTTATATTTAGGGTTAGGTTAAGAGTTAGATTTATGTTTACAGTTAAGGTGAGGGTTTTGGGTAAGTGTTACATTTAGGGTTAGGGTTAGGTTTAGGGCTAGGGCTAGGGTTAGGTTTAGATTTCGGGTTACCGGTTAGGGTTAGGTTTAAGTTTATGGTAGGGTAAAGTTAGGGTTAAGGTTTGGGTAGGGTTATATTTAGGGTTAGGTTAAGAGTTAGATTTATGTTTACAGTTAAGTTGAGGGTTTTGGGTAAGTGTTACATTTAGGGTTAGGGTTAGGTTTAGGGCTAGGGCTAGGGTTAGGTTTAGATTTCGGGTTACCGGTTAGGGTTAGGTTTAAGTTTATGGTAGGGTAAAGTTAGGGTTAAGGTTTGGTTAGGGTTAGGGTCAGGGTTAGGATTAGGTTTAGGGTGAGGGTTAGGGTCAGAGTTATTGTAAGGGTTAGGTTTGGGGTTACAGGTGGGTCAAGGTCAAGGTTAGGGTCAGGGTTAAAGTTAGGGTGTGCTTTAGATTAGGGATAGGGTGAAGTTTAAGATAGGGTGAGGGTTAGGGTTATGGCTAAGGTTTGCTTGAGTTTTCAGGTTAGTGTTAAGGTTATGTTTAGGGTTAGGAATAAGTTTATGGGTTCTGTTTACTTTTAGGGTTGGGGTAGATTTTAGGTTAGGGTTAAGTTCAGTGTTACGGTTAGGGTTAGGTTTACGGTTTGTGTTAGGCATTGTGGTTGGTGTGAGGATTAGGTTTAGGATTAGGGTTGGGTAGGGTTAGGATTCTGGTTATGGTAAGGTGTTAGGGATTAGAGGAGTAGTTTTGGGTGAGGGCTTGGGTGAGGGTTCCGGTTAGGCATTGTGGTTCTGGTCATGGTTAGGTTTGGTTTAGGGTTAGAGTTAGTTTTATGATTAGGTTTAGGGTTAGTGTTAGAGTTAGGGTTAGGCTTTGGTGCGAGGGGTTAGGTTTTGGGTTAGGGTTAGGGTTATCGTTAGGGCTTAGGTTTTCAGGTGAGTGTTAGGGTTAGGGTTAGGGATAGCGTTAGGGTTAGCTTTTGGGGGTACGGTTAGGGGTTAGGTGAGGGTTACAGTTAGTATTGCAGTTAAGGTTAGGTTTTAGGACAAGTGTTAGGATTAGGGTTAGAGTTAGAGTTAGGGTTAGGTTTAGGGTTAGGTGCAGGGTAAGTTTTAGGTTTAAGTCCTGGTTTAGGGTTAGAGTTAGTGTTCTATTTAGGGTCAAGTTTAGAGTTCGGGTTAGGTTTAGGATTAGGTCTATTGTTGGGCTTAGGATTAGGGTTAGGTTCAGAGCTATTGTAAGGCTTAGGTTTAGGGTTACAGATGGACTAGCTTTACGGTTAGAGTTAGGTTTAAGGTTAGGGTTTGGGCTAGGTTTACGTTTACGGTTATGGTTAGGGTTAGGATTTGGTTGAAGTTTAGCATAGGCTGAGGGTTACTTTTAGGGTTCGGGCTAGAGTTTGGGTTTGTGTTCAGGTTAGTGTTATGGTTAGATTTAGGGTCCAGTTTAGGGTTAGGGGTTAGGTTTAGTGTTAGGGTTAGTTTTAGGTTTAGGGTTAGTGTGAAGTTTAGGTTAAGGGTGAGAGTTAGGGTTAGGGTTAGGATTAGGGTTAGTGTTAGACGTTAGGTTTAGGGTGGTAGTTTTAGGTTTATGGTTAGGGTAGGTTTAAGTTTAGGGTTAATGTTAGGGTTAGTGTTAGATTAGGGTTACTGTTCGTGTTAGGGTTACAGTTAGGGTTAGGGATAGCATTAGGTTTAGGGTTAGGAATATAGTTAGGGGTTAGGGTGAGGGTTGGGGATATGGTGAGGGTTAGGTTTAGGTTTACAGTTAAGGTGAGGGTTTAGGGTAATTGTTATGGTTAGGGTTAGAGTTAGGGTCATGGTGAAGATTCAGTTAATAGTGGGGTTCAGGGTTAATGTTAGATTTAGGGTTAAGGTTAGTGTTAGGGTTAGGTTTAGGTTAGGGTTAAGGTAGCGGTCAGGTTAGGGTTAAGACTAGGTTTACGGTAAAGTGTAAGGCTAGGTTAGGATTAGGTTTAGAGTTAGTTCTAGGGTTTAGGGTTAGGGTTAAGGTAAGGTTTGCAGTTATTGTTAGGTTTACGGTTAAGGTTAGGTTAGAGTTAAGGTTCAGGTTAAGTTTAAGGTTAGGGTAAGAGTTAGGTTAACGTCAGGTTTAGGGTTAGGATGAGGGATAGGGTTAGGGAAAGGGTTAGGGTTTCGTGTGAGGATTAGTGTTATGTTTATATTAAGCTGATGTTTTTGGGTGTTACAGTAAGGTTTAGGGTTAGAGTTAGGTTAGGTTTAGAGTTAGGGCTAGAGTATGGTGATAGTGCTTTAGGCTTAGGTTTAGGGTGGAATTTAGGTTAAGGATGAGGGTTAGGGTTGGGGTAGGTGTTTGGATTAATGTTAGGGTCAGGTTTAGGGTTTGGGTTTAGAGTTCAGGTTAGATTCAGGGTTAGGGTTAGATTTAGGTTTAGGGTTAGGGTTAGGTTTAGTGTTAGTTTAGCTTAGGGTTAGGGTTTGAATGAAGTTAGGGTAGGTTTAGGGTTATGGTTAGGTTGAAATTTTGGTTAAGTGTGAGGGTTTGGTTTCGGGTTAGGGTTAGAGTTAGGGTTAGTGGTTAAGGATAGGTTTAGGATTAAGGTTAGGTTTAGGCTAAGCATTAGGGTTAGAGTTAGGGTTAGTGGTTAGTGTTTCAGTTAGGTTTAGGATAGGGTTATAATTAGGGTTAAGTTTAGGGTTACGGTAAGAGTTAGATTTACGTTTACAGTTTAGGTGAGGGTTTAGGGTAAGTGTTATAGTTAGGGTTCGAGTTCGAGTTTGGGTTAGGTTTAGGGTGAAGTTTCAGTTAATAGTCAGGGTCAGGGTAAGCGTTAGGGTTAAGATTACAGTTAGGGCTAAGTTTAGTGTTAGGGTTAGGGTTAGGGGAGGGGTAAGGTTAGGGTTAAGGCGAGGTTTACGGTAAAGGGTAGGGCTAGGTTAGGGTTAGGTTTAGAGTTAGAGCTAGTACTAGGGTTTAGGGTAAGAGGTAGGGTCAGGTTTAGAGTTTTTGTTAGTTTTAGGGTGGAGTTAAGGTTAAGCTTAGCGTTAGGGTAAGTGTTAGGTTTAGGTCAGGGTTAAGGTTAGGATTAGGGATAGGGTTAGGGTTAGGGAAAGGGTTAGGTGTTCGTGGGAGGGTTAGTGTTAGGTTTACACTTAAGCTGATGTTTTGCAGTGTCACGGTTAGGTCAGGGTTGTAGTTAGGGTTAGGATGAGGTTTAGGTTTAGGGCTATATTTAGGGGATAGTTTAGGGTTAGGTTTAGATTTAGGGTTAAGGTTAGGCTTAGGTTTATCTTGAAATTTATGTTAAGGATGAGGGTTAGGGTTAGCGTTAGGGTTAGGTGTTTGGGTTAAGGTTAGGGTTAGGTTTAGGGTTTGGGTTAGGGTTAGGTGTTTCGGTTAATGTTAGGGTCAGGTTTAGGGTAAGGGTTAGGGTTCGGTTTAGGATCAGGCTTAGGGTTCGGATTAGAATTAGGGTTAGTGGTTAGGTTTAGGCTTAGCGTTAAGGTTAGGTTTAGGCTAAAGATCAGGATTTGATTCCGAGTTAGGTGTTAGTGTTTCGGTTAGGTTTAGGGTAGGGTTATATTTAGGGTTAGGTTAAGAGTTAGATTTATGTTTACAGTTAAGGTGAGGGTTTTGGGTAAGTGTTACATTTAGGGTTAGGGTTAGGTTTAGGGCTAGGGCTAGGGTTAGGTTTAGATTTCGGGTTACCGGTTAGGGTTAGGTTTAAGTTTATGGTAGGGTAAAGTTAGGGTTAAGGTTTGGGTAGGGTTATATTTAGGGTTAGGTTAAGAGTTAGATTTATGTTTACAGTTAAGTTGAGGGTTTTGGGTAAGTGTTACATTTAGGGTTAGGGTTAGGTTTAGGGCTAGGGCTAGGGTTAGGTTTAGATTTCGGGTTACCGGTTAGGGTTAGGTTTAAGTTTATGGTAGGGTAAAGTTAGGGTTAAGGTTTGGTTAGGGTTAGGGTCAGGGTTAGGATTAGGTTTAGGGTGAGGGTTAGGGTCAGAGTTATTGTAAGGGTTAGGTTTGGGGTTACAGGTGGGTCAAGGTCAAGGTTAGGGTCAGGGTTAAAGTTAGGGTGTGCTTTAGATTAGGGATAGGGTGAAGTTTAAGATAGGGTGAGGGTTAGGGTTATGGCTAAGGTTTGCTTGAGTTTTCAGGTTAGTGTTAAGGTTATGTTTAGGGTTAGGAATAAGTTTATGGGTTCTGTTTACTTTTAGGGTTGGGGTAGATTTTAGGTTAGGGTTAAGTTCAGTGTTACGGTTAGGGTTAGGTTTACGGTTTGTGTTAGGCATTGTGGTTGGTGTGAGGATTAGGTTTAGGATTAGGGTTGGGTAGGGTTAGGATTCTGGTTATGGTAAGGTGTTAGGGATTAGAGGAGTAGTTTTGGGTGAGGGCTTGGGTGAGGGTTCCGGTTAGGCATTGTGGTTCTGGTCATGGTTAGGTTTGGTTTAGGGTTAGAGTTAGTTTTATGATTAGGTTTAGGGTTAGTGTTAGAGTTAGGGTTAGGCTTTGGTGCGAGGGGTTAGGTTTTGGGTTAGGGTTAGGGTTATCGTTAGGGCTTAGGTTTTCAGGTGAGTGTTAGGGTTAGGGTTAGGGATAGTATTAGGGTTAGCTTTTGGGGGTACGGTTAGGGGTTAGGTGAGGGTTACAGTTAGTATTGCAGTTAAGGTTAGGTTTTAGGACAAGTGTTAGGATTAGGGTTAGAGTTAGAGTTAGGGTTAGGTTTAGGGTTAGGTGCAGGGTAAGTTTTAGGTTTAAGTCCTGGTTTAGGGTTAGAGTTAGTGTTCTATTTAGGGTCAAGTTTAGAGTTCGGGTTAGGTTTAGGATTAGGTCTATTGTTGGGCTTAGGATTAGGGTTAGGTTCAGAGCTATTGTAAGGCTTAGGTTTAGGGTTACAGATGGACTAGCTTTACGGTTAGAGTTAGGTTTAAGGTTAGGGTTTGGGCTAGGTTTACGTTTACGGTTATGGTTAGGGTTAGGATTTGGTTGAAGTTTAGCATAGGCTGAGGGTTACTTTTAGGGTTCGGGCTAGAGTTTGGGTTTGTGTTCAGGTTAGTGTTATGGTTAGATTTAGGGTCCAGTTTAGGGTTAGGGGTTATGTTTAGTGTTAGGGTAAGTTTTAGGTTTAGGGTTAGTGTGAAGTTTAGGTTAAGGGTGAGAGTTAGGGTTAGGGTTAGGATTAGGGTTAGTGTTAGACGTTAGGTTTAGGGTGGTAGTTTTAGGTTTATGGTTAGGGTAGGTTTAAGTTTAGGGTGAATGTTAGGGTTAGTGTTAGATTAGGGTTACTGTTCGTGTTAGGGTTACAGTTAGGGTTAGGGATAGCATTAGGTTTAGGGTTAGGAATATAGTTAGGGGTTAGGGTGAGGGTTGGGGATATGGTGAGGGTTAGGTTTAGGTTTACAGTTAAGGTGAGGGTTTAGGGTAATTGTTATGGTTAGGGTTAGAGTTAGGGTCATGGTGAAGATTCAGTTAATAGTGGGGTTCAGGGTTAATGTCAGATTTAGGGTTAAGGTTAGTGTTAGGGTTAGGTTTAGGTTAGGGTTAAGGTAGCGGTCAGGTTAGGGTTAAGACTAGGTTTACGGTAAAGTGTAAGGCTAGGTTAGGATTAGGTTTAGAGTTAGTGCTAGGGTTTAGGGTTAGGGTTAAGGTCAGGTTTAGAGTTATTGTTAGGTTTACGGTTAAGGTTAGGGTAGAGTTAAGGTTAAGGTCAAGTTTAAGGTTAGGGTAAGAGTTAGGTTTACGTCAGGTTTAGGGTTAGGATGAGGGATAGGATTAGGGAAAGGGTTAGGGTTTCGTGTGAGGATTAGTGTTATGTTTACATTAAGCTGATGTTTTTGGGTGTTACAGTAAGGTTTAGTGTTAGAGTTAGGTTAGGTTTAGAGTTAGGGCTAGAGTATGGTGATAGTGCTTTAGGCTTAGGTTTAGGGTGGAATTTAGGTTAAGGATGAGGGTTAGGGTTGGGGTAGGTGTTTGGATTAATGTTAGGGTCAGGTTTAGGGTTTGGGTTTAGAGTTCAGGTTAGATTCAGGGTTAGGGTTAGATTTAGGTTTAGGGTTAGGGTTAGGTTTAGTGTTAGTTTAGCTTAGGGTTAGGGTTTGAATGAAGTTAGGGTAGGTTTAGGGTTATGGTTAGGTTGAAATTTTGGTTAAGTGTGAGGGTTTGGTTTCGGGTTAGGGTTAGAGTTAGGGTTAGTGGTTAAGGATAGGTTTAGGATTAAGGTTAGGTTTAGGCTAAGCATTAGGGTTAGAGTTAGGGTTAGTGGTTAGTGTTTCAGTTAGGTTTAGGATAGGGTTATAATTAGGGTTAAGTTTAGGGTTACGGTAAGAGTTAGATTTACCTTTACAGTTAAGGTGAGGGTTTAGGGTAAGTGTTATAGTTAGGGTTCGAGTTCGAGTTTGGGTTAGGTTTAGGGTGAAGTTTCAGTTAATAGTCAGGGTCAGGGTAAGCGTTAGGGTTAAGATTACAGTTAGGGTTAAGTTTAGTGTTAGGGTTAGGGTTAGGGGAGGGGTAAGATTAGGGTTAAGGCGAGGTTTACGGTAAAGGGTAGGGCTAGGTTAGGGTTAGGTTTAGAGTTAGAGCTAGTACTAGGGTTTAGGGTAAGAGGTAGGGTCAGGTTTAGAGTTTTTGTTAGTTTTAGGGTGGAGTTAAGGTTAAGCTTAGCGTTAGGGTAAGTGTTAGGTTTAGGTCAGGGTTAAGGTTAGGATTAGGGATAGGGTTAGGGTTAGGGAAAGGGTTAGGTGTTCGTGGGAGGGTTAGTGTTAGGTTTACACTTAAGCTGATGTTTTGCAGTGTCACGGTTAGGTCAGGGTTGTAGTTAGGGTTAGGATGAGGTTTAGGTTTAGGGCTATATTTAGGGGATAGTTTAGGGTTAGGTTTAGATTTAGGGTTAAGGTTAGGCTTAGGTTTATCTTGAAATTTATGTTAAGGATGAGGGTTAGGGTTAGCGTTAGGGTTAGGTGTTTGGGTTAAGGTTAGGGTTAGGTTTAGGGTTTGGGTTAGGGTTAGGTGTTTCGGTTAATGTTAGGGTCAGGTTTAGGGTAAGGGTTAGGGTTCGGTTTAGGATCAGGCTTAGGGTTAGGGTTAGAATTAGGGTTAGTGGTTAGGGTTAGGCTTAGGGTTAAGGTTAGGTTTAGGCTAAAGATCAGGATTTGATTCCGAGTTAGGTGTTAGTGTTTCGGTTAGGTTTAGGGTAGGGTTATATTTAGGGTTAGGTTAAGAGTTAGATTTATGTTTACAGTTAAGGTGAGGGTTTTGGGTAAGTGTTACATTTAGGTTTAGGGTTAGGGTTAGGTTTAGGGCTAGGGCTAGGGTTAGGTTTAGATTTCAGGTTACCGGTTAGGGTTAGGTTTAAGTTTATGGTAGGGTAAAGTTAGGGTTAAGGTTTGGTTAGGGTTAGGGTCAGGGTTAGGATTAGGTTTAGGGTGAGGGTTAGGGTCAGAGTTATTGTAAGGGTTAGGTTTGGGGTTACAGGTGGGTCAAGGTCAAGGTTAGGGTCAGGGTTAAAGTTAGGGTGTGCTTTAGATTAGGGATAGGGTGAAGTTTAAGATAGGGTGAGGGTTAGGGTTATGGCTAAGGTTTGCTTGAGTTTTCAGGTTAGTGTTAAGGTTATGTTTAGGGTTAGGAATAAGTTTATGGGTTCTGTTTACTTTTAGGGTTGGGGTAGATTTTAGGTTAGGGTTAAGTTCAGTGTTACGGTTAGGGTTAGGTTTACGGTTTGTGTTAGGCATTGTGGTTGGTGTGAGGATTAGGTTTAGGATTAGGGTTGGGTAGGGTTAGGATTCTGGTTATGGTAAGGTGTTAGGGATTAGAGGAGTAGTTTTGGGTGAGGGCTTGGGTGAGGGTTCCGGTTAGGCATTGTGGTTCTGGTCATGGTTAGGTTTGGTTTAGGGTTAGGGTTAGTTTTATGATTAGGTTTAGGGTTAGTGTTAGAGTTAGGGTTAGGCTTTGGTGCGAGGGGTTAGGTTTTGGGTTAGGGTTAGGGTTATCGTTAGGGCTTAGGTTTTCAGGTGAGTGTTAGGGTTAGGGTTAGGGATAGCGTTAGGGTTAGCTTTTGGGGGTACGGTTAGGGGTTAGGTGAGGGTTACAGTTAGTATTGCAGTTAAGGTTAGGTTTTAGGACAAGTGTTAGGATTAGGGTTAGAGTTAGAGTTAGGGTTAGGTTTAGGGTTAGGTGCAGGGTAAGTTTTAGGTTTAAGTCCTGGTTTAGGGTTAGAGTTAGTGTTCTATTTAGGGTCAAGTTTAGAGTTCGGGTTAGGTTTAGGATTAGGTCTATTGTTGGGCTTAGGATTAGGGTTAGGTTCAGAGCTATTGTAAGGCTTAGGTTTAGGGTTACAGATGGACTAGCTTTACGGTTAGAGTTAGGTTTAAGGTTAGGGTTTGGGCTAGGTTTACGTTTACGGTTATGGTTAGGGTTAGGATTTGGTTGAAGTTTAGCATAGGCTGAGGGTTACTTTTAGGGTTCGGGCTAGAGTTTGGGTTTGTGTTCAGGTTAGTGTTATGGTTAGATTTAGGGTCCAGTTTAGGGTTAGGGGTTATGTTTAGTGTTAGGGTAAGTTTTAGGTTTAGGGTTAGTGTGAAGTTTAGGTTAAGGGTGAGAGTTAGGGTTAGGGTTAGGATTAGGGTTAGTGTTAGACGTTAGGTTTAGGGTGGTAGTTTTAGGTTTATGGTTAGGGTAGGTTTAAGTTTAGGGTGAATGTTAGGGTTAGTGTTAGATTAGGGTTACTGTTCGTGTTAGGGTTACAGTTAGGGTTAGGGATAGCATTAGGTTTAGGGTTAGGAATATAGTTAGGGGTTAGGGTGAGGGTTGGGGATATGGTGAGGGTTAGGTTTAGGTTTACAGTTAAGGTGAGGGTTTAGGGTAATTGTTATGGTTAGGGTTAGAGTTAGGGTCATGGTGAAGATTCAGTTAATAGTGGGGTTCAGGGTTAATGTCAGATTTAGGGTTAAGGTTAGTGTTAGGGTTAGGTTTAGGTTAGGGTTAAGGTAGCGGTCAGGTTAGGGTTAAGACTAGGTTTACGGTAAAGTGTAAGGCTAGGTTAGGATTAGGTTTAGAGTTAGTGCTAGGGTTTAGGGTTAGGGTTAAGGTCAGGTTTAGAGTTATTGTTAGGTTTACGGTTAAGGTTAGGGTAGAGTTAAGGTTAAGGTCAAGTTTAAGGTTAGGGTAAGAGTTAGGTTTACGTCAGGTTTAGGGTTAGGATGAGGGATAGGATTAGGGAAAGGGTTAGGGTTTCGTGTGAGGATTAGTGTTATGTTTACATTAAGCTGATGTTTTTGGGTGTTACAGTAAGGTTTAGTGTTAGAGTTAGGTTAGGTTTAGAGTTAGGGCTAGAGTATGGTGATAGTGCTTTAGGCTTAGGTTTAGGGTGGAATTTAGGTTAAGGATGAGGGTTAGGGTTGGGGTAGGTGTTTGGATTAATGTTAGGGTCAGGTTTAGGGTTTGGGTTTAGAGTTCAGGTTAGATTCAGGGTTAGGGTTAGATTTAGGTTTAGGGTTAGGGTTAGGTTTAGTGTTAGTTTAGCTTAGGGTTAGGGTTTGAATGAAGTTAGGGTAGGTTTAGGGTTATGGTTAGGTTGAAATTTTGGTTAAGTGTGAGGGTTTGGTTTCGGGTTAGGGTTAGAGTTAGGGTTAGTGGTTAAGGATAGGTTTAGGGTTAAGGTTAGGTTTAGGCTAAGCATTAGGGTTAGAGTTAGGGTTAGTGGTTAGTGTTTCAGTTAGGTTTAGGATAGGGTTATAATTAGGGTTAAGTTTAGGGTTACGGTAAGAGTTAGATTTACGTTTACAGTTAAGGTGAGGGTTTAGGGTAAGTGTTATAGTTAGGGTTCGAGTTCGAGTTTGGGTTAGGTTTAGGGTGAAGTTTCAGTTAATAGTCAGGGTCAGGGTAAGCGTTAGGGTTAAGATTACAGTTAGGGTTAAGTTTAGTGTTAGGGTTAGGGTTAGGGGAGGGGTAAGATTAGGGTTAAGGCGAGGTTTACGGTAAAGGGTAGGGCTAGGTTAGGGTTAGGTTTAGAGTTAGAGCTAGTACTAGGGTTTAGGGTAAGAGGTAGGGTCAGGTTTAGAGTTTTTGTTAGTTTTAGGGTGGAGTTAAGGTTAAGCTTAGCGTTAGGGTAAGTGTTAGGTTTAGGTCAGGGTTAAGGTTAGGATTAGGGATAGGGTTAGGGTTAGGGAAAGGGTTAGGTGTTCGTGGGAGGGTTAGTGTTAGGTTTACACTTAAGCTGATGTTTTGCAGTGTCACGGTTAGGTCAGGGTTGTAGTTAGGGTTAGGATGAGGTTTAGGTTTAGGGCTATATTTAGGGGATAGTTTAGGGTTAGGTTTAGATTTAGGGTTAAGGTTAGGCTTAGGTTTATCTTGAAATTTATGTTAAGGATGAGGGTTAGGGTTAGCGTTAGGGTTAGGTGTTTGGGTTAAGGTTAGGGTTAGGTTTAGGGTTTGGGTTAGGGTTAGGTGTTTCGGTTAATGTTAGGGTCAGGTTTAGGGTAAGGGTTAGGGTTCGGTTTAGGATCAGGCTTAGGGTTAGGGTTAGAATTAGGGTTAGTGGTTAGGGTTAGGCTTAGGGTTAAGGTTAGGTTTAGGCTAAAGATCAGGATTTGATTCCGAGTTAGGTGTTAGTGTTTCGGTTAGGTTTAGGGTAGGGTTATATTTAGGGTTAGGTTAAGAGTTAGATTTATGTTTACAGTTAAGGTGAGGGTTTTGGGTAAGTGTTACATTTAGGTTTAGGGTTAGGGTTAGGTTTAGGGCTAGGGCTAGGGTTAGGTTTAGATTTCAGGTTACCGGTTAGGGTTAGGTTTAAGTTTATGGTAGGGTAAAGTTAGGGTTAAGGTTTGGTTAGGGTTAGGGTCAGGGTTAGGATTAGGTTTAGGGTGAGGGTTAGGGTCAGAGTTATTGTAAGGGTTAGGTTTGGGGTTACAGGTGGGTCAAGGTCAAGGTTAGGGTCAGGGTTAAAGTTAGGGTGTGCTTTAGATTAGGGATAGGGTGAAGTTTAAGATAGGGTGAGGGTTAGGGTTATGGCTAAGGTTTGCTTGAGTTTTCAGGTTAGTGTTAAGGTTATGTTTAGGGTTAGGAATAAGTTTATGGGTTCTGTTTACTTTTAGGGTTGGGGTAGATTTTAGGTTAGGGTTAAGTTCAGTGTTACGGTTAGGGTTAGGTTTACGGTTTGTGTTAGGCATTGTGGTTGGTGTGAGGATTAGGTTTAGGATTAGGGTTGGGTAGGGTTAGGATTCTGGTTATGGTAAGGTGTTAGGGATTAGAGGAGTAGTTTTGGGTGAGGGCTTGGGTGAGGGTTCCGGTTAGGCATTGTGGTTCTGGTCATGGTTAGGTTTGGTTTAGGGTTAGGGTTAGTTTTATGATTAGGTTTAGGGTTAGTGTTAGAGTTAGGGTTAGGCTTTGGTGCGAGGGGTTAGGTTTTGGGTTAGGGTTAGGGTTATCGTTAGGGCTTAGGTTTTCAGGTGAGTGTTAGGGTTAGGGTTAGGGATAGCGTTAGGGTTAGCTTTTGGGGGTACGGTTAGGGGTTAGGTGAGGGTTACAGTTAGTATTGCAGTTAAGGTTAGGTTTTAGGACAAGTGTTAGGATTAGGGTTAGAGTTAGAGTTAGGGTTAGGTTTAGGGTTAGGTGCAGGGTAAGTTTTAGGTTTAAGTCCTGGTTTAGGGTTAGAGTTAGTGTTCTATTTAGGGTCAAGTTTAGAGTTCGGGTTAGGTTTAGGATTAGGTCTATTGTTGGGCTTAGGATTAGGGTTAGGTTCAGAGCTATTGTAAGGCTTAGGTTTAGGGTTACAGATGGACTAGCTTTACGGTTAGAGTTAGGTTTAAGGTTAGGGTTTGGGCTAGGTTTACGTTTACGGTTATGGTTAGGGTTAGGATTTGGTTGAAGTTTAGCATAGGCTGAGGGTTACTTTTAGGGTTCGGGCTAGAGTTTGGGTTTGTGTTCAGGTTAGTGTTATGGTTAGATTTAGGGTCCAGTTTAGGGTTAGGGGTTAGGTTTAGTGTTAGGGTTAGTTTTAGGTTTAGGGTTAGTGTGAAGTTTAGGTTAAGGGTGAGAGTTAGGGTTAGGGTTAGGATTAGGGTTAGTGTTAGACGTTAGGTTTAGGGTGGTAGTTTTAGGTTTATGGTTAGGGTAGGTTTAAGTTTAGGGTTAATGTTAGGGTTAGTGTTAGATTAGGGTTACTGTTCGTGTTAGGGTTACAGTTAGGGTTAGGGATAGCATTAGGTTTAGGGTTAGGAATATAGTTAGGGGTTAGGGTGAGGGTTGGGGATATGGTGAGGGTTAGGTTTAGGTTTACAGTTAAGGTGAGGGTTTAGGGTAATTGTTATGGTTAGGGTTAGAGTTAGGGTCATGGTGAAGATTCAGTTAATAGTGGGGTTCAGGGTTAATGTTAGATTTAGGGTTAAGGTTAGTGTTAGGGTTAGGTTTAGGTTAGGGTTAAGGTAGCGGTCAGGTTAGGGTTAAGACTAGGTTTACGGTAAAGTGTAAGGCTAGGTTAGGATTAGGTTTAGAGTTAGTTCTAGGGTTTAGGGTTAGGGTTAAGGTAAGGTTTGCAGTTATTGTTAGGTTTACGGTTAAGGTTAGGTTAGAGTTAAGGTTCAGGTTAAGTTTAAGGTTAGGGTAAGAGTTAGGTTAACGTCAGGTTTAGGGTTAGGATGAGGGATAGGGTTAGGGAAAGGGTTAGGGTTTCGTGTGAGGATTAGTGTTATGTTTATATTAAGCTGATGTTTTTGGGTGTTACAGTAAGGTTTAGGGTTAGAGTTAGGTTAGGTTTAGAGTTAGGGCTAGAGTATGGTGATAGTGCTTTAGGCTTAGGTTTAGGGTGGAATTTAGGTTAAGGATGAGGGTTAGGGTTGGGGTAGGTGTTTGGATTAATGTTAGGGTCAGGTTTAGGGTTTGGGTTTAGAGTTCAGGTTAGATTCAGGGTTAGGGTTAGATTTAGGTTTAGGGTTAGGGTTAGGTTTAGTGTTAGTTTAGCTTAGGGTTAGGGTTTGAATGAAGTTAGGGTAGGTTTAGGGTTATGGTTAGGTTGAAATTTTGGTTAAGTGTGAGGGTTTGGTTTCGGGTTAGGGTTAGAGTTAGGGTTAGTGGTTAAGGATAGGTTTAGGATTAAGGTTAGGTTTAGGCTAAGCATTAGGGTTAGAGTTAGGGTTAGTGGTTAGTGTTTCAGTTAGGTTTAGGATAGGGTTATAATTAGGGTTAAGTTTAGGGTTACGGTAAGAGTTAGATTTACGTTTACAGTTAAGGTGAGGGTTTAGGGTAAGTGTTATAGTTAGGGTTCGAGTTCGAGTTTGGGTTAGGTTTAGGGTGAAGTTTCAGTTAATAGTCAGGGTCAGGGTAAGCGTTAGGGTTAAGATTACAGTTAGGGCTAAGTTTAGTGTTAGGGTTAGGGTTAGGGGAGGGGTAAGGTTAGGGTTAAGGCGAGGTTTACGGTAAAGGGTAGGGCTAGGTTAGGGTTAGGTTTAGAGTTAGAGCTAGTACTAGGGTTTAGGGTAAGAGGTAGGGTCAGGTTTAGAGTTTTTGTTAGTTTTAGGGTGGAGTTAAGGTTAAGCTTAGCGTTAGGGTAAGTGTTAGGTTTAGGTCAGGGTTAAGGTTAGGATTAGGGATAGGGTTAGGGTTAGGGAAAGGGTTAGGTGTTCGTGGGAGGGTTAGTGTTAGGTTTACACTTAAGCTGATGTTTTGCAGTGTCACGGTTAGGTCAGGGTTGTAGTTAGGGTTAGGATGAGGTTTAGGTTTAGGGCTATATTTAGGGGATAGTTTAGGGTTAGGTTTAGATTTAGGGTTAAGGTTAGGCTTAGGTTTATCTTGAAATTTATGTTAAGGATGAGGGTTAGGGTTAGCGTTAGGGTTAGGTGTTTGGGTTAAGGTTAGGGTTAGGTTTAGGGTTTGGGTTAGGGTTAGGTGTTTCGGTTAATGTTAGGGTCAGGTTTAGGGTAAGGGTTAGGGTTCGGTTTAGGATCAGGCTTAGGGTTCGGATTAGAATTAGGGTTAGTGGTTAGGTTTAGGCTTAGCGTTAAGGTTAGGTTTAGGCTAAAGATCAGGATTTGATTCCGAGTTAGGTGTTAGTGTTTCGGTTAGGTTTAGGGTAGGGTTATATTTAGGGTTAGGTTAAGAGTTAGATTTATGTTTACAGTTAAGGTGAGGGTTTTGGGTAAGTGTTACATTTAGGGTTAGGGTTAGGTTTAGGGCTAGGGCTAGGGTTAGGTTTAGATTTCGGGTTACCGGTTAGGGTTAGGTTTAAGTTTATGGTAGGGTAAAGTTAGGGTTAAGGTTTGGGTAGGGTTATATTTAGGGTTAGGTTAAGAGTTAGATTTATGTTTACAGTTAAGTTGAGGGTTTTGGGTAAGTGTTACATTTAGGGTTAGGGTTAGGTTTAGGGCTAGGGCTAGGGTTAGGTTTAGATTTCGGGTTACCGGTTAGGGTTAGGTTTAAGTTTATGGTAGGGTAAAGTTAGGGTTAAGGTTTGGTTAGGGTTAGGGTCAGGGTTAGGATTAGGTTTAGGGTGAGGGTTAGGGTCAGAGTTATTGTAAGGGTTAGGTTTGGGGTTACAGGTGGGTCAAGGTCAAGGTTAGGGTCAGGGTTAAAGTTAGGGTGTGCTTTAGATTAGGGATAGGGTGAAGTTTAAGATAGGGTGAGGGTTAGGGTTATGGCTAAGGTTTGCTTGAGTTTTCAGGTTAGTGTTAAGGTTATGTTTAGGGTTAGGAATAAGTTTATGGGTTCTGTTTACTTTTAGGGTTGGGGTAGATTTTAGGTTAGGGTTAAGTTCAGTGTTACGGTTAGGGTTAGGTTTACGGTTTGTGTTAGGCATTGTGGTTGGTGTGAGGATTAGGTTTAGGATTAGGGTTGGGTAGGGTTAGGATTCTGGTTATGGTAAGGTGTTAGGGATTAGAGGAGTAGTTTTGGGTGAGGGCTTGGGTGAGGGTTCCGGTTAGGCATTGTGGTTCTGGTCATGGTTAGGTTTGGTTTAGGGTTAGAGTTAGTTTTATGATTAGGTTTAGGGTTAGTGTTAGAGTTAGGGTTAGGCTTTGGTGCGAGGGGTTAGGTTTTGGGTTAGGGTTAGGGTTATCGTTAGGGCTTAGGTTTTCAGGTGAGTGTTAGGGTTAGGGTTAGGGATAGTATTAGGGTTAGCTTTTGGGGGTACGGTTAGGGGTTAGGTGAGGGTTACAGTTAGTATTGCAGTTAAGGTTAGGTTTTAGGACAAGTGTTAGGATTAGGGTTAGAGTTAGAGTTAGGGTTAGGTTTAGGGTTAGGTGCAGGGTAAGTTTTAGGTTTAAGTCCTGGTTTAGGGTTAGAGTTAGTGTTCTATTTAGGGTCAAGTTTAGAGTTCGGGTTAGGTTTAGGATTAGGTCTATTGTTGGGCTTAGGATTAGGGTTAGGTTCAGAGCTATTGTAAGGCTTAGGTTTAGGGTTACAGATGGACTAGCTTTACGGTTAGAGTTAGGTTTAAGGTTAGGGTTTGGGCTAGGTTTACGTTTACGGTTATGGTTAGGGTTAGGATTTGGTTGAAGTTTAGCATAGGCTGAGGGTTACTTTTAGGGTTCGGGCTAGAGTTTGGGTTTGTGTTCAGGTTAGTGTTATGGTTAGATTTAGGGTCCAGTTTAGGGTTAGGGGTTATGTTTAGTGTTAGGGTAAGTTTTAGGTTTAGGGTTAGTGTGAAGTTTAGGTTAAGGGTGAGAGTTAGGGTTAGGGTTAGGATTAGGGTTAGTGTTAGACGTTAGGTTTAGGGTGGTAGTTTTAGGTTTATGGTTAGGGTAGGTTTAAGTTTAGGGTGAATGTTAGGGTTAGTGTTAGATTAGGGTTACTGTTCGTGTTAGGGTTACAGTTAGGGTTAGGGATAGCATTAGGTTTAGGGTTAGGAATATAGTTAGGGGTTAGGGTGAGGGTTGGGGATATGGTGAGGGTTAGGTTTAGGTTTACAGTTAAGGTGAGGGTTTAGGGTAATTGTTATGGTTAGGGTTAGAGTTAGGGTCATGGTGAAGATTCAGTTAATAGTGGGGTTCAGGGTTAATGTCAGATTTAGGGTTAAGGTTAGTGTTAGGGTTAGGTTTAGGTTAGGGTTAAGGTAGCGGTCAGGTTAGGGTTAAGACTAGGTTTACGGTAAAGTGTAAGGCTAGGTTAGGATTAGGTTTAGAGTTAGTGCTAGGGTTTAGGGTTAGGGTTAAGGTCAGGTTTAGAGTTATTGTTAGGTTTACGGTTAAGGTTAGGGTAGAGTTAAGGTTAAGGTCAAGTTTAAGGTTAGGGTAAGAGTTAGGTTTACGTCAGGTTTAGGGTTAGGATGAGGGATAGGATTAGGGAAAGGGTTAGGGTTTCGTGTGAGGATTAGTGTTATGTTTACATTAAGCTGATGTTTTTGGGTGTTACAGTAAGGTTTAGGGTTAGAGTTAGGTTAGGTTTAGAGTTAGGGCTAGTGTATGGTGATAGTGCTTTAGGCTTAGGTTTAGGGTGGAATTTAGGTTAAGGATGAGGGTTAGGGTTGGGGTAGGTGTTTGGATTAATGTTAGGGTCAGGTTTAGGGTTTGGGTTTAGAGTTCAGGTTAGATTCAGGGTTAGGGTTAGATTTAGGTTTAGGGTTAGGGTTAGGTTTAGTGTTAGTTTAGCTTAGGGTTAGGGTTTGAATGAAGTTAGGGTAGGTTTAGGGTTATGGTTAGGTTGAAATTTTGGTTAAGTGTGAGGGTTTGGTTTCGGGTTAGGGTTAGAGTTAGGGTTAGTGGTTAAGGATAGGTTTAGGATTAAGGTTAGGTTTAGGCTAAGCATTAGGGTTAGAGTTAGGGTTAGTGGTTAGTGTTTCAGTTAGGTTTAGGATAGGGTTATAATTAGGGTTAAGTTTAGGGTTACGGTAAGAGTTAGATTTACGTTTACAGTTAAGGTGAGGGTTTAGGGTAAGTGTTATAGTTAGGGTTCGAGTTCGAGTTTGGGTTAGGTTTAGGGTGAAGTTTCAGTTAATAGTCAGGGTCAGGGTAAGCGTTAGGGTTAAGATTACAGTTAGGGTTAAGTTTAGTGTTAGGGTTAGGGTTAGGGGAGGGGTAAGATTAGGGTTAAGGCGAGGTTTACGGTAAAGGGTAGGGCTAGGTTAGGGTTAGGTTTAGAGTTAGAGCTAGTACTAGGGTTTAGGGTAAGAGGTAGGGTCAGGTTTAGAGTTTTTGTTAGTTTTAGGGTGGAGTTAAGGTTAAGCTTAGCGTTAGGGTAAGTGTTAGGTTTAGGTCAGGGTTAAGGTTAGGATTAGGGATAGGGTTAGGGTTAGGGAAAGGGTTAGGTGTTCGTGGGAGGGTTAGTGTTAGGTTTACACTTAAGCTGATGTTTTGCAGTGTCACGGTTAGGTCAGGGTTGTAGTTAGGGTTAGGATGAGGTTTAGGTTTAGGGCTATATTTAGGGGATAGTTTAGGGTTAGGTTTAGATTTAGGGTTAAGGTTAGGCTTAGGTTTATCTTGAAATTTATGTTAAGGATGAGGGTTAGGGTTAGCGTTAGGGTTAGGTGTTTGGGTTAAGGTTAGGGTTAGGTTTAGGGTTTGGGTTAGGGTTAGGTGTTTCGGTTAATGTTAGGGTCAGGTTTAGGGTAAGGGTTAGGGTTCGGTTTAGGATCAGGCTTAGGGTTAGGGTTAGAATTAGGGTTAGTGGTTAGGGTTAGGCTTAGGGTTAAGGTTAGGTTTAGGCTAAAGATCAGGATTTGATTCCGAGTTAGGTGTTAGTGTTTCGGTTAGGTTTAGGGTAGGGTTATATTTAGGGTTAGGTTAAGAGTTAGATTTATGTTTACAGTTAAGGTGAGGGTTTTGGGTAAGTGTTACATTTAGGTTTAGGGTTAGGGTTAGGTTTAGGGCTAGGGCTAGGGTTAGGTTTAGATTTCAGGTTACCGGTTAGGGTTAGGTTTAAGTTTATGGTAGGGTAAAGTTAGGGTTAAGGTTTGGTTAGGGTTAGGGTCAGGGTTAGGATTAGGTTTAGGGTGAGGGTTAGGGTCAGAGTTATTGTAAGGGTTAGGTTTGGGGTTACAGGTGGGTCAAGGTCAAGGTTAGGGTCAGGGTTAAAGTTAGGGTGTGCTTTAGATTAGGGATAGGGTGAAGTTTAAGATAGGGTGAGGGTTAGGGTTATGGCTAAGGTTTGCTTGAGTTTTCAGGTTAGTGTTAAGGTTATGTTTAGGGTTAGGAATAAGTTTATGGGTTCTGTTTACTTTTAGGGTTGGGGTAGATTTTAGGTTAGGGTTAAGTTCAGTGTTACGGTTAGGGTTAGGTTTACGGTTTGTGTTAGGCATTGTGGTTGGTGTGAGGATTAGGTTTAGGATTAGGGTTGGGTAGGGTTAGGATTCTGGTTATGGTAAGGTGTTAGGGATTAGAGGAGTAGTTTTGGGTGAGGGCTTGGGTGAGGGTTCCGGTTAGGCATTGTGGTTCTGGTCATGGTTAGGTTTGGTTTAGGGTTAGGGTTAGTTTTATGATTAGGTTTAGGGTTAGTGTTAGAGTTAGGGTTAGGCTTTGGTGCGAGGGGTTAGGTTTTGGGTTAGGGTTAGGGTTATCGTTAGGGCTTAGGTTTTCAGGTGAGTGTTAGGGTTAGGGTTAGGGATAGCGTTAGGGTTAGCTTTTGGGGGTACGGTTAGGGGTTAGGTGAGGGTTACAGTTAGTATTGCAGTTAAGGTTAGGCTTTAGGACAAGTGTTAGGATTAGGGTTAGAGTTAGAGTTAGGGTTAGGTTTAGGGTTAGGTGCAGGGTAAGTTTTAGGTTTAAGTCCTGGTTTAGGGTTAGAGTTAGTGTTCTATTTAGGGTCAAGTTTAGAGTTCGGGTTAGGTTTAGGATTAGGTCTATTGTTGGGCTTAGGATTAGGGTTAGGTTCAGAGCTATTGTAAGGCTTAGGTTTAGGGTTACAGATGGACTAGCTTTACGGTTAGAGTTAGGTTTAAGGTTAGGGTTTGGGCTAGGTTTACGTTTACGGTTATGGTTAGGGTTAGGATTTGGTTGAAGTTTAGCATAGGCTGAGGGTTACTTTTAGGGTTCGGGCTAGAGTTTGGGTTTGTGTTCAGGTTAGTGTTATGGTTAGATTTAGGGTCCAGTTTAGGGTTAGGGGTTAGGTTTAGTGTTAGGGTTAGTTTTAGGTTTAGGGTTAGTGTGAAGTTTAGGTTAAGGGTGAGAGTTAGGGTTAGGGTTAGGATTAGGGTTAGTGTTAGACGTTAGGTTTAGGGTGGTAGTTTTAGGTTTATGGTTAGGGTAGGTTTAAGTTTAGGGTTAATGTTAGGGTTAGTGTTAGATTAGGGTTACTGTTCGTGTTAGGGTTACAGTTAGGGTTAGGGATAGCATTAGGTTTAGGGTTAGGAATATAGTTAGGGGTTAGGGTGAGGGTTGGGGATATGGTGAGGGTTAGGTTTAGGTTTACAGTTAAGGTGAGGGTTTAGGGTAATTGTTATGGTTAGGGTTAGAGTTAGGGTCATGGTGAAGATTCAGTTAATAGTGGGGTTCAGGGTTAATGTTAGATTTAGGGTTAAGGTTAGTGTTAGGGTTAGGTTTAGGTTAGGGTTAAGGTAGCGGTCAGGTTAGGGTTAAGACTAGGTTTACGGTAAAGTGTAAGGCTAGGTTAGGATTAGGTTTAGAGTTAGTGCTAGGGTTTAGGGTTAGGGTTAAGGTAAGGTTTGCAGTTATTGTTAGGTTTACGGTTAAGGTTAGGTTAGAGTTAAGGTTCAGGTTAAGTTTAAGGTTAGGGTAAGAGTTAGGTTAACGTCAGGTTTAGGGTTAGGATGAGGGATAGGGTTAGGGAAAGGGTTAGGGTTTCGTGTGAGGATTAGTGTTATGTTTATATTAAGCTGATGTTTTTGGGTGTTACAGTAAGGTTTAGGGTTAGAGTTAGGTTAGGTTTAGAGTTAGGGCTAGAGTATGGTGATAGTGCTTTAGGCTTAGGTTTAGGGTGGAATTTAGGTTAAGGATGAGGGTTAGGGTTGGGGTAGGTGTTTGGATTAATGTTAGGGTCAGGTTTAGGGTTTGGGTTTAGAGTTCAGGTTAGATTCAGGGTTAGGGTTAGATTTAGGTTTAGGGTTAGGGTTAGGTTTAGTGTTAGTTTAGCTTAGGGTTAGGGTTTGAATGAAGTTAGGGTAGGTTTAGGGTTATGGTTAGGTTGAAATTTTGGTTAAGTGTGAGGGTTTGGTTTCGGGTTAGGGTTAGAGTTAGGGTTAGTGGTTAAGGATAGGTTTAGGGTTAAGGTTAGGTTTAGGCTAAGCATTAGGGTTAGAGTTAGGGTTAGTGGTTAGTGTTTCAGTTAGGTTTAGGATAGGGTTATAATTAGGGTTAAGTTTAGGGTTACGGTAAGAGTTAGATTTACGTTTACAGTTAAGGTGAGGGTTTAGGGTAAGTGTTATAGTTAGGGTTCGAGTTCGAGTTTGGGTTAGGTTTAGGGTGAAGTTTCAGTTAATAGTCAGGGTCAGGGTAAGCGTTAGGGTTAAGATTACAGTTAGGGCTAAGTTTAGTGTTAGGGTTAGGGTTAGGGGAGGGGTAAGGTTAGGGTTAAGGCGAGGTTTACGGTAAAGGGTAGGGCTAGGTTAGGGTTAGGTTTAGAGTTAGAGCTAGTACTAGGGTTTAGGGTAAGAGGTAGGGTCAGGTTTAGAGTTTTTGTTAGTTTTAGGGTGGAGTTAAGGTTAAGCTTAGCGTTAGGGTAAGTGTTAGGTTTAGGTCAGGGTTAAGGTTAGGATTAGGGATAGGGTTAGGGTTAGGGAAAGGGTTAGGTGTTCGTGGGAGGGTTAGTGTTAGGTTTACACTTAAGCTGATGTTTTGCAGTGTCACGGTTAGGTCAGGGTTGTAGTTAGGGTTAGGATGAGGTTTAGGTTTAGGGCTATATTTAGGGGATAGTTTAGGGTTAGGTTTAGATTTAGGGTTAAGGTTAGGCTTAGGTTTATCTTGAAATTTATGTTAAGGATGAGGGTTAGGGTTAGCGTTAGGGTTAGGTGTTTGGGTTAAGGTTAGGGTTAGGTTTAGAGTTTGGGTTAGGGTTAGGTGTTTCGGTTAATGTTAGGGTCAGGTTTAGGGTAAGGGTTAGGGTTCGGTTTAGGATCAGGCTTAGGGTTCGGATTAGAATTAGGGTTAGTGGTTAGGTTTAGGCTTAGCGTTAAGGTTAGGTTTAGGCTAAAGATCAGGATTTGATTCCGAGTTAGGTGTTAGTGTTTCGGTTAGGTTTAGGGTAGGGTTATATTTAGGGTTAGGTTAAGAGTTAGATTTATGTTTACAGTTAAGGTGAGGGTTTTGGGTAAGTGTTACATTTAGGGTTAGGGTTAGGTTTAGGGCTAGGGCTAGGGTTAGGTTTAGATTTCGGGTTACCGGTTAGGGTTAGGTTTAAGTTTATGGTAGGGTAAAGTTAGGGTTAAGGTTTGGGTAGGGTTATATTTAGGGTTAGGTTAAGAGTTAGATTTATGTTTACAGTTAAGTTGAGGGTTTTGGGTAAGTGTTACATTTAGGGTTAGGGTTAGGTTTAGGGCTAGGGCTAGGGTTAGGTTTAGATTTCGGGTTACCGGTTAGGGTTAGGTTTAAGTTTATGGTAGGGTAAAGTTAGGGTTAAGGTTTGGTTAGGGTTAGGGTCAGGGTTAGGATTAGGTTTAGGGTGAGGGTTAGGGTCAGAGTTATTGTAAGGGTTAGGTTTGGGGTTACAGGTGGGTCAAGGTCAAGGTTAGGTTCAGGGTTAAAGTTAGGGTGTGCTTTAGATTAGGGATAGGGTGAAGTTTAAGATAGGGTGAGGGTTAGGGTTATGGCTAAGGTTTGCTTCAGTTTTCAGGTTAGTGTTAAGGTTATGTTTAGGGTTAGGAATAAGTTTATGGGTTCTGTTTACTTTTAAGGTTGGGTAGATTTTAGGTTAGGGTTAAGTTCAGTGTTACGGTTAGGGTTAGGTTTACGGTTTGTGTTAGGCATTGTGGTTGGTGTGAGGATTAGGTTTAGGATTAGGGTTGGGTAGGGTTAGGATTCTGGTTATGGTAAGGTGTTAGGGATTAGAGGAGTAGTTTTGGGTGAGGGCTTGGGTGAGGGTTCCGGTTAGGCATTGTGGTTCTGGTCATGGTTAGGTTTGGTTTAGGGTTAGGGTTAGTTTTATGATTAGGTTTAGGGTTAGTGTTAGAGTTAGGGTTAGGCTTTGGTGCGAGGGGTTAGGTTTTGGGTTAGGGTTCTGGTTATGGTAAGGTGTTAGGGATTAGAGGAGTAGTTTTGGGTGAGGGCTTGGGTGAGGGTTCCGGTTAGGCATTGTGGTTCTGGTCATGGTTAGGTTTGGTTTAGGGTTAGGGTTAGTTTTATGATTAGGTTTAGGGTTAGTGTTAGAGTTAGGGTTAGGCTTTGGTGCGAGGGGTTAGGTTTTGGGTTAGGGTTAGGGTTATCGTTAGGGCTTAGGTTTTCAGGTGAGTGTTAGGGTTAGGGTTAGGGATAGCATTAGGGTTAGCTTTTGGGGGTACGGTTAGGGGTTAGGTGAGGGTTACAGTTAGTATTGCAGTTAAGGTTAGGTTTTAGGACAAGTGTTAGGATTAGGGTTAGAGTTAGAGTTAGGGTTAGGTTTAGGGTTAGGTGCAGGGTAAGTTTTAGGTTTAAGTCCTGGTTTAGGGTTAGAGTTAGTGTTCTATTTAGGGTCAAGTTTAGAGTTCGGGTTAGGTTTAGGATTAGGTCTATTGTTGGGCTTAGGATTAGGGTTAGGTTCAGAGCTATTGTAAGGCTTAGGTTTAGGGTTACAGATGGACTAGCTTTACGGTTAGAGTTAGGTTTAAGGTTAGGGTTTGGGCTAGGTTTACGTTTACGGTTATGGTTAGGGTTAGGATTTGGTTGAAGTTTAGCATAGGCTGAGGGTTACTTTTAGGGTTCGGGCTAGAGTTTGGGTTTGTGTTCAGGTTAGTGTTATGGTTAGATTTAGGGTCCAGTTTAGGGTTAGGGGTTATGTTTAGTGTTAGGGTAAGTTTTAGGTTTAGGGTTAGTGTGAAGTTTAGGTTAAGGGTGAGAGTTAGGGTTAGGGTTAGGATTAGGGTTAGTGTTAGACGTTAGGTTTAGGGTGGTAGTTTTAGGTTTATGGTTAGGGTAGGTTTAAGTTTAGGGTGAATGTTAGGGTTAGTGTTAGATTAGGGTTACTGTTCGTGTTAGGGTTACAGTTAGGGTTAGGGATAGCATTAGGTTTAGGGTTAGGAATATAGTTAGGGGTTAGGGTGAGGGTTGGGGATATGGTGAGGGTTAGGTTTAGGTTTACAGTTAAGGTGAGGGTTTAGGGTAATTGTTATGGTTAGGGTTAGAGTTAGGGTCATGGTGAAGATTCAGTTAATAGTGGGGTTCAGGGTTAATGTCAGATTTAGGGTTAAGGTTAGTGTTAGGGTTAGGTTTAGGTTAGGGTTAAGGTAGCGGTCAGGTTAGGGTTAAGACTAGGTTTACGGTAAAGTGTAAGGCTAGGTTAGGATTAGGTTTAGAGTTAGTGCTAGGGTTTAGGGTTAGGGTTAAGGTCAGGTTTAGAGTTATTGTTAGGTTTACGGTTAAGGTTAGGGTAGAGTTAAGGTTAAGGTCAAGTTTAAGGTTAGGGTAAGAGTTAGGTTTACGTCAGGTTTAGGGTTAGGATGAGGGATAGGATTAGGGAAAGGGTTAGGGTTTCGTGTGAGGATTAGTGTTATGTTTACATTAAGCTGATGTTTTTGGGTGTTACAGTAAGGTTTAGGGTTAGAGTTAGGTTAGGTTTAGAGTTAGGGCTAGAGTATGGTGATAGTGCTTTAGGCTTAGGTTTAGGGTGGAATTTAGGTTAAGGATGAGGGTTAGGGTTGGGGTAGGTGTTTGGATTAATGTTAGGGTCAGGTTTAGGGTTTGGGTTTAGAGTTCAGGTTAGATTCAGGGTTAGGGTTAGATTTAGGTTTAGGGTTAGGGTTAGGTTTAGTGTTAGTTTAGCTTAGGGTTAGGGTTTGAATGAAGTTAGGGTAGGTTTAGGGTTATGGTTAGGTTGAAATTTTGGTTAAGTGTGAGGGTTTGGTTTCGGGTTAGGGTTAGAGTTAGGGTTAGTGGTTAAGGATAGGTTTAGGATTAAGGTTAGGTTTAGGCTAAGCATTAGGGTTAGAGTTAGGGTTAGTGGTTAGTGTTTCAGTTAGGTTTAGGATAGGGTTATAATTAGGGTTAAGTTTAGGGTTACGGTAAGAGTTAGATTTACCTTTACAGTTAAGGTGAGGGTTTAGGGTAAGTGTTATAGTTAGGGTTCGAGTTCGAGTTTGGGTTAGGTTTAGGGTGAAGTTTCAGTTAATAGTCAGGGTCAGGGTAAGCGTTAGGGTTAAGATTACAGTTAGGGCTAAGTTTAGTGTTAGGGTTAGGGTTAGGGGAGGGGTAAGATTAGGGTTAAGGCGAGGTTTACGGTAAAGGGTAGGGCTAGGTTAGGGTTAGGTTTAGAGTTAGAGCTAGTACTAGGGTTTAGGGTAAGAGGTAGGGTCAGGTTTAGAGTTTTTGTTAGTTTTAGGGTGGAGTTAAGGTTAAGCTTAGCGTTAGGGTAAGTGTTAGGTTTAGGTCAGGGTTAAGGTTAGGATTAGGGATAGGGTTAGGGTTAGGGAAAGGGTTAGGTGTTCGTGGGAGGGTTAGTGTTAGGTTTACACTTAAGCTGATGTTTTGCAGTGTCACGGTTAGGTCAGGGTTGTAGTTAGGGTTAGGATGAGGTTTAGGTTTAGGGCTATATTTAGGGGATAGTTTAGGGTTAGGTTTAGATTTAGGGTTAAGGTTAGGCTTAGGTTTATCTTGAAATTTATGTTAAGGATGAGGGTTAGGGTTAGCGTTAGGGTTAGGTGTTTGGGTTAAGGTTAGGGTTAGGTTTAGGGTTTGGGTTAGGGTTAGGTGTTTCGGTTAATGTTAGGGTCAGGTTTAGGGTAAGGGTTAGGGTTCGGTTTAGGATCAGGCTTAGGGTTAGGGTTAGAATTAGGGTTAGTGGTTAGGGTTAGGCTTAGGGTTAAGGTTAGGTTTAGGCTAAAGATCAGGATTTGATTCCGAGTTAGGTGTTAGTGTTTCGGTTAGGTTTAGGGTAGGGTTATATTTAGGGTTAGGTTAAGAGTTAGATTTATGTTTACAGTTAAGGTGAGGGTTTTGGGTAAGTGTTACATTTAGGTTTAGGGTTAGGGTTAGGTTTAGGGCTAGGGCTAGGGTTAGGTTTAGATTTCAGGTTACCGGTTAGGGTTAGGTTTAAGTTTATGGTAGGGTAAAGTTAGGGTTAAGGTTTGGTTAGGGTTAGGGTCAGGGTTAGGATTAGGTTTAGGGTGAGGGTTAGGGTCAGAGTTATTGTAAGGGTTAGGTTTGGGGTTACAGGTGGGTCAAGGTCAAGGTTAGGGTCAGGGTTAAAGTTAGGGTGTGCTTTAGATTAGGGATAGGGTGAAGTTTAAGATAGGGTGAGGGTTAGGGTTATGGCTAAGGTTTGCTTGAGTTTTCAGGTTAGTGTTAAGGTTATGTTTAGGGTTAGGAATAAGTTCATGGGTTCTGTTTACTTTTAGGGTTGGGGTAGATTTTAGGTTAGGGTTAAGTTCAGTGTTACGGTTAGGGTTAGGTTTACGGTTTGTGTTAGGCATTGTGGTTGGTGTGAGGATTAGGTTTAGGATTAGGGTTGGGTAGGGTTAGGATTCTGGTTATGGTAAGGTGTTAGGGATTAGAGGAGTAGTTTTGGGTGAGGGCTTGGGTGAGGGTTCCGGTTAGGCATTGTGGTTCTGGTCATGGTTAGGTTTGGTTTAGGGTTAGGGTTAGTTTTATGATTAGGTTTAGGGTTAGTGTTAGAGTTAGGGTTAGGCTTTGGTGCGAGGGGTTAGGTTTTGGGTTAGGGTTAGGGTTATCGTTAGGGCTTAGGTTTTCAGGTGAGTGTTAGGGTTAGGGTTAGGGATAGCGTTAGGGTTAGCTTTTGGGGGTACGGTTAGGGGTTAGGTGAGGGTTACAGTTAGTATTGCAGTTAAGGTTAGGTTTTAGGACAAGTGTTAGGATTAGGGTTAGAGTTAGAGTTAGGGTTAGGTTTAGGGTTAGGTGCAGGGTAAGTTTTAGGTTTAAGTCCTGGTTTAGGGTTAGAGTTAGTGTTCTATTTAGGGTCAAGTTTAGAGTTCGGGTTAGGTTTAGGATTAGGTCTATTGTTGGGCTTAGGATTAGGGTTAGGTTCAGAGCTATTGTAAGGCTTAGGTTTAGGGTTACAGATGGACTAGCTTTACGGTTAGAGTTAGGTTTAAGGTTAGGGTTTGGGCTAGGTTTACGTTTACGGTTATGGTTAGGGTTAGGATTTGGTTGAAGTTTAGCATAGGCTGAGGGTTACTTTTAGGGTTCGGGCTAGAGTTTGGGTTTGTGTTCAGGTTAGTGTTATGGTTAGATTTAGGGTCCAGTTTAGGGTTAGGGGTTAGGTTTAGTGTTAGGGTTAGTTTTAGGTTTAGGGTTAGTGTGAAGTTTAGGTTAAGGGTGAGAGTTAGGGTTAGGGTTAGGATTAGGGTTAGTGTTAGACGTTAGGTTTAGGGTGCTAGTTTTAGGTTTATGGTTAGGGTAGGTTTAAGTTTAGGGTTAATGTTAGGGTTAGTGTTAGATTAGGGTTACAGTTCGTGTTAGGGTTACAGTTAGGGTTAGGGATAGCACTAGGTTTAGGGTTAGGAATATAGTTAGGGGTTAGGGTGAGGGTTGAGGGATAACATTAGGTTTAGAGTTAGGAATATAGTTAGGGGTTAGGGGGGGTTGGGGATATGGTGAGGGTTAGGTTTAGGTTTACAGTTAAGGTGAGGGTTTAGGGTAATTGTTATGGTTAGGGTTAGAGTTAGGGTCATGGTGAAGTTTCAGGTAATAGTGGGGTTCAGGGTTGATGTTAGATTTAGGGTTAAGGTTAGTGTTAGGGTTAGGTTTAGGTTAGGGTTAAGGTAGCGGTCAGGTTAGGGTTAAGACTAGGTTTACGGTAAAGTGTAAGGCTAGGTTAGGGTTAGGTTTAGAGTTAGTGCTAGGGTTTAGGGTTAGGGTTAAGGTCAGGTTTAGAGTTATTGTTAGGTTTACGGTTAAGCTTAGGGTAGAGTTAAGGTTAAGGTTAAGTTGAAGGTTAGGGTAAGAGTTAGGTTTACGTCAGGTTTAGGGTTAGGATGAGGGATAGGGTTAGGGAAATGGTTAGGGTTTCGTGTGAGGGTTAGTGTTATGTTTACATTAAGCTGATGTTTTTGGGTGTTACAGTAAGGTTTAGTGTTAGAGTTAGGTTAGGTTTAGAGTTAGGGCTAGAGTATGGTGATAGTGCTTTAGGCTTAGGTTTAGGGTGGAATTTAGGTTAAGGATGAGGGTTAGGGTTGGGGTAGGTGTTTGGATTAATTTTAGGGTCAGGTTTAGGGTTTTGGTTTAGAGTTCAGGTTAGATTCAGGGTTAGGGTTAGATTTAGGTTTAGGGTTAGGGTTAGGTTTAGTGTTAGTTTAGCTTAGGGTTAGGGTTTGAATGAAGTTAGGGTAGGTTTAGTGTTATGGTTAGGTGGAAATTTTGGTTAAGTGTGAGGGTTTGGTTTCGGGTTAGGGTTAGTGGTTAAGGTTAGGTTTAGGCTAAGCATTAGGGTTAGAGTTAGGGTTAGTGGTTAGTGTTTCAGTTAGGTTTAGGATAGGGTTATAATTAGGGTTAAGTTTAGGGTTACAGTAAGAGTTAGATTGACGTTTACAGTTAAGGTGAGGGTTTTGCGTAACTGTTACTGTTAGGGTTAGGGCTAGGTTTAGGGTGAGAGTTGGGTTAGGGGTTAGGTTTAGGTTAAGTTTATGGTAGGCTTAAAGTTAGGGTTAAGGTTAGGTTAGGGTTAGGGTCAGGGTTAGGATTAGAATTAGGTTTCGGGCGAGGGTTAGTGTCAGAGTTATTATAAGGGTTAGGTTTAGGGTTACAGATGGGCCAAGGTTAAGGTTAGGGTTAGGTTTAGGGGTAGGATTAGGGTTAAAGTTAGGGTTAGCTTTAGGTTAGGGATAGGGTGAAGTAAAGTAGGGTGTGGGTTAGGGTTATGGCTAAGGTTTGGGTTCGTTTTCAGGTTAGTGTTAAGTTTATGTTTAGGGTTAGGGTTAAGTTTATGGGTTCTGTTTAGTTTTCGCGTTAGGGTTAGATTTTAGGTTAGGGTTAAGTTAAGTGTAACAGTTAGGGTTACGATTTGTGTTAGGCATTGTGGTTGGGGTGAGTGTTAGGTTTATGGTTAGGGTTGGGTAGAGTTAGGATTATGGTTATGGTAAGGTGTTAGGGTTTAGAGGTGTAGTTTAGGGTTAGGGTTTGGGTGAGGGTTTCGGTTAGGCATTGTGGTTCTGGTCATGGTTAAGTTTGGTTCAGTGTTAGGGTTAGGTTTATGATTAGGTTTCGGGTTAGTGTTAGAGTTAGGGTGAGGGATAGTGTTAAGGTTTAGGTTAGGTTTTGGTGTTATGGGTTAGGGTTTGCGTTAGGGTTAGTGTTATCTTTATGGCTTAGGGGTTTCAGGTTAGTGTTGTGGTTAGGGCTAGGGTTAGCATTAGGGTTAGGGTTGTGGGCTACGGTTAGGGGTTAGAGTGAAGGTTACGGTTAGTTTTACAGTTAAGGTGAGGGTTTAGGGTAAGTGTTCTGATTAGGGTTAGAGTTCGAGTTAGGGTTAGGTTTAGGGTTAGGGTTAGGTGTAGGGTAATATTTAGGTTTACGTCCAAGTTTAGGGTTAGAGTTAGTGTTGTATTTAGGGTCAGAGCTAGTGTTCTATTTAGGATCAAGTTTAGAGTTAGGGTTAGGTTTAGGATTAGGATTATGTTTAGGGTTAGGGTTAGGTTCAGGGCTATCGTAAGGGTTAGGTTTAGGTTTTCAGATGGACTAGTGTTATGGTTAGAGTTAGGTTTAAGGTAAGGGTTTTGCTTAGGTTTAGGTTGGGGCTAAGGTTAGGGTTAGGGTTTGGATGATGTTTAGGCTAGGGTGAGGGTTATTTTTATGGTTAGGGCTGGAGTTTGGATTTGTGCTCACGTTACTTTTAAGGTTAGGTTTAGGGTTTGGATTAGGGTTAGGGGTTATGTTTAGGGTTAGATTTACGAACAGGGTTAGTATTAGTGTGAAGTTCAGGTTAAGTGGGAGGGTTAGGATAAGGGTTAGGATTAGGGTTAGAATTATAATGTTAGACATTAGGTTTAGGGTGTTAGGTTTAGGTTTATGGTTAGGCTAGTCTTAAGTTTAAGGTTAATGTTAGGGTTAGGATTAGATTAGATTAGGGTTACTCTTCGTGTTAGAGTAAGGGTTAGGGATAAGTTTAGGGATAGCATTAGGTTTAGGGTTGGGGACACGGTTAAGGTTTAGGATGTGTGTTAGTGTTAGGTTTACCGTTAAGGAGAGGGTTTAGGTTAATTGTTATGGTTAGGGTAAGAGTTAGAGTTAGGGTTAGGGTTATGGTGAAGTTTCAGTTAATAGTGAGGGTTAGGGTTAAGGTTAGAGTTAGGGTTAAGGTTAGTGTCAGGGTTAGGTTTAGGGTTATGGTTACGGTAGGGGTAAGGTTACTGTGAAGGCTAGGTTTACGGGAAAGGGTAGTGCTGGGTTAGGGTTAGGGTTACGTTTAGAGTTATTGTTAGGCTTAAGTTTAGGGTTAGGGTAGAGTTAATGTTAGGGTTAATTTTAGGGTTAGGGTACGGGTTAGGTTTAGTTCAGGGTTAGGGCTAGGATTAGGGATAGGGTTAGGATTGGGGGATGGGTTAGGGATTCGTGTGAGGGTTAGTGTCAGGTTTACAGTTAAGCTGATGTTTTAGGGTGTTACAGTTAAGGTTAGGGTTAGAGTTAGGGTTAGGATTAGGTTTATGCTTAGGATTAGGGTTAGGGTTAGGGTCACGGTTAGGAGGAGATTTAGTGTCATGTTTAGGTTGTTTTTTTAGTTTTAGGGTTAGGCTTAGTGTGAAGTTTATTTTAATTATGAGGTTTAGGGTTAGGGGTTAGGGTTAGGTTATGTTTAGTTTTAGGTTTGGGGTTAGTGTTAGCGTTAGGGTTAGTTTTGGTTAGGGTTTGAATGAATTTAAGGTAGGTTTAGCGTTATGGTTAGGGTGAAATTTTGGTTAAGGGTGAGAGTTTGTTTTAGGTTTAGGGTTAGGGTTAGAGTTAGGGTGAGTGTTTAGGTTTAGGTTTAAGGTTAAGTTTAGGTTTAGGCTAATGATTAGGTTTAGAGTTAGGGTTAGGGGTTATTGTTTCGGTAAGGTTTAGGGTAGGGTTCTGTTTAGGGTTAAGTATAGTGTTAGGGTAAGAGTTAGAGTTCCATTAACAGTTGAGTGTTTTGGGTGTTACTGTTAGGGTTAGGGCTAGGGTTACAGTTAAAGTTAGGGTTAGAGGTTAGGGTTAGGTGTAAGTTTATGGTAGCCTTAATGTTAGGTTAAGGTTAGGTTAGGGTTAGGGTCAGGGTTAGGATTAGGTTTAGGGTGAGGGTTAGGGTCAGAGATATTGTAAGGGTTAGGTTTAGGGTTACAAGTGGGCCATGGTTAAGGTTAGGGTTAGGTTTAGGGTTCAAGTTAGGGTTAGCTTTAGGTTAGGGATAAGATGAAGTTTAAGATAGGGTGAGGGTTAGGGTTATGGCTAAGGTTTGGGTTCGTTTTCAGGTTAGTGTTAAGGTTATGTTTAGGGTTAGGGTTAAGTTTATGGGTTGTGTTTAGTTTTAGGGTTAGGCTTAGATTTTAGGTTAGGGTTAAGTTTAGTGTAACAGTTAAGGTTACGGTTTGTGTTAGGCATTGTGGTTGGGGTGAGGTTTAGGTTTAGGGTTAGGGTTGTGTATGCTTAGGATTATGGTTATGGTAAGGTGTTAGGGGTTAGAAGTGTAGTTTAGGGTTAGGGGTGGGTGAGGGTTCTGGTAAAGCATTGTGGTTCTGACCATGGTTAGGTTTGGTTTAGGGTTACGCTTAGGTTTATGATTAGGTTTCAGGTTAGTGTTCGAGTTAGAGTAAAGGTTTGGGTTAGGCTTTGGTGTTAGGGGTTAGGGTTTGGGTTAGGGTTAGGGTTATTGTTAGGGCTCAGGGGTTCAGGTTAGTGTTAGGGTTAGGGTTACGGATAGCATTAGGGTTAGGGTTGGGGATACGGTTAGGGGTTAGGGTGAGGGTTACGGTTACTTTTACAGTTTAGGTGAGGGTTTAGGTTAAGTGTCATCATTAGGGTTAGAGTTAGGGTTATGGTTAGGTGTAGGGCAATATTTAGGTTTAGGTGCCGGTTTAGTGTTAGAGTCAGTGTTCAATTTAGGGTCAAGGTTAGATTTAGGGTTAGGGTTAGGTTTAGGTCTAGGGTTAGGATTAGGTTTAGGGTTAGGTTCAGGGCTATTGTAAGGGTTAGGTTTAGGGTTACATTTGGACTAGCATTATGGTTAGAGTTATGTTCAAGGATAGGGTTTGGGTTAGGTTTAGGTTTAGGGTTAGGGTTTGGATGAAGTTTAGGATAGGGTGAGGGTTATTTTTATGGTTTGGGCTAAAGTTTGGTTTTGTGTTCAGCTTAGTGTTAAGGTTAGGTTTAGGGTTCGGTTTTGGGTTAGGGATTATGTTTAGGGTTTGGGTTACGCTTTGGTTTAGGGTTAGTGTGAAGTTTAGGTTAAGGGTGAGGGTTAGGATAAAGGTTAGGATTAGGTTTATGGTAAGGTGTTAGTGGTTAGAGGTGTAGTTTAGGGTTAGGGTTTGGGTGAGGGTTCCGGTTAGGAATTGTGGTTCTGGTCATGGTTGGGTTTGGTTTAGGTTTATGATTCGGTTTCGGGTTAGTGTTAGAGTTAGGGTCAGAGTTAGGGTTAAGGTTTAGATTAGGCTTTGGTGTTAGGGGTTAGGGTTTGTGTTAGAGTTAGGGTTATCGTTAGGGCTCAGGGGTTTCAGGTTAGTTTTAGGGTTAAGGTTAGGGATTGCATTAGGGTTAGGTTTGGGGATACGGTTAGGGGTTAGGGTGAGGGTTACAGTTAGTTTTACAGTTAAAGTGTGGGTTTAGGATAAGTGTTATGATTAGGGTTAGAGTTGTAGTTATTTTTAGGTTTAGGGTTAGGTGTAGGGGAAGATTTAGGTTTAGGTCCAGGTTTAGGGTTAGAGTTAGTGTTCTCTTTAGGGTCAAGGGTGCAGTTAGGGTTAGGTTAGGATTAGGTCTAGGGCTAGGATTAGGTTCAGGGTTAATTTCAGGGCTATTGTAAGGGTTAGGTTTAGGGTTACAGATGGACTAGCGCTATGGTTAGAGGTAGGTTTAAGGTTAGGGTTTGGGTTAGGTTTAGGTTTAAGGTAGTGTTAGAGTTTGGATGAAGTTTAGGATAGGGTGAGGGTTATTTTTATGGTTAGGGCTAGAGTTTGGGTTTGTGTTCAGGTTAGCTTTAAGGCTAGGGTTCAGGTTAGGGTTAGGGGTTATGTTTAGGGTTAGGGTTATGTTTTGGTTTAGGGTTAGTGTGAAGTTTAGGTTAAGGGTGAGGGTTAGGATAAGAGTTAGAATTAGGGTTAGGATTATAGTTAGTGTTAGAGGTTAGATTTAGGATGCTAACGTTAGGTTTATGGTTAGGGTTGGGTTAATGTTAGAGTTAGGGTTAGATTAGGTTTAATGTTCGTGTTTGGGTTAGGGATAGGGTTAGGGATAGCATTAGGTTTAGGGTTGGGGATACGGTTAGGGGTTAGGGTGAGGGTTGTGGTTAGGGTGTGGGTTAGGGTTAGGTTTACAGTTAAGGTGAGGGTTTAGGGTAAGTGTTATAGTTAGGGTTCGAGTTAGGGTTTGGGTTAGGTTTAGGGTGAAGTTTCAGTTAATAGTCAGGGTCAGGGTAAGGGTTAGGGTTAAGATTACAGTTAGGGTTAAGTTTAGTGTTAGGGTTAGGGTTAGGGGAGGGGTAAGGTTAGGGTTAAGGCTAGGTTTACGGTAAAGGGTAGGGCTAGGTTAGGGTTAGGTTTAGAGTTAGAGCTAGTACTAGGGTTTAGGGTAAGAGGTAGGGTCAGGTTTAGAGTTTTTGTTAGTTTTAGGGTGGAGTTAAGGTTAAGCTTAGCGTTAGGGTAAGTGTTAGGTTTAGGTCAGGGTTAAGGTTAGGATTAGGGATAGGGTTAGGGTTAGGGAAAGGGTTAGGTGTTCGTGGGAGGGTTAGTGTTAGGTTTACACTTAAGCTGATGTTTTACAGTGTTATGGTTAGGTCAGGGTTGTAGTTAGGGTTAGGATGAGGTTTAGGTTTAGGGCTATATTTAGGGGATAGTTTAGGGTTAGGTTTAGTTTTAGGGTTAAGGTTAGGCTTAGGTTTATCTTGAAATTTATGTTAAGGATGAGGGTTAGGGTTAGCGTTAGGGTTAGGTGTTTGGGTTAAGGTTAGGGTTAGGTTTAGGGTAAGGGTTAGGGTTCGCTTTAGGATCAGGCTTAGGGTTAGGATTAGAATTAGGGTTAGTGGTTAGGGTTAGGCTTAGGGTTAAGGTTAGGTTTAGGCTAAAGATCAGGATTTGATTTCGAGTTAGGTGTTAGTGTTTCAGTTAGGTTTAGGGTAGGGTTATATTTAGGGTTAGGTTAAGAGTTAGATTTATGTTTACAGTTAAGGTGAGGGTTTTGGGTAAGTGTTACATTTAGGGTTAGGGTTAGGTTTAGGGCTAGGGCTAGGGTTAGGTTTAGATTTCAGGTTACAGGTTAGGGTTAGGTTTAAGTTTATGGTAGGGTAAAGTTAGGGTTAAGGTTTGGTTAGGGTTAGGGTCAGGGTTAGGATTAGGATTAGGTTTAGGGTGAGGGTTAGGGTCAGAGTTATTGTAAGGGTTAGGTTTGGGGTTACAGGAGGGTCAAGGTTAAGGTTAGGGTCAGGGTTAAAGTTAGGGTGTGCTTTAGATTAGGGATAGGGTGAAGTTTAAGATAGGGTGAGGGTTAGGGTTATGGCTAAGGTTTGCTTGAGTTTTCAGGTTAGTGTTAAGGTTATGTTTAGGGTTAGGAATAAGTTTATGGGTTCTGTTTACTTTTAGGGTTAGGGGTAGATTTTAGGTTAGGGTTAAGTTCAGTGTTACGGTTAGGGTTAGGTTTATGGTTTGTGATAGGCATTGTGGTTGGTGTGAGGATTAGGTTTAGCATTAGGGTTGGGTAGGGTTAGGATTATGGTTATGGTAAGGTGTTAGGGATTAGAGGAGTAGTTTTGGGTGAGGGCTTGGGTGAGGGTTCCGGTTAGGCATTGTGGTTCTGGTCATGGTTAGGTTTGGTTTAGGGTTAGGGTTAGTTTTATGATTAGGTTTAAGGTTAGTGTTAGAGTTAGGGTTAGGCTTTGGTGCTAGGGGTTAGGTTTTGGGTTAGGGTTAGGGTTATCGTTAGGGCTTAGGTTTTCAGGTGAGTGTTAGGGTTAGGGTTAGGGATAGCATTAGGGTTAGCTTTTGGGGGTACGGTTAGGGGTTAGGTGAGGGTTACAGTTAGTATTGCAGTTAAGGTTAGGTTTTAGGGCAAGCGTTAGGATTAGGGTTAGAGTTAGAGTTAGGGTTAGGTTTAGGGTTAGGTGCAGGGTAAGTTTTAGGTTTAAGTCCTGGTTTAGGGTTAGAGTTAGTGTTCTATTTAGGGTCAAGTTTAGAGTTCGGGTTAGGTTTAGGATTAGGTCTATTGTTGGGCTTAGGATTAGGGTTAGGTTCAGAGCTATTGTAAGGCTTAGGTTTAGGGTTACAGATGGACTAGCTTTACGGTTAGAGTTAGGTTTAAGGTTAGGGTTTGGGCTAGGTTTACGTTTACGGTTATGGTTAGGGTTAGGATTTGGTTGAAGTTTAGCATAGGCTGAGGGTTACTTTTAGGGTTCGGGCTAGAGTTTGGGTTTGTGTTCAGGTTAGTGTTATGGTTAGATTTAGGGTCCAGTTTAGGGTTAGGGGTTAGATTTAGTGTTAGGGTTAGTTTTAGTTTTAGGGTTAGTGTGAAGTTTAGGTTAAGGGTGAGAGTTAGGGTTAGGGTTAGGGTTAGTGTTAGACGTTAGGTTTAGGGTGCTAGTTTTAGGTTTATGGTTAGGGTAGGTTTAAGTTTAGGGTTAATGTTAGGGTTAGTGTTAGATTAGGGTTACAGTTCATGTTAGGGTTACAGTTAGGGTTAGGGATAGCATTAGGTTTAGGGTTAGGAATATAGTTAGGGGTTAGGGTGAGGGTTGAGGGATAGCATTAGGTTTAGAGTTAGGAATATAGTTAGGGGTTAGGGTGAGGGTTGGGATATGGTGAGGGTTAGGTTTAGGTTTACAGTTAAGGTGAGGGTTTAGGGTAATTGTTATGGTTAGGGTTAGAGTTAGGGTCATGGTGAAGTTTCAGGTAATAGTGGGGTTCAGGGTTAATGTTAGATTTAGGGTTAAGGTTAGTGTTAGGGTTAGGTTTAGGTTAGGGTTAAGGTAGCGGTCAGGTTAGGGTTAAGACTAGGTTTACGGTAAAGTGTAAGGCTAGGTTAGGGTTAGGTTTAGAGTTAGTGCTAGGGTTTAGGGTTAGGGTTAAGGTCAGGTTTAGAGTTATTGTTAGGTTTACGGTTAAGGTTAGGGTAGAGTTAAGGTTAAGGTTAAGTTGAAGGTTAGGGTAAGAGTTAGGTTTACGTCAGGTTTAGGGTTAGGATGAGGGATAGGGTTAGGGAAATGGTTAGGGTTTCGTGTGAGGGTTAGTGTTATGTTTACATTAAGCTGATGTTTTTGGGTGTTACAGTAAGGTTTAGGGTTAGAGTTAGGTTAGGTTTAGAGTTAGGGCTAGAGTATGGTGATAGTGCTTTAGGCTTAGGTTTAGGGTGGAATTTAGGTTAAGGATGAGGGTTAGGGTTGGGGTAGGTGTTTGGATTAATGTTAGGGTCAGGTTTAGGGTTTGGGTTTAGAGTTCAGGTTAGATTCAGGGTTAGGGTTAGATTTAGGTTTAGGGTTAGGGTTAGGTTTAGTGTTAGTTTAGCTTAGGGTTAGGGTTTGAATGAAGTTAGGGTAGGTTTAGTGTTATGGTTAGGTTGAAATTTTGGTTAAGTGTGAGGGTTTGGTTTCGGGTTAGGGTTAGTGGTTAAGGTTAGGTTTAGGCTAAGCATTAGGGTTAGAGTTAGGGTTAGTGGTTAGTGTTTCAGTTAGGTTTAGGATAGGGTTATAATTAGGGTTAAGTTTAGAGTTACGGTTAGAGTTAGATTGACGTTTACAGTTAAGGTGAGGGTTTTGCGTAACTGTTACTGTTAGGGTTAGGGCTAGGTTTAGGGTGAGAGTTGGGTTAGGGGTTAGGTTTAGGTTAAGTTTATGGTAGGCTTAAAGTTAGGGTTAAGGTTAGGTTAGGGTTAGGGTCAGGGTTAGGATTAGAATTAGGTTTCGGGCGAGGGTTAGTGTCAGAGTTATTATAAGGGTTAGGTTTAGGGTTACAGATGGGCCAAGGTTAAGGTTAGGGTTAGGTTTAGGGGTAGGATTAGGGTTAAAGTTAGGGTTAGCTTTAGGTTAGGGATAGGGTGAAGTAAAGTAGGGTGTGGGTTAGGGTTATGGCTAAGGTTTGGGTTCGTTTTCAGGTTAGTGTTAAGTTTATGTTTAGGGTTAGGGTTAAGTTTATGGGTTCTGTTTAGTTTTCGCGTTAGGGTTAGATTTTAGGTTAGGGTTAAGTTAAGTGTAACAGTTAGGGTTACGATTTGTGTTAGGCATTGTGGTTGGGGTGAGTGTTAGGTTTATGGTTAGGGTTGGGTAGAGTTAGGATTATGGTTATGGTAAGGTGTTAGGGTTTAGAGGTGTAGTTTAGGGTTAGGGTTTGGGTGAGGGTTTCGGTTAGGCATTGTGGTTCTGGTCATGGTTAAGTTTGGTTCAGTGTTAGGGTTAGGTTTATGATTAGGTTTCGGGTTAGTGTTAGAGTTAGGGTGAGGGATAGTGTTAAGGTTTAGGTTAGGTTTTGGTGTTATGGGTTAGGGTTTGCGTTAGGGTTAGTGTTATCTTTATGGCTTAGGGGTTTCAGGTTAGTGTTGTGGTTAGGGCTAGGGTTAGCATTAGGGTTAGGGTTGTGGGCTACGGTTAGGGGTTAGAGTGAAGGTTACGGTTAGTTTTACAGTTAAGGTGAGGGTTTAGGGTAAGTGTTCTGATTAGGGTTAGAGTTCGAGTTAGGGTTAGGTTTAGGGATAGGGTTAGGTGTAGGGTAATATTTAGGTTTACGTCCAAGTTTAGGGTTAGAGTTAGTGTTGTATTTAGGGTCAGAGCTAGTGTTCTATTTAGGATCAAGTTTAGAGTTAGGGTTAGGTTTAGGATTAGGATTATGTTTAGGGTTAGGGTTAGGTTCAGGGCTATCGTAAGGGTTAGGTTTAGGGTTTCAGATGGACTAGTGTTATGGTTAGAGTTAGGTTTAAGGTAAGGGTTTTGCTTAGGTTTAGGTTAGGGCTAAGGTTAGGGTTAGGGTTTGGATGATGTTTAGGCTAGGGTGAGGGTTATTTTTATGGTTAGGGCTGGAGTTTGGGTTTGTGCTCACGTTACTTTTAAGGTTAGGTTTAGGGTTTGGATTAGGGTTAGGGGTTATGTTTAGGGTTAGATTTACGAACAGGGTTAGTATTAGTGTGAAGTTCAGGTTAAGTGGGAGGGTTAGGATAAGGGTTAGGATTAGGGTTAGAATTATAATGTTAGACATTAGGTTTAGGGTGTTAGGTTTAGGTTTATGGTTAGGCTAGTCTTAAGTTTAAGGTTAATGTTAGGGTTAGGATTAGATTAGGGTTACTCTTCGTGTTAGAGTAAGGGTTAGGGATAAGTTTAGGGATAGCATTAGATTTAGGGTTGGGGACACGGTTAAGGGTTAGGGTGTGTGTTAGTGTTAGGTTTACCGTTAAGGAGAGGGTTTAGGTTAATTGTTATGGTTAGGGTAAGAGTTAGAGTTAGGGTTAGGGTTAGGGTGAAGTTTCAGTTAATAGTGAGGGTTAGGGTTAAGGTTAGAGTTAGGGTTAAGGTTAGTGTCAGGGTTAGGTTTAGGGTTATGGTTACGGTAGGGGTAAGGTTACTGTGAAGGCTAGGTTTACAGTAAAGGGTAGTGCTGGGTTAGGGTTAGGGTTACGTTTAGAGTTATTGTTAGGCTTAAGTTTAGGGTTAGGGTAGAGTTAATGTTAGGGTTAATTTTAGGGTTAGGGTAAGGGTTAGGTTTAGTTCAGGGTTAGGGCTAGGATTAGGGATAGGGTTAGGATTGGGGGATGGGTTAGGGATTCGTGTGAGGGTTAGTGTCAGGTTTACAGTTAAGCTGATGTTTTAGGGTGTTACAGTTAGGGTTAGGGTTAGAGTTAGGGTTAGGATTAGGTTTATGCTTAGGATTAGGGTTAGGGTTAGGGTCAGGGTTAGGTGGAGATTTAGTGTCATGTTTAGGTTGTTCTTTTAGTTTTAGGGTTAGGCTTAGTGTGAAGTTTATTTTAATTATGAGGTTTAGGGTTAGGGGTTAGGGTTAGGTTATGTTTAGTTTTAGGTTTAGGGTTAGTGTTAGCGTTAGGGTTAGTTTTAGTTTTGGTTAGGGTTTGAATGAATTTAAGGTAGGTTTAGCGTTATGGTTAGGGTGAAATTTTGGTTAAGGGTGAGAGTTTGTTTTAGGTTTAGGGTTAGGGTTAGAGTTAGGGTAAGTGTTTAGGTTTAGGTTTAAGGTTAAGTTTAGGTTTAGGCTAATGATTAGGTTTAGAGTTAGGGTTAGGGGTTATTGTTTCGGTAAGGTTTAGGGTAGGGTTCTGTTTAGGGTTAAGTATAGTGTTAGGGTAAGAGTTAGAGTTCCATTTACAGTTGAGTGTTTTGGGTGTTACTGTTAGGGTTAGGGCTAGGGTTACAGTTAGAGTCAGGGTTAGAGTTTAGGGTTAGGGGTAAGTTTATGGTAGCCTTAATGTTAGGTTAAGGTTAGGTTAGGGTTAGGGTCAGGGTTAGGATTAGGTTTAGGGTGAGGGTTAGGGTCAGAGATATTGTAAGGGTTAGGTTTAGGGTTACAAGTGGGCCATGGTTAAGGTTAGGGTTAGGTTTAGGGTTAAAGTTAGGGTTAGCTTTAGGTTAGGGATAGGATGAAGTTTAAGATAGGGTGAGGGTTAGGGTTATGGCTAAGGTTTGGGTTAGTTTTCGGGTTAGTGTTAAGGTTATGTTTAGGGTTAGGGTTAAGTTTATGGGTTGTGTTTAGTTTTAGGGTTAGGCTTAGATTTTAGGTTAGGGTTAAGTTTAGTGTAAACAGCTAAGGTTACAGTTTGTGTTAGGCATTGTGGTTGGGGTGAGGTTTAGGTTTAGGGTTAGGGTTGTGTATGCTTAAGATTATGGTTATGGTAAGGTGTTAGGGGTTAGAAGTGTAGTTTAGGGTTAGGGGTGGGTGAGGGTTCTGGTAAAGCACTGTGGTTCTGACCATGGTTAGGTTTGGTTTAGGGTTACAGTTAGGTTTATGATTAGGTTTCAGGTTAGTGTTCGAGTTAGGGTTAAGGTTTGGGTTAGGCTTTGGTGTTAGGGGTTAGGGTTTGGGTTAGGGTTAGGGTTATTGTTAGGGCTCAGGGGTTCAGGTTAGTGTTAGGGTTAGGGTTACGGATAGCATTAGGGTTAGGGTTCGGGATACGGTTAGGGGTTAAGGTGAGGGTTATGGTTACTTTTACAGTTTAGGTGAGGGTTTAGGTTAAGTGTCATCATTAGGGTTAGAGTTAGGGTTATGGTTAGGTGTAGGGCAATATTTAGGTTTAGGTGCCGGTTTAGTGTTAGAGTCAGTGTTCAATTTAGGGTCAAGGTTAGATTTAGGGTTAGGGTTAGGTTTAGGTCTAGGGTTAGGATTAGGTTTAGGGTTAGGTTCAGGGCTCTTGTAAGGGTTAGGTTTAGGGTTACATTTGGACTAGCATTATGGTTACAGTTATGTTCAAGGATAGGGTTTGGGTTGGGTTTAGGTTTAGGGTTAGGGTTTGGATGAAGTTTAGGATAGGGTGAAGGTTATTTTTATGGTTTGGGCTAAAGTTTGGTTTTGTGTTCAGCTTAGTGTTAAGGTTAGGTTTAGGGTTCGGTTTTGGGTTAGGGGTTATGTTTAGGGTTTGGGTTACGCTTTGGTTTAGGGTTAGTGTGAAGTTTAGGTTAAGGGTGAGGGTTAGGATAAAGGTTAGGATTAGGTTTATGGTAAGGTGTTAGTGGTTAGAGGTGTAGTTTAGGGTTAGGGTTTGGGTGAGGGTTCCGGTTAGGAATTGTGGTTCTGGTCATGGTTGGGTTTGGTTTAGGTTTATGATTAGGTTTCGGGTTAGTGTTAGAGTTAGGGTGAGAGTTAGGGTTAAGGTTTAGATTAGGCTTTGGTGTTAGGGGTTAGGGTTTGTGTTAGAGTTAGGGTTATCGTTAGGGCTCAGGGGTTTCAGGTTAGTTTTAGGGTTAAGGTTAGGGATTGCATTAGGGTTAGGTTTGGGGGATACGGTTAGGGGTTAGGGTGAGGGTTACGGTTAGTTTTACAGTTAAAGTGTGGGTTTAGGATAAGTGTTATGATTAGGGTTAGAGTTGTAGTTATTTTTAGGTTTAGGGTTAGGTGTAGGGGAAGATTTAGGTTTAGGTCCAGGTTTAGGGTTAGAGTTAGTGTTCTCTCTAGGGTCAAGGGTGCAGTTAGGGTTAGGTTAGGATTAGGTCTAGGGCTAGGATTAGGTTCAGGGTTAATTTCAGGGCTATTGTAAGGGTTAGGTTTAGGGTTACAGATGGACTAGCGCTATGGTTAGAGGTAGGTTTAAGGTTAGGGTTTGGGTTAGGTTTAGGTTTAAGGTAGTGTTAGAGTTTGGATGAAGTTTAGGATAGGGTGAGGGTTATTTTTATGGTTAGGGCTAGAGTTTGGGTTTGTGTTCAGGTTAGCTTTAAGGCTAGGGTTCAGGTTAGGGTTAGGGGTTATGTTTAGGGTTAGGGTTATGTTTTGGTTTAGGGTTAGTGTGAAGTTTAGGTTAAGGGTGAGGGTTAGGATAAGAGTTAGAATTAGGGTTAGGATTATAGTTAGTGTTAGAGGTTAGATTTAGGATGCTAACGTTAGGTTTATGGTTAGGGTTGGGTTAATGTTAGAGTTAGGGTTAGATTAGGTTTAATGTTCGTGTTTGGGTTAGGGATAGGGTTAGGGATAGCATTAGGTTTAGGGTTGGGGATACGGTTAGGGGTTAGGGTGAGGGTTGTGGTTAGGGTGTGGGTTAGGGTTAGGTTTACAGTTAAGGTGAGGGTATAGGGTAAGTGTTATAGTTAGGGTTCGAGTTAGGGTTTGGGTTAGGTTTAGGGTGAAGTTTCAGTTAATAGTCAGGGTCAGGGTAAGGGTTAGGGTTAAGATTACAGTTAGGGTTAAGTTTAGTGTTAGGGTTAGGGTTAGGGTAGGGGTAAGGTTAGGGTTAAGGCTAGGTTTACGGTAAAGGGTAGGGCTAGGTTAGGGTTAGGTTTAGAGTTAGAGCTAGTACTAGGGTTTAGGGTAAGAGGTAGGGTCAGGTTTAGAGGTTTTGTTAGTTTTAGGGTGGAGTTAAGGTTAAGCTTAGCGTTAGGGTAAGTGTTAGGTTTAGGTCAGGGTTAAGGTTAGGATTAGGGATAGGGTTAGGGTTAGGGAAAGGGTTAGGTGTTCGTGGGAGGGTTAGTGTTAGGTTTACACTTAAGCTGATGTTTTACAGTGTTACGGTTAGGTCAGGGTTGTAGTTAGGGTTAGGATGAGGTTTAGGTTTAGGGCTATATTTAGGGGATAGTTTAGGGTTAGGTTTAGTTTTAGGGTTAAGGTTAGGCTTAGGTTTATCTTGAAATTTATGTTAAGGATGAGGGTTAGGGTTAGCGTTAGGGTTAGGTGTTTGGGTTAAGGTTAGGGTTAGGTTTAGGGTTTGGGTTAGGGTTAGGTGTTTTGGTTAATGTTAGGGTCAGGTTTAGGGTAAGAGTTAGGGTTCGGTTTAGGATCAGGCTTAGGGTTAGTGTTAGAATTAGGGTTAGTGGTTAGGGTTAGGTTTAGGCAAAAGATCAGGATTTGATTCCGATTTAGGTGTTAGTGTTTCGGTTAGGTTTAGGGTAGGGTTATATTTAGGGTTAGGTTAAGAGTTAGATTTATGTTTACAGTTAAGGTGAGGGTTTTGGGTAAGTGTTACATTTAGGGTTAGGGTTAGGTTTAGGGCTAGGGCTAGGGTTAGGTTTAGATTTCAGGTTACAGGTTAGGGTTAGGTTTAAGTTTATGGTAGGGTAAAGTTAGGGTTAAGGTTTGGTTAGGGTTAGGGTCAGGGTTAGGATTAGGATTAGGTTTAGGGTGAGGGTTAGGGTCAGCGTTATTGTAAGGGTTAGGTTTGGGGTTACAGGTGGGTCAAGGTTAAGGTTAGGGTCAGGGTTAAAGTTAGGGTGTGCTTTAGATTAGGGATAGGGTGAAGTTTAAGATAGGGTGAGGGTTAGGGTTATGGCTAAGGTTTGCTTGAGTTTTCAGGTTAGTGTTAAGGTTATGTTTAGGGTTAGGAATAAGTTTATGGGTTCTGTTTACTTTTAGGGTTAGGGGTAGATTTTAGGTTAGGGTTAAGTTCAGTGTTACGGTTAGGGTTAGGTTTACGGTTTGTGATAGGCATTGTGGTTGGTGTGAGGATTAGGTTTAGCATTAGGGTTGGGTAGGGTTAGGATTATGGTTATGGTAAGGTGTTAGGGATTAGAGGAGTAGTTTTGGGTGAGGGCTTGGGTGAGGGTTCCGGTTAGGCATTGTGGTTTTGGTCATGGTTAGGTTTGGTTTAGGGTTAGGGTTAGTTTTATGATTAGGTTTAAGGTTAGTGTTAGAGTTAGGGTTAGGCTTTGGTGCTAGGGGTTAGGTTTTGGGTTAGGGTTAGGGTTATCGTTAGGGCTTAGGTTTTCAGGTGAATGTTAGGGTTAGGGTTAGGGATAGCATTAGGGTTAGCTTTTGGGGGTACAGTTAGGGGTTAGGTGAGGGTTACAGTTAGTATTGCAGTTAAGGTTAGGTTTTAGGACAAGCGTTAGGATTAGGGTTAGAGTTAGAGTTAGGGTTAGGTTTAGGGTTAGGTGCAGGGTAAGTTTTAGGTTTAAGTCCTGGTTTAGGGTTAGAGTTAGTGTTCTATTTAGGGTCAAGTTTAGAGTTCGGGTTAGGTTTAGGATTAGGTCTATTGTTGGGCTTAGGATTAGGGTTAGGTTCAGAGCTATTGTAAGGCTTAGGTTTAGGGTTACAGATGGACTAGCTTTACGGTTAGAGTTAGGTTTAAGGTTAGGGTTTGGGCTAGGTTTACGTTTACGGTTATGGTTAGGGTTAGGATTTGGTTGAAGTTTAGCATAGGCTGAGGGTTACTTTTAGGGTTCGGGCTAGAGTTTGGGTTTGTGTTCAGGTTAGTGTTATGGTTAGATTTAGGGTCCAGTTTAGGGTTAGGGGTTATGCTTAGTGTTAGGGTTAGTTTTAGGGTTAGGGTTAGTGTGAAGTTTAGGTTAAGGGTGAGAGTTAGGGTTAGGGTTAGGATTAGGGTTAGTGTTAGACGTTAGGTTTAGGGTGCTAGTTTTAGGTTTATGGTTAGGGTAGGTTTAAGTTTAGGGTTAGTGTTAGGGTTAGTGTTAGATTAGGGTTACTGTTCGTGTTAGGGTTACAGTTAGGGTTAGGGATAGCATTAGGTTTAGGGTTAGGAATATAGTTAGGGGTTAGGGTGAGGGTTGGGGATATGGTGAGGGTTAGGTTTAGGTTTACAGTTAAGGTGAGGGTTTAGGGTAATTGTTACGGTTAGGGTTAGAGTTAGGGTCATGGTGAAGTTTCAGTTAATAGTGGGGTTCAGGGTTAATGTTAGATTTAGGGTTAAGGTTAGTGTTAGGGTTAGGTTTAGGTTAGGGTTAAGGTAGCGGTCAGGTTAGGGTTAAGACTAGGTTTACGGTAAAGTGTAAGGCTAGGTTAGGATTAGGTTTAGAGTTAGTGCTAGGGTTTAGGGTTAGGGTTACGGTCAGGTTTAGAGTTACTGTTAGGTTTACTGTTAAGGTTAGGGTAGAGTTAAGGTTAAGGTTAAGTTTAAGGTTAGGGTAAGAGTTAGGTTTACGTCAGGTTTGGGGTTAGGATGAGGGATAGGGTTAGGGTTAGGGAAAGGGTTAGGGTTTCCTGTGAGGATTACTGTTATGTTTACATTAAGCTGATGTTTTTGGGTGTTACAGTAAGGTTTAGGGTTAGAGTTAGGTTAGGTTTAGAGTTAGGGCTAGAGTATGGTGATAGTGCTTTAGGCTTAGGTTTAGGGTGGAATTTAGGTTAAGGATGAGGGTTAGGGTTGGGGTAGGTGTTTGGATTAATGTTAGGGTCAGGTTTAGGGTTTGGGTTTAGAGTTCAGGTTAGATTCAGGGTTAGGGTTAGATTTAGGTTTAGGGTTAGGGTTAGGTTTAGTGTTAGTTTAGCTTAGGGTTAGGGTTTGAATGAAGTTAGGGTAGGTTTAGGGTTATGGTTAGGTTGAAATTTTGGTTAAGTGTGAGGGTTTGGTTTCGGGTTAGGGTTAGGGTTAGGGTTAGTGGTTAAGGTTAGGTTTAGGGTTAAGGTTAGGTTTAGGCTAAGCATTAGGGTTAGAGTTAGGGTTAGTGGTTAGTGTTTCAGTTAGGTTTAGGATAGGGTTATAATTAGGGTTAAGTTTAGGGTTACGGTAAGAGTTAGATTTACGTTTACAGTTAAGGTGAGGGTTTTGCGTAACTGTTACTGTTAGGGTTAGGGCTAGGTTTAGGGTGAGAGTTGGGTTAGGGGTTAGGTTTAGGTTAAGTTTATGGTAGGCTTAAAGTTAGGGTTAAGGTTAGGTTAGGGTTAGGGTCAGGGTTAGGATTAGAATTAGGTTTCGGGCGAGGGTTAGTGTCAGAGTTATTATAAGGGTTAGGTTTAGGGTTACAGATGGGCCAAGGTTAAGGTTAGGGTTAGGTTTAGGGGTAGGGTTAGGGTTCAAGTTAGGGTTAGCTTTAGGTTAGGGATAGGGTGAAGTAAAGTAGGGTGTGGGTTAGGGTTATGGCTAAGGTTTGGGTTCGTTTTCAGGTTAGTGTTAAGTTTATGTTTAGGGTTAGGGTTAAGTTTATGGGTTCTGTTTAGTTTTCTCGTTAGGGTTAGATTTTAGGTTAGGGTTAAGTTAAGTGTAACAGTTAGGGTTACGATTTGTGTTAGGCATTGTGGTTGGGGTGAGTGTTAGGTTTATGGTTAGGGTTGGGTAGAGTTAGGATTATGGTTATGGTAAGGTGTTAGGGTTTAGAGGTGTAGTTTAGGGTTAGGGTTTGGGTGAGGGTTTCGGTTAGGCATTGTGGTTCTGGTCATGGTTAAGTTTGGTTCAGTGTTAGGGTTAGGTTTATGATTAGGTTTCGGGTTAGTGTTAGAGTTAGGGTGAGGGATAGTGTTAAGGTTTAGGTTAGGTTTTGGTGTTATGGGTTAGGGTTTGCGTTAGGGTTAGTGTTATCTTTATGGCTTAGGGGTTTCAGGTTAGTGTTGTGGTTAGGGCTAGGGTTAGCATTAGGGTTAGGGTTGTGGGCTACGGTTAGGGGTTAGAGTGAAGGTTACGGTTAGTTTTACAGTTAAGGTGAGGGTTTAGGGTAAGTGTTCTGATTAGGGTTAGAGTTCGAGTTAGGGTTAGGTTTAGGGATAGGGTTAGGTGTAGGGTAATATTTAGGTTTACGTCCAAGTTTAGGGTTAGAGTTAGTGTTGTATTTAGGGTCAGAGCTAGTGTTCTATTTAGGATCAAGTTTAGAGTTAGGGTTAGGTTTAGGATTAGGATTATGTTTAGGGTTAGGGTTAGGTTCAGGGCTATCGTAAGGGTTAGGTTTAGGGTTTCAGATGGACTAGTGTTATGGTTAGAGTTAGGTTTAAGGTAAGGGTTTTGCTTAGGTTTAGGTTAGGGCTAAGGTTAGAGTTAGGGTTTGGATGATGTTTAGGCTAGGGTGAGGGTTATTTTTATGGTTAGGGCTGGAGTTTGGGTTTGTGCTCACGTTACTTTTAAGGTTAGGTTTAGGGTTTGGATTAGGGTTAGGGGTTATGTTTAGGGTTAGATTTACGAACAGGGTTAGTATTAGTGTGAAGTTCAGGTTAAGTGGGAGGGTTAGGATAAGGGTTAGGATTAGGGTTAGAATTATAATGTTAGACATTAGGTTTAGGGTGTTAGGTTTAGGTTTATGGTTAGGCTAGTCTTAAGTTTAAGGTTAATGTTAGGGTTAGGATTAGATTAGGGTTACTCTTCGTGTTAGAGTAAGGGTTAGGGATAAGTTTAGGGATAGCATTAGATTTAGGGTTGGGGACACGGTTAAGGGTTAGGGTGTGTGTTAGTGTTAGGTTTACCGTTAAGGAGAGGGTTTAGGTTAATTGTTATGGTTAGGGTAAGAGTTAGAGTTAGGGTTAGGGTTAGGGTGAAGTTTCAGTTAATAGTGAGTGTTAGGGTTAAGGTTAGAGTTAGGGTTAAGGTTAGTGTCAGGGTTAGGTTTAGGGTTATGGTTACGGTAGGGGTAAGGTTACTGTGAAGGCTAGGTTTACAGTAAAGGGTAGTGCTGGGTTAGGGTTAGGGTTACGTTTAGAGTTATTGTTAGGCTTAAGTTTAGGGTTAGGGTAGAGTTAATGTTAGGGTTAATTTTAGGGTTAGGGTAAGGGTTAGGTTTAGTTCAGGGTTAGGGCTAGGATTAGGGATAGGGTTAGGATTGGGGGATGGGTTAGGGATTCGTGTGAGGGTTAGTGTCAGGTTTACAGTTAAGCTGATGTTTTAGGGTGTTACAGTTAGGGTTAGGGTTAGAGTTAGGGTTAGGATTAGGTTTATGCTTAGGATTAGGGTTAGGGTTAGGGTCAGGGTTAGGTGGAGATTTAGTGTCATGTTTAGGTTGTTCTTTTAGTTTTAGGGTTAGGCTTAGTGTGAAGTTTATTTTAATTATGAGGTTTAGGGTTAGGGGTTAGGGTTAGGTTATGTTTAGTTTTAGGTTTAGGGTTAGTGTTAGCGTTAGGGTTAGTTTTAGTTTTGGTTAGGGTTTGAATGAATTTAAGGTAGGTTTAGCGTTATGGTTAGGGTGAAATTTTGGTTAAGGGTGAGAGTTTGTTTTAGGTTTAGGGTTAGGGTTAGAGTTAGGGTAAGTGTTTAGGTTTAGGTTTAAGGTTAAGTTTAGGTTTAGGCTAATGATTAGGTTTAGAGTTAGGGTTAGGGGTTATTGTTTCGGTAAGGTTTAGGGTAGGGTTCTGTTTAGGGTTAAGTATAGTGTTAGGGTAAGAGTTAGAGTTCCATTTACAGTTGAGTGTTTTGGGTGTTACTGTTAGGGTTAGGGCTAGGGTTACAGTTAGAGTCAGGGTTAGAGTTTAGGGTTAGGGGTAAGTTTATGGTAGCCTTAATGTTAGGTTAAGGTTAGGTTAGGGTTAGGGTCAGGGTTAGGATTAGGTTTAGGGTGAGGGTTAGGGTCAGAGATATTGTAAGGGTTAGGTTTAGGGTTACAAGTGGGCCATGGTTAAGGTTAGGGTTAGGTTTAGGGTTAAAGTTAGGGTTAGCTTTAGGTTAGGGATAGGATGAAGTTTAAGATAGGGTGAGGGTTAGGGTTATGGCTAAGGTTTGGGTTAGTTTTCGGGTTAGTGTTAAGGTTATGTTTAGGGTTAGGGTTAAGTTTATGGGTTGTGTTTAGTTTTAGGGTTAGGCTTAGATTTTAGGTTAGGGTTAAGTTTAGTGTAAACAGCTAAGGTTACAGTTTGTGTTAGGCATTGTGGTTGGGGTGAGGTTTAGGTTTAGGGTTAGGGTTGTGTATGCTTAAGATTATGGTTATGGTAAGGTGTTAGGGGTTAGAAGTGTAGTTTAGGGTTAGGGGTGGGTGAGGGTTCTGGTAAAGCACTGTGGTTCTGACCATGGTTAGGTTTGGTTTAGGGTTACAGTTAGGTTTATGATTAGGTTTCAGGTTAGTGTTCGAGTTAGGGTTAAGGTTTGGGTTAGGCTTTGGTGTTAGGGGTTAGGGTTTGGGTTAGGGTTAGGGTTATTGTTAGGGCTCAGGGGTTCAGGTTAGTGTTAGGGTTAGGGTTACGGATAGCATTAGGGTTAGGGTTCGGGATACGGTTAGGGGTTAAGGTGAGGGTTATGGTTACTTTTACAGTTTAGGTGAGGGTTTAGGTTAAGTGTCATCATTAGGGTTAGAGTTAGGGTTATGGTTAGGTGTAGGGCAATATTTAGGTTTAGGTGCCGGTTTAGTGTTAGAGTCAGTGTTCAATTTAGGGTCAAGGTTAGATTTAGGGTTAGGGTTAGGTTTAGGTCTAGGGTTAGGATTAGGTTTAGGGTTAGGTTCAGGGCTCTTGTAAGGGTTAGGTTTAGGGTTACATTTGGACTAGCATTATGGTTACAGTTATGTTCAAGGATAGGGTTTGGGTTGGGTTTAGGTTTAGGGTTAGGGTTTGGATGAAGTTTAGGATAGGGTGAAGGTTATTTTTATGGTTTGGGCTAAAGTTTGGTTTTGTGTTCAGCTTAGTGTTAAGGTTAGGTTTAGGGTTCGGTTTTGGGTTAGGGGTTATGTTTAGGGTTTGGGTTACGCTTTGGTTTAGGGTTAGTGTGAAGTTTAGGTTAAGGGTGAGGGTTAGGATAAAGGTTAGGATTAGGTTTATGGTAAGGTGTTAGTGGTTAGAGGTGTAGTTTAGGGTTAGGGTTTGGGTGAGGGTTCCGGTTAGGAATTGTGGTTCTGGTCATGGTTGGGTTTGGTTTAGGTTTATGATTAGGTTTCGGGTTAGTGTTAGAGTTAGGGTGAGAGTTAGGGTTAAGGTTTAGATTAGGCTTTGGTGTTAGGGGTTAGGGTTTGTGTTAGAGTTAGGGTTATCGTTAGGGCTCAGGGGTTTCAGGTTAGTTTTAGGGTTAAGGTTAGGGATTGCATTAGGGTTAGGTTTGGGGGATACGGTTAGGGGTTAGGGTGAGGGTTACGGTTAGTTTTACAGTTAAAGTGTGGGTTTAGGATAAGTGTTATGATTAGGGTTAGAGTTGTAGTTATTTTTAGGTTTAGGGTTAGGTGTAGGGGAAGATTTAGGTTTAGGTCCAGGTTTAGGGTTAGAGTTAGTGTTCTCTCTAGGGTCAAGGGTGCAGTTAGGGTTAGGTTAGGATTAGGTCTAGGGCTAGGATTAGGTTCAGGGTTAATTTCAGGGCTATTGTAAGGGTTAGGTTTAGGGTTACAGATGGACTAGCGCTATGGTTAGAGGTAGGTTTAAGGTTAGGGTTTGGGTTAGGTTTAGGTTTAAGGTAGTGTTAGAGTTTGGATGAAGTTTAGGATAGGGTGAGGGTTATTTTTATGGTTAGGGCTAGAGTTTGGGTTTGTGTTCAGGTTAGCTTTAAGGCTAGGGTTCAGGTTAGGGTTAGGGGTTATGTTTAGGGTTAGGGTTATGTTTTGGTTTAGGGTTAGTGTGAAGTTTAGGTTAAGGGTGAGGGTTAGGATAAGAGTTAGAATTAGGGTTAGGATTATAGTTAGTGTTAGAGGTTAGATTTAGGATGCTAACGTTAGGTTTATGGTTAGGGTTGGGTTAATGTTAGAGTTAGGGTTAGATTAGGTTTAATGTTCGTGTTTGGGTTAGGGATAGGGTTAGGGATAGCATTAGGTTTAGGGTTGGGGATACGGTTAGGGGTTAGGGTGAGGGTTGTGGTTAGGGTGTGGGTTAGGGTTAGGTTTACAGTTAAGGTGAGGGTATAGGGTAAGTGTTATAGTTAGGGTTCGAGTTAGGGTTTGGGTTAGGTTTAGGGTGAAGTTTCAGTTAATAGTCAGGGTCAGGGTAAGGGTTAGGGTTAAGATTACAGTTAGGGTTAAGTTTAGTGTTAGGGTTAGGGTTAGGGTAGGGGTAAGGTTAGGGTTAAGGCTAGGTTTACGGTAAAGGGTAGGGCTAGGTTAGGGTTAGGTTTAGAGTTAGAGCTAGTACTAGGGTTTAGGGTAAGAGGTAGGGTCAGGTTTAGAGGTTTTGTTAGTTTTAGGGTGGAGTTAAGGTTAAGCTTAGCGTTAGGGTAAGTGTTAGGTTTAGGTCAGGGTTAAGGTTAGGATTAGGGATAGGGTTAGGGTTAGGGAAAGGGTTAGGTGTTCGTGGGAGGGTTAGTGTTAGGTTTACACTTAAGCTGATGTTTTACAGTGTTACGGTTAGGTCAGGGTTGTAGTTAGGGTTAGGATGAGGTTTAGGTTTAGGGCTATATTTAGGGGATAGTTTAGGGTTAGGTTTAGTTTTAGGGTTAAGGTTAGGCTTAGGTTTATCTTGAAATTTATGTTAAGGATGAGGGTTAGGGTTAGCGTTAGGGTTAGGTGTTTGGGTTAGGGTTAGGGTTAGGTTTAGGGTAAGGGTTAGGGTTTGGTTTAGGATCATGCTTAGGGTTAGGATTAGAATTAGGGTTAGTGGTTAGGGTTAGGCTTAGGGTTAAGGTTAGGTTTAGGCTAAAGATCAGGATTTGATTTCGAGTTAGGTGTTAGTGTTTTGGTTAGGTTTAGGGTAGGGTTATATTTAGGGTTAGGTTAAGAGTTAGATTTATGTTTACAGTTAAGGTGAGGGTTTTGGGTAAGTGTTACATTTAGGGTTAGGGTTAGGTTTAGGGCTAGGGCTAGGGTTAGGTTTAGATTTCAGGTTACAGGTTAGGGTTAGGTTTAAGTTTATGGTAGGGTAAAGTTAGGGTTAAGGTTTGGTTAGGGTTAGGGTCAGGGTTAGGATTAGGATTAGGTTTAGGGTGAGGGTTAGGGTCAGAGTTATTGTAAGGGTTAGGTTTGGGGTTACAGGTGGGTCAAGGTTAAGGTTAGGGTCAGGGTTAAAGTTAGGGTGTGCTTTAGATTAGGGATAGGGTGAAGTTTAAGATAGGGTGAGGGTTAGGGTTATGGCTAAGGTTTGCTTGAGTTTTCAGGTTAGTGTTAAGGTTATGTTTAGGGTTAGGAATAAGTTTATCGGTTCTGTTTACTTTTAGGGTTAGGGGTAGATTTTAGGTTAGGGTTAAGTTCAGTGTTACGGTTAGGGTTAGGTTTACGGTTTGTGTTAGGCATTGTGGTTGGTTTGAGGATTAGGTTTAGCATTAGGGTTGGGTAGGGTTAGGATTATGGTTATGGTAAGGTGTTAGGGATTAGAGGAGTAGTATTGGGTTAGGGCTTGGGTGAGGGTTCCGGTTAGGCATTGTGGTTCTGGTCATGGTTAGGTTTGGTTTAGGGTTAGGGTTAGTTTTATGATTAGGTTTAGGGTTAGTGTTAGAGTTAGGGTTAGGCTTTGGTGCTAGGGGTTAGGTTTTGGGTTAGGGTTAGGGTTATCGTTAGGGCCTAGGTTTTCAGGTGAGTGTTAGGGTTAGGGTTAGGGATAGCATTAGGGTTAGCTTTTGGGGGTACGTTTAGGGGTTAGGTGAGGGTTACAGTTAGTATTGCAGTTAAGGTTAGGTTTTAGGGCAAGTGTTAGGACTAGGGTTAGAGTTAGAGTTAGGGTTAGGTTTAGGGTTAGGTGCAGGGTAAGTTTTAGGTTTAAGTCCTGGTTTAGGGTTAGAGTTAGTGTTCTATTTAGGGTCAAGTTTAGAGTTCGGGTTAGGTTTAGGATTAGGTCTATTGTTGGGCTTAGGATTAGGGTTAGGTTCAGAGCTATTGTAAGGCTTAGGTTTAGGGTTACAGATGGACTAGCTTTACGGTTAGAGTTAGGTTTAAGGTTAGGGTTTGGGCTAGGTTTACGTTTACGGTTATGGTTAGGGTTAGGATTTGGTTGAAGTTTAGCATAGGCTGAGGGTTACTTTTAGGGTTCGGGCTAGAGTTTGGGTTTGTGTTCAGGTTAGTGTTATGGATAGATTTAGGGTCCAGTTTAGGGTTAGGGGTTAGGTTTAGTGTTAGGGTTAGTTTTAGGTTTAGGGTTAGTGTGAAGTTTAGGTTAAGGGTGAGAGTTAGGGTTAGGGTTAGGATTAGGGTTAGTGTTAGACGTTAGGTTTAGGGTGCTAGTTTTAGGTTTATGGTTAGGGTAGGTTTAAGTTTAGGGTTAATGTTAGGGTTAGTGTTAGATTAGGGTTACAGTTCGTGTTAGGGTTACAGTTAGGGTTAGGGATAGCATTAGGTTTAGGGTTAGGAATATAGTTAGGGGTTAGGGTGAGGGTTGAGGGATAGCATTAGGTTTAGGGTTAGGAATATAGTTAGGGGTTAGGGTGAGGGTTGGGGATATGGTGAGGGTTAGGTTTAGGTTTACAGTTAAGGTGAGGGTTTAGGGTAATTGTTATGGTTAGGGTTAGAGTTAGGGTCATGGTGAAGTTTCAGGTAATAGCGGGGTTCAGGGTTAATGTTAGATTTAGGGTTAAGGTTAGTGTTAGGGTTAGGTTTAGGTTAGGGTTAAGGTAGCGGTCAGGTTAGGGTTAAGACTAGGTTTACGGTAAAGTGTAAGGCTAGGTCAGGGTTAGGTTTAGAGTTAGTGCTAGGGTTTAGGGTTAGGGTTAAGGTCAGGTTTAGAGTTATTGTTAGGTTTACTGTTAAGGTTAGGGTAGAGTTAAGGTTAAGGTTAAGTTTAAGTTTAGGGTAAGAGTTAGGTTTACGTCAGGTTTAGGGTTAGGATGAGGGATAGGCTTAGGGAAATGGTTACGGTTTCGTGTGCGGATTAGTGTTATGTTTACATTAAGCTGATGTTTTTGGGTGTTACAGTAAGGTTTAGGGTTAGAGTTAGGTTAGGTTTAGAGTTAGGGCTAGAGTATGGTGATAGTGCTTTAGGCTTAGGTTTAGGGTGGAATTTAGGTTAAGGATGAGGGTTAGGGTTGGGGTAGGTGTTTGGATTAATGTTAGGGTCAGTTTTAGGGTTTTGGTTTAGAGTTCAGGTTAGATTCAGGGTTAGGGTTAGATTTAGGTTTAGGGTTAGGGTTAGGTTTAGTGTTAGTTTAGCTTAGGGTTAGGGTTTGAATGAAGTTAGGGTAGGTTTAGGGTTATGGTTAGGTTGAAATTTTGGTTAAGTGTGAGGGTTTGGTTTCGGGTTAGGGTTAGAGTTAGGGTTAGTGGTTCAGGCTAGGTTTAGGGTTAAGGTTAGGTTTAGGCTAAGCATTAGGGTTAGAGTTAGGGTTAGTGGTTAGTGTTTCAGTTAGGTTTAGGATAGGGTTATAATTAGGGTTAAGTTTAGGGTTACGGTAAGAGTTAGATTTACGTTTACAGTTAAGGTGAGGGTTTTGCGTAACTGTTACGGTTAGGGTTAGGGCTAGGTTTAGGGTGAGAGTTGGGTTAGGGGTTAGGTTTAGGTTAAGTTTATGGTAGGCTTAAAGTTAGGGTTAAGGTTAGGTTAGGGTTAGGGTCAGGGTTAGGATTAGAATTAGGTTTCGGGCGAGGGTTAGTGTCAGAGTTATTATAAGGGTTAGGTTTAGGGTTACAGATGGGCCAAGGTTAAGGTTAGGGTTAGGTTTAGGGGTAGGATTAGGGTTAAAGTTAGGGTTAGCTTTAGGTTAGGGATAGGGTGAAGTAAAGTAGGGTGAGGGTTAGGGTTATGGCTAAGGTTTGGGTTCGTTTTCAGGTTAGTGTTAAGTTTATGTTTAGGGTTAGGGTTAAGTTTATGGGTTCTGTTTAGTTTTAGGGTTAGGGTTAGATTTTAGGTTAGGGTTAAGTTAAGTGTAACAGTTAGGGTTACGATTTGTGTTAGGCATTGTGGTTGGGGTGAGTGTTAGGTTTATGGTTAGGGTTGGGTAGAGTTAGGATTATGGTTATGGTAAGGTGTTAGGGTTTAGAGGTGTAGTTTAGGGTTAGGGTTTGGGTGAGGATTTCGGTTAGGCATTGTGGTTCTGGTCATGGTTAAGTTTGGTTCAGTGTTAGGGTTAGGTTTATGATTAGGTTTCGGGTTAGTGTTAGAGTTAGGGTGAGGGACAGTGTTAAGGTTTAGGTTAGGTTTTCGTGTTATGGGTTAGGGTTTGCTTTAGGGTTAGTGTTATCTTTATGGCTTAGGGGTTTCAGGTTAGTGTTGTGGTTAGGGCTAGGGTTAGCATTAGGGTTAGGGTTGTGGGCTACGGTTAGGGGTTAGAGTGAAGGTTACGGTTAGTTTTACAGTTAAGGTGAGGGTTTAGGGTAAGTGTTCTGATTAGGGTTAGAGTTCGAGTTAGGGTTAGGTTTAGGGATAGGGTTAGGTGTAGGGTAATATTTAGGTTTACGTCCAAGTTTAGGGTTAGAGTTAGTGTTGTATTTAGGGTCAGAGCTAGTGTTCTATTTAGGGTCAAGTTTAGAGTTAGGGTTAGGTTTAGGATTAGGATTATGTTTAGGGTTAGGGTTAGGTTCAGGGCTATCGTAAGGGTTAGGTTTAGGGTTTCAGATGGACTAGTGTTATGGTTAGAGTTAGGTTTAAGGTAAGGGTTTTGCTTAGGTTTAGGTTAGGGCTAAGGTTAGGGTTAGGTTTTGGATGATGTTTAGGCTAGGGTGAGGGTTATTTTTATGGTTAGGGCTGGAGTTTGGGTTTGTGCTCACGTTACTTTTAAGGTTAGGTTTAGGGTTTGGATTAGGGTTAGGGGTTATGTTTAGGGTTAGATTTACGAACAGGGTTAGTATTAGTGTGAAGTTCAGGTTAAGTGGGAGGGTTAGGATAAGGGTTAGGATTAGGGTTAGAATTATAATGTTAGACATTAAGTTTAGGGTGTTAGGTTTAGGTTTATGGTTAGGCTAGTCTTAAGTTTAAGGTTAATGTTAGGGTTAGGATTAGATTAGGGTTACTCTTCGTGTTAGAGTTAGGGTTAGGGATAAGTTTAGGGATAGCATTAGGTTTAGGGTTGGGGACACGGTTAAGGGTTAGGGTGTGTGTTAGTGTTAGGTTTACCGTTAAGGAGAGGGTTTAGGTTAATTGTTATGGTTAGGGTTAGAGTTAGAGTTAGGGTTAGGGTTAGGGTGAAGTTTCAGTTAATAGTGAGTGTTAGGGTTAAGGTTAGAGTTAGGGTTAAGGTTAGTGTCAGGGTTAGGTTTAGGGTTAGGGTTACGGTAGGGGTAAGGTTACTGTGAAGGCTAGGTTTACGGGAAAGGGTAGTGCTGGGTTAGGGTTAGGGTTACGTTTAGAGTTATTGTTAGGCTTAAGTTTAGGGTTAGGGTAGAGTTAATGTTAGGGTTAATTTTAGGGTTAGGGTAAGGGTTAGATATAGTCCAGGGTTAGGGCTAGGATTAGGGATAGGGTTAGGATTGGGGGATGGGTTAGGGATTCGTGTGAGGGTTAGTGTCAGGTTTACAGTTAAGCTGATGTTTTAGGGTGTTACAGTTAGGGTTAGGGTTAGAGTTAGGGTTAGGATTAGGTTTATGCTTAGGATTAGGGTTAGGGTTAGGGTCAGGGTTAGGTGGAGATTTAGTGTCATGTTTAGGTTGTTTTTTTAGTTTTAGGGTTAGGCTTAGTGTGAAGTTTATTTTAATTATGAGGTTTAGGGTTAGGGGTTAGGGTTAGGTTATGTTTAGTTTTAGGTTTAGGGTTAGTGTTAGAGTTAGGGTTAGGCTTTGGTGCTAGGGGTTAGGTTTTGGGTTAGGGTTAGGGTTATCGTTAGGGCCTAGGTTTTCAGGTGAGTGTTAGGGTTAGGGTTAGGGATAGCATTAGGGTTAGCTTTTGGGGGTACGTTTAGGGGTTAGGTGAGGGTTACAGTTAGTATTGCAGTTAAGGTTAGGTTTTAGGGCAAGTGTTAGGACTAGGGTTAGAGTTAGAGTTAGGGTTAGGTTTAGGGTTAGGTGCAGGGTAAGTTTTAGGTTTAAGTCCTGGTTTAGGGTTAGAGTTAGTGTTCTATTTAGGGTCAAGTTTAGAGTTCGGGTTAGGTTTAGGATTAGGTCTATTGTTGGGCTTAGGATTAGGGTTAGGTTCAGAGCTATTGTAAGGCTTAGGTTTAGGGTTACAGATGGACTAGCTTTACGGTTAGAGTTAGGTTTAAGGTTAGGGTTTGGGCTAGGTTTACGTTTACGGTTATGGTTAGGGTTAGGATTTGGTTGAAGTTTAGCATAGGCTGAGGGTTACTTTTAGGGTTCGGGCTAGAGTTTGGGTTTGTGTTCAGGTTAGTGTTATGGATAGATTTAGGGTCCAGTTTAGGGTTAGGGGTTAGGTTTAGTGTTAGGGTTAGTTTTAGGTTTAGGGTTAGTGTGAAGTTTAGGTTAAGGGTGAGAGTTAGGGTTAGGGTTAGGATTAGGGTTAGTGTTAGACGTTAGGTTTAGGGTGCTAGTTTTAGGTTTATGGTTAGGGTAGGTTTAAGTTTAGGGTGAATGTTAGGGTTAGTGTTAGATTAGGGTTACAGTTCGTGTTAGGGTTACAGTTAGGGTTAGGGATAGCATTAGGTTTAGGGTTAGGAATATAGTTAGGGGTTAGGGTGAGGGTTGAGGGATAGCATTAGGTTTAGGGTTAGGAATATAGTTAGGGGTTAGGGTGAGGGTTGGGGATATGGTGAGGGTTAGGTTTAGGTTTACAGTTAAGGTGAGGGTTTAGGGTAATTGTTATGGTTAGGGTTAGAGTTAGGGTCATGGTGAAGTTTCAGGTAATAGCGGGGTTCAGGGTTAATGTTAGATTTAGGGTTAAGGTTAGTGTTAGGGTTAGGTTTAGGTTAGGGTTAAGGTAGCGGTCAGGTTAGGGTTAAGACTAGGTTTACGGTAAAGTGTAAGGCTAGGTCAGGGTTAGGTTTAGAGTTAGTGCTAGGGTTTAGGGTTAGGGTTAAGGTCAGGTTTAGAGTTATTGTTAGGTTTACTGTTAAGGTTAGGGTAGAGTTAAGGTTAAGGTTAAGTTTAAGTTTAGGGTAAGAGTTAGGTTTACGTCAGGTTTAGGGTTAGGATGAGGGATAGGCTTAGGGAAATGGTTACGGTTTCGTGTGCGGATTAGTGTTATGTTTACATTAAGCTGATGTTTTTGGGTGTTACAGTAAGGTTTAGGGTTAGAGTTAGGTTAGGTTTAGAGTTAGGGCTAGAGTATGGTGATAGTGCTTTAGGCTTAGGTTTAGGGTGGAATTTAGGTTAAGGATGAGGGTTAGGGTTGGGGTAGGTGTTTGGATTAATGTTAGGGTCAGTTTTAGGGTTTTGGTTTAGAGTTCAGGTTAGATTCAGGGTTAGGGTTAGATTTAGGTTTAGGGTTAGGGTTAGGTTTAGTGTTAGTTTAGCTTAGGGTTAGGGTTTGAATGAAGTTAGGGTAGGTTTAGGGTTATGGTTAGGTTGAAATTTTGGTTAAGTGTGAGGGTTTGGTTTCGGGTTAGGGTTAGTGGTTCAGGCTAGGTTTAGGGTTAAGGTTAGGTTTAGGCTAAGCATTAGGGTTAGAGTTAGGGTTAGTGGTTAGTGTTTCAGTTAGGTTTAGGATAGGGTTATAATTAGGGTTAAGTTTAGGGTTACGGTAAGAGTTAGATTTACGTTTACAGTTAAGGTGAGGGTTTTGCGTAACTGTTACGGTTAGGGTTAGGGCTAGGTTTAGGGTGAGAGTTGGGTTAGGGGTTAGGTTTAGGTTAAGTTTATGGTAGGCTTAAAGTTAGGGTTAAGGTTAGGTTAGGGTTAGGGTCAGGGTTAGGATTAGAATTAGGTTTCGGGCGAGGGTTAGTGTCAGAGTTATTATAAGGGTTAGGTTTAGGGTTACAGATGGGCCAAGGTTAAGGTTAGGGTTAGGTTTAGGGGTAGGATTAGGGTTAAAGTTAGGGTTAGCTTTAGGTTAGGGATAGGGTGAAGTAAAGTAGGGTGAGGGTTAGGGTTATGGCTAAGGTTTGGGTTCGTTTTCAGGTTAGTGTTAAGTTTATGTTTAGGGTTAGGGTTAAGTTTATGGGTTCTGTTTAGTTTTAGGGTTAGGGTTAGATTTTAGGTTAGGGTTAAGTTAAGTGTAACAGTTAGGGTTACGATTTGTGTTAGGCATTGTGGTTGGGGTGAGTGTTAGGTTTATGGTTAGGGTTGGGTAGAGTTAGGATTATGGTTATGGTAAGGTGTTAGGGTTTAGAGGTGTAGTTTAGGGTTAGGGTTTGGGTGAGGATTTCGGTTAGGCATTGTGGTTCTGGTCATGGTTAAGTTTGGTTCAGTGTTAGGGTTAGGTTTATGATTAGGTTTCGGGTTAGTGTTAGAGTTAGGGTGAGGGACAGTGTTAAGGTTTAGGTTAGGTTTTCGTGTTATGGGTTAGGGTTTGCTTTAGGGTTAGTGTTATCTTTATGGCTTAGGGGTTTCAGGTTAGTGTTGTGGTTAGGGCTAGGGTTAGCATTAGGGTTAGGGTTGTGGGCTACGGTTAGGGGTTAGAGTGAAGGTTACGGTTAGTTTTACAGTTAAGGTGAGGGTTTAGGGTAAGTGTTCTGATTAGGGTTAGAGTTCGAGTTAGGGTTAGGTTTAGGGATAGGGTTAGGTGTAGGGTAATATTTAGGTTTACGTCCAAGTTTAGGGTTAGAGTTAGTGTTGTATTTAGGGTCAGAGCTAGTGTTCTATTTAGGGTCAAGTTTAGAGTTAGGGTTAGGTTTAGGATTAGGATTATGTTTAGGGTTAGGGTTAGGTTCAGGGCTATCGTAAGGGTTAGGTTTAGGGTTTCAGATGGACTAGTGTTATGGTTAGAGTTAGGTTTAAGGTAAGGGTTTTGCTTAGGTTTAGGTTAGGGCTAAGGTTAGGGTTAGGTTTTGGATGATGTTTAGGCTAGGGTGAGGGTTATTTTTATGGTTAGGGCTGGAGTTTGGGTTTGTGCTCACGTTACTTTTAAGGTTAGGTTTAGGGTTTGGATTAGGGTTAGGGGTTATGTTTAGGGTTAGATTTACGAACAGGGTTAGTATTAGTGTGAAGTTCAGGTTAAGTGGGAGGGTTAGGATAAGGGTTAGGATTAGGGTTAGAATTATAATGTTAGACATTAAGTTTAGGGTGTTAGGTTTAGGTTTATGGTTAGGCTAGTCTTAAGTTTAAGGTTAATGTTAGGGTTAGGATTAGATTAGGGTTACTCTTCGTGTTAGAGTTAGGGTTAGGGATAAGTTTAGGGATAGCATTAGGTTTAGGGTTGGGGACACGGTTAAGGGTTAGGGTGTGTGTTAGTGTTAGGTTTACCGTTAAGGAGAGGGTTTAGGTTAATTGTTATGGTTAGGGTTAGAGTTAGAGTTAGGGTTAGGGTTAGGGTGAAGTTTCAGTTAATAGTGAGTGTTAGGGTTAAGGTTAGAGTTAGGGTTAAGGTTAGTGTCAGGGTTAGGTTTAGGGTTAGGGTTACGGTAGGGGTAAGGTTACTGTGAAGGCTAGGTTTACGGGAAAGGGTAGTGCTGGGTTAGGGTTAGGGTTACGTTTAGAGTTATTGTTAGGCTTAAGTTTAGGGTTAGGGTAGAGTTAATGTTAGGGTTAATTTTAGGGTTAGGGTAAGGGTTAGATATAGTCCAGGGTTAGGGCTAGGATTAGGGATAGGGTTAGGATTGGGGGATGGGTTAGGGATTCGTGTGAGGGTTAGTGTCAGGTTTACAGTTAAGCTGATGTTTTAGGGTGTTACAGTTAGGGTTAGGGTTAGAGTTAGGGTTAGGATTAGGTTTATGCTTAGGATTAGGGTTAGGGTTAGGGTCAGGGTTAGGTGGAGATTTAGTGTCATGTTTAGGTTGTTTTTTTAGTTTTACGGTTAGGCTTAGTGTGAAGTTTATTTTAATTATGAGGTTTAGGGTTAGGGGTTAGGGTTAGGTTATGTTTAGTTTTAGGTTTGGGGTTAGTGTTAGCGTTAGGGTTAGTTTTAGTTTTGGTTAGGTTTGAATGAATTTAAGGTAGGTTTAGCGTTATGGTTAGGGTGAAATTTTGGTTAAGGGTGAGAGTTTTTTTTAGGTTTAGGGTTAGGGTTAGAGTTCGGGTGAGTGTTTAGGTTGAGGTTTAAGGTTAAGTTTAGGTTTAGGCTAATGATTAGGTTTAGAGTTAGGGTTAGGGGTTATTGTTTCGGTAAGGTTTAGGGTAGGGTTCTGTTTAGGGTTAAGTATAGTGTTAGGGTAAGAGTTAGAGTTCCATTTACAGTTGAGTGTTTTGGGTGTTACTGTTAGGGTTAGGGCTAGGGTTACAGTTAGAGTTAGGGTTAGAGTTTAGGGTTAGGTGTAAATTTATGGTAGCCTTAATGTTAGGTTAAGGTTAGGTTAGGGTTAGGGTCAGGGTTAGGATTAGGTTTAGGGTGAGGGTTAGGGTCAGAGATATTGTAAGGGTTAGGTTTAGGGTTACAAGTGGGCCATGGTTAAGGTTAGGGTTAGGTTTAGGGTTCAAGTTAGGGTTAGCTTTAGGTTAGGGATAGGATGAAGTTTAAGATAGGGTGAGGGTTAGGGTTATGGCTAAGGTTTGGGTTAGTTTTCGGGTTAGTGTTAAGGTTATGTTTAGGGTTAGGGTTAAGTTTATGGGTTGTGTTTAGTTTTAGGGTTAGGGTTAGATTTTAGGTTAGGGTTAAGTTTAGTGTAAACAGCTAAGGTTACGGTTTGTGTTAGGCATTGTGGTTGGGGTGAGGTTTAGGTTTAGGGTTAGGGTTTGGATGAAGTTTAGGATAGGGTGAGGGTTATTTTTATGGTTTGGGCTAAAGTTTGGTTTTGTGTTCAGCTTAGTGTTAAGGTTAGGTTTAGGGTTCGGTTTTGGGTTAGGGGTTATGTTTAGGGTTTGGGTTACGCTTTGGTTTAGGGTTAGTGTGAAGTTTAGGTTAAGGGTGAGGGTTAGGATAAAGGTTAGGATTAGGTTTATGGTAAGGTGTTAGTGGTTAGAGGTGTAGTTTAGGGTTAGGGTTTGGGTGAGGGTTCCGGTTAGGAATTGTGGTTCTGGTCATGGTTGGGTTTGGTTCAGGTTTATGATTCGGATTCGGGTTAGTGTTAGAGTTAGGGTGAAAGTTAGGGTTAAGGTTTGGATTAGGCTTTGGTGTTAGGGGTTAGGGTTTGTGTTAGAGTTAGTGTTATCGTTAGGGCTCAGGGGTTTCAGGTTATTTTTAGGGTTAAGGTTAGGGATTGCATTAGGGTTAGGTTTGGGGGATACGGTTAGGAGTTAGGGTGAGGGTTACGGTTAGTTTTACAGTTAAAGTGTGGGTTTAGGATAAGTGTTATGATTAGGGTTAGAGTTGGAGTTATTTTTAGGTTTAGGGTTAGGTGTAGGGGAAGATTTAGGTTTAGGTCCAGGTTTAGGGTTAGAGTTAGTGTTCTCTCTAGGGTCAAGGGTGCAGTTAGGGTTAGGTTAGGATTAGGCCTAGGGCTAGGATTAGGTTTAGGGTTAATTTCAGGGCTATTGTAAGGGTTAGGTTTAGGGTTACAGATGGACTAGCGTTATGGTTAGAGGTAGGTTTAAGGTTAGGGTTTGGGTTAGGTTTAGGTTTAAGGTAGTGTTAGAGTTTGGATGAAGTTTAGGATAGGGTGAGGGTTATTTTTATGGTTAGGGCTAGAGTTTGGGTTTGTGTTCAGGTTAGCTTTAAGGCTAGGGTTCAGGTTAGGGTTAGGGGTTATGTTTAGGGTTAGGGTTATGTTTTGGTTTAGGGTTAGTGTGAAGTTTAGGTTAAGGGTGAGGGTTAGGATAAGAGTTAGAATTAGGGTTAGGATTATAGTTAGTGTTAGAGGTTAGATTTAGGATGCTAACGTTAGGTTTATGGTTAGGGTTGGGTTAATGTTAGAGTTAGGGTTAGATTAGGTTTAATGTTCGTGTTTGGGTTAGGGATAGGGTTAGGGATAGCATTAGGTTTAGGGTTGGGGATACGGTTAGGGGTTAGGGTGAGGGTTGTGGTTAGGGTGTGGGTTAGGGTTAGGTTTACAGTTAAGGTGAGGGTTTAGGGTAAGTTTTATAGTTAGGGTTCGAGTTAGGGTTTGGGTTAGGTTTAGGGTGAAGTTTCAGTTAATAGTCAGGGTCAGGGTAAGGGTTAGGGTTAAGATTACAGTTAGGGTTAAGTTTAGTGTTAGGGTTAGGGTTAGGGGAGGGGTAAGGTTAGGGTTAAGGCTAGGTTTACGGTAAAGGGTAGGGCTAGGTTAGGGTTAGGTTTAGAGTTAGAGCTAGTACTAGGGTTTAGGGTAAGAGGTAGGGTCAGGTTTAGAGTTTTTGTTAGTTTTAGGGTGGAGTTAAGGTTAAGCTTAGCGTTAGGGTAAGTGTTAGGTTTAGGTCAGGGTTAAGGTTAGGATTAGGGATAGGGTTAGGGTTAGGGAAAGGGTTAGGTGTTCGTGGGAGGGTTAGTGTTAGGTTTACACTTAAGCTGATGTTTTACAGTGTTACGGTTAGGTCAGGGTTGTAGTTAGGGTTAGGATGAGGTTTAGGTTTAGGGCTATATTTAGGGGATAGTTTAGGGTTAGGTTTAGTTTTAGGGTTAAGGTTAGGCTTAGGTTTATCTTGAAATTTATGTTAAGGATGAGGGTTAGGGTTAGCGTTAGGGTTAGGTGTTTGGGTTAGGGTTAGGGTTAGGTTTAGGGTAAGGGTTAGGGTTTGGTTTAGGATCATGCTTAGGGTTAGGATTAGAATTAGGGTTAGTGGTTAGGGTTAGGCTTAGGGTTAAGGTTAGGTTTAGGCTAAAGATCAGGATTTGATTTCGAGTTAGGTGTTAGTGTTTTGGTTAGGTTTAGGGTAGGGTTATATTTAGGGTTAGGTTAAGAGTTAGATTTATGTTTACAGTTAAGGTGAGGGTTTTGGGTAAGTGTTACATTTAGGGTTAGGGTTAGGTTTAGGGCTAGGGCTAGGGTTAGGTTTAGATTTCAGGTTACAGGTTAGGGTTAGGTTTAAGTTTATGGTAGGGTAAAGTTAGGGTTAAGGTTTGGTTAGGGTTAGGGTCAGGGTTAGGATTAGGATTAGGTTTAGGGTGAGGGTTAGGGTCAGAGTTATTGTAAGGGTTAGGTTTGGGGTTACAGGTGGGTCAAGGTTAAGGTTAGGGTCAGGGTTAAAGTTAGGGTGTGCTTTAGATTAGGGATAGGGTGAAGTTTAAGATAGGGTGAGGGTTAGGGTTATGGCTAAGGTTTGCTTGAGTTTTCAGGTTAGTGTTAAGGTTATGTTTAGGGTTAGGAATAAGTTTATCGGTTCTGTTTACTTTTAGGGTTAGGGGTAGATTTTAGGTTAGGGTTAAGTTCAGTGTTACGGTTAGGGTTAGGTTTACGGTTTGTGTTAGGCATTGTGGTTGGTTTGAGGATTAGGTTTAGCATTAGGGTTGGGTAGGGTTAGGATTATGGTTATGGTAAGGTGTTAGGGATTAGAGGAGTAGTATTGGGTTAGGGCTTGGGTGAGGGTTCCGGTTAGGCATTGTGGTTCTGGTCATGGTTAGGTTTGGTTTAGGGTTAGGGTTAGTTTTATGATTAGGTTTAGGGTTAGTGTTAGAGTTAGGGTTAGGCTTTGGTGCTAGGGGTTAGGTTTTGGGTTAGGGTTAGGGTTATCGTTAGGGCCTAGGTTTTCAGGTGAGTGTTAGGGTTAGGGTTAGGGATAGCATTAGGGTTAGCTTTTGGGGGTACGTTTAGGGGTTAGGTGAGGGTTACAGTTAGTATTGCAGTTAAGGTTAGGTTTTAGGGCAAGTGTTAGGACTAGGGTTAGAGTTAGAGTTAGGGTTAGGTTTAGGGTTAGGTGCAGGGTAAGTTTTAGGTTTAAGTCCTGGTTTAGGGTTAGAGTTAGTGTTCTATTTAGGGTCAAGTTTAGAGTTCGGGTTAGGTTTAGGATTAGGTCTATTGTTGGGCTTAGGATTAGGGTTAGGTTCAGAGCTATTGTAAGGCTTAGGTTTAGGGTTACAGAGGGACTAGCTTTACGGTTAGAGTTAGGTTTAAGGTTAGGGTTTGGGCTAGGTTTACGTTTACGGTTATGGTTAGGGTTAGGATTTGGTTGAAGTTTAGCATAGGCTGAGGGTTACTTTTAGGGTTCGGGCTAGAGTTTGGGTTTGTGTTCAGGTTAGTGTTATGGATAGATTTAGGGTCCAGTTTAGGGTTAGGGGTTAGGTTTAGTGTTAGGGTTAGTTTTAGGTTTAGGGTTAGTGTGAAGTTTAGGTTAAGGGTGAGAGTTAGGGTTAGGGTTAGGATTAGGGTTAGTGTTAGACGTTAGGTTTAGGGTGCTAGTTTTAGGTTTATGGTTAGGGTAGGTTTAAGTTTAGGGTTAATGTTAGGGTTAGTGTTAGATTAGGGTTACAGTTCATGTTAGGGTTACAGTTAGGGTTAGGGATAGCATTAGGTTTAGGGTTAGGAATATAGTTAGGGGTTAGGGTGAGGGTTGAGGGATAGCATTAGGTTTAGGGTTAGGAATATAGTTAGGGGTTAGGGTGAGGGTTGGGGATATGGTGAGGGTTAGGTTTAGGTTTACAGTTAAGGTGAGGGTTTAGGGTAATTGTTATGGTTAGGGTTAGAGTTAGGGTCATGGTGAAGTTTCAGGTAATAGCGGGGTTCAGGGTTAATGTTAGATTTAGGGTTAAGGTTAGTGTTAGGGTTAGGTTTAGGTTAGGGTTAAGGTAGCGGTCAGGTTAGGGTTAAGACTAGGTTTACGGTAAAGTGTAAGGCTAGGTCAGGGTTAGGTTTAGAGTTAGTGCTAGGGTTTAGGGTTAGGGTTAAGGTCAGGTTTAGAGTTATTGTTAGGTTTACTGTTAAGGTTAGGGTAGAGTTAAGGTTAAGGTTAAGTTTAAGTTTAGGGTAAGAGTTAGGTTTACGTCAGGTTTAGGGTTAGGATGAGGGATAGGCTTAGGGAAATGGTTACGGTTTCGTGTGCGGATTAGTGTTATGTTTACATTAAGCTGATGTTTTTGGGTGTTACAGTAAGGTTTAGGGTTAGAGTTAGGTTAGGTTTAGAGTTAGGGCTAGAGTATGGTGATAGTGCTTTAGGCTTAGGTTTAGGGTGGAATTTAGGTTAAGGATGAGGGTTAGGGTTGGGGTAGGTGTTTGGATTAATGTTAGGGTCAGTTTTAGGGTTTTGGTTTAGAGTTCAGGTTAGATTCAGGGTTAGGGTTAGATTTAGGTTTAGGGTTAGGGTTAGGTTTAGTGTTAGTTTAGCTTAGGGTTAGGGTTTGAATGAAGTTAGGGTAGGTTTAGGGTTATGGTTAGGTTGAAATTTTGGTTAAGTGTGAGGGTTTGGTTTCGGGTTAGGGTTAGAGTTAGGGTTAGTGGTTCAGGCTAGGTTTAGGGTTAAGGTTAGGTTTAGGCTAAGCATTAGGGTTAGAGTTAGGGTTAGTGGTTAGTGTTTCAGTTAGGTTTAGGATAGGGTTATAATTAGGGTTAAGTTTAGGGTTACGGTAAGAGTTAGATTTACGTTTACAGTTAAGGTGAGGGTTTTGCGTAACTGTTACGGTTAGGGTTAGGGCTAGGTTTAGGGTGAGAGTTGGGTTAGGGGTTAGGTTTAGGTTAAGTTTATGGTAGGCTTAAAGTTAGGGTTAAGGTTAGGTTAGGGTTAGGGTCAGGGTTAGGATTAGAATTAGGTTTCGGGCGAGGGTTAGTGTCAGAGTTATTATAAGGGTTAGGTTTAGGGTTACAGATGGGCCAAGGTTAAGGTTAGGGTTAGGTTTAGGGGTAGGATTAGGGTTAAAGTTAGGGTTAGCTTTAGGTTAGGGATAGGGTGAAGTAAAGTAGGGTGAGGGTTAGGGTTATGGCTAAGGTTTGGGTTCGTTTTCAGGTTAGTGTTAAGTTTATGTTTAGGGTTAGGGTTAAGTTTATGGGTTCTGTTTAGTTTTAGGGTTAGGGTTAGATTTTAGGTTAGGGTTAAGTTAAGTGTAACAGTTAGGGTTACGATTTGTGTTAGGCATTGTGGTTGGGGTGAGTGTTAGGTTTATGGTTAGGGTTGGGTAGAGTTAGGATTATGGTTATGGTAAGGTGTTAGGGTTTAGAGGTGTAGTTTAGGGTTAGGGTTTGGGTGAGGATTTCGGTTAGGCATTGTGGTTCTGGTCATGGTTAAGTTTGGTTCAGTGTTAGGGTTAGGTTTATGATTAGGTTTCGGGTTAGTGTTAGAGTTAGGGTGAGGGACAGTGTTAAGGTTTAGGTTAGGTTTTCGTGTTATGGGTTAGGGTTTGCTTTAGGGTTAGTGTTATCTTTATGGCTTAGGGGTTTCAGGTTAGTGTTGTGGTTAGGGCTAGGGTTAGCATTAGGGTTAGGGTTGTGGGCTACGGTTAGGGGTTAGAGTGAAGGTTACGGTTAGTTTTACAGTTAAGGTGAGGGTTTAGGGTAAGTGTTCTGATTAGGGTTAGAGTTCGAGTTAGGGTTAGGTTTAGGGATAGGGTTAGGTGTAGGGTAATATTTAGGTTTACGTCCAAGTTTAGGGTTAGAGTTAGTGTTGTATTTAGGGTCAGAGCTAGTGTTCTATTTAGGGTCAAGTTTAGAGTTAGGGTTAGGTTTAGGATTAGGATTATGTTTAGGGTTAGGGTTAGGTTCAGGGCTATCGTAAGGGTTAGGTTTAGGGTTTCAGATGGACTAGTGTTATGGTTAGAGTTAGGTTTAAGGTAAGGGTTTTGCTTAGGTTTAGGTTAGGGCTAAGGTTAGGGTTAGGTTTTGGATGATGTTTAGGCTAGGGTGAGGGTTATTTTTATGGTTAGGGCTGGAGTTTGGGTTTGTGCTCACGTTACTTTTAAGGTTAGGTTTAGGGTTTGGATTAGGGTTAGGGGTTATGTTTAGGGTTAGATTTACGAACAGGGTTAGTATTAGTGTGAAGTTCAGGTTAAGTGGGAGGGTTAGGATAAGGGTTAGGATTAGGGTTAGAATTATAATGTTAGACATTAAGTTTAGGGTGTTAGGTTTAGGTTTATGGTTAGGCTAGTCTTAAGTTTAAGGTTAATGTTAGGGTTAGGATTAGATTAGGGTTACTCTTCGTGTTAGAGTTAGGGTTAGGGATAAGTTTAGGGATAGCATTAGGTTTAGGGTTGGGGACACGGTTAAGGGTTAGGGTGTGTGTTAGTGTTAGGTTTACCGTTAAGGAGAGGGTTTAGGTTAATTGTTATGGTTAGGGTTAGAGTTAGAGTTAGGGTTAGGGTTAGGGTGAAGTTTCAGTTAATAGTGAGTGTTAGGGTTAAGGTTAGAGTTAGGGTTAAGGTTAGTGTCAGGGTTAGGTTTAGGGTTAGGGTTACGGTAGGGGTAAGGTTACTGTGAAGGCTAGGTTTACGGGAAAGGGTAGTGCTGGGTTAGGGTTAGGGTTACGTTTAGAGTTATTGTTAGGCTTAAGTTTAGGGTTAGGGTAGAGTTAATGTTAGGGTTAATTTTAGGGTTAGGGTAAGGGTTAGATATAGTCCAGGGTTAGGGCTAGGATTAGGGATAGGGTTAGGATTGGGGGATGGGTTAGGGATTCGTGTGAGGGTTAGTGTCAGGTTTACAGTTAAGCTGATGTTTTAGGGTGTTACAGTTAGGGTTAGGGTTAGAGTTAGGGTTAGGATTAGGTTTATGCTTAGGATTAGGGTTAGGGTTAGGGTCAGGGTTAGGTGGAGATTTAGTGTCATGTTTAGGTTGTTTTTTTAGTTTTACGGTTAGGCTTAGTGTGAAGTTTATTTTAATTATGAGGTTTAGGGTTAGGGGTTAGGGTTAGGTTATGTTTAGTTTTAGGTTTGGGGTTAGTGTTAGCGTTAGGGTTAGTTTTAGTTTTGGTTAGGTTTGAATGAATTTAAGGTAGGTTTAGCGTTATGGTTAGGGTGAAATTTTGGTTAAGGGTGAGAGTTTTTTTTAGGTTTAGGGTTAGGGTTACAGTTCGGGTGAGTGTTTAGGTTGAGGTTTAAGGTTAAGTTTAGGTTTAGGCTAATGATTAGGTTTAGAGTTAGGGTTAGGGGTTATTGTTTCGGTAAGGTTTAGGGTAGGGTTCTGTTTAGGGTTAAGTATAGTGTTAGGGTAAGAGTTAGAGTTCCATTTACAGTTGAGTGTTTTGGGTGTTACTGTTAGGGTTAGGGCTAGGGTTACAGTTAGAGTTAGGGTTAGAGTTTAGGGTTAGGTGTAAATTTATGGTAGCCTTAATGTTAGGTTAAGGTTAGGTTAGGGTTAGGGTCAGGGTTAGGATTAGGTTTAGGGTGAGGGTTAGGGTCAGAGATATTGTAAGGGTTAGGTTTAGGGTTACAAGTGGGCCATGGTTAAGGTTAGGGTTAGGTTTAGGGTTCAAGTTAGGGTTAGCTTTAGGTTAGGGATAGGATGAAGTTTAAGATAGGGTGAGGGTTAGGGTTATGGCTAAGGTTTGGGTTAGTTTTCGGGTTAGTGTTAAGGTTATGTTTAGGGTTAGGGTTAAGTTTATGGGTTGTGTTTAGTTTTAGGGTTAGGGTTAGATTTTAGGTTAGGGTTAAGTTTAGTGTAAACAGCTAAGGTTACGGTTTGTGTTAGGCATTGTGGTTGGGGTGAGGTTTAGGTTTAGGGTTAGGGTTTGGATGAAGTTTAGGATAGGGTGAGGGTTATTTTTATGGTTTGGGCTAAAGTTTGGTTTTGTGTTCAGCTTAGTGTTAAGGTTAGGTTTAGGGTTCGGTTTTGGGTTAGGGGTTATGTTTAGGGTTTGGGTTACGCTTTGGTTTAGGGTTAGTGTGAAGTTTAGGTTAAGGGTGAGGGTTAGGATAAAGGTTAGGATTAGGTTTATGGTAAGGTGTTAGTGGTTAGAGGTGTAGTTTAGGGTTAGGGTTTGGGTGAGGGTTCCGGTTAGGAATTGTGGTTCTGGTCATGGTTGGGTTTGGTTCAGGTTTATGATTCGGATTCGGGTTAGTGTTAGAGTTAGGGTGAAAGTTAGGGTTAAGGTTTGGATTAGGCTTTGGTGTTAGGGGTTAGGGTTTGTGTTAGAGTTAGTGTTATCGTTAGGGCTCAGGGGTTTCAGGTTATTTTTAGGGTTAAGGTTAGGGATTGCATTAGGGTTAGGTTTGGGGGATACGGTTAGGAGTTAGGGTGAGGGTTACGGTTAGTTTTACAGTTAAAGTGTGGGTTTAGGATAAGTGTTATGATTAGGGTTAGAGTTGGAGTTATTTTTAGGTTTAGGGTTAGGTGTAGGGGAAGATTTAGGTTTAGGTCCAGGTTTAGGGTTAGAGTTAGTGTTCTCTCTAGGGTCAAGGGTGCAGTTAGGGTTAGGTTAGGATTAGGCCTAGGGCTAGGATTAGGTTTAGGGTTAATTTCAGGGCTATTGTAAGGGTTAGGTTTAGGGTTACAGATGGACTAGCGTTATGGTTAGAGGTAGGTTTAAGGTTAGGGTTTGGGTTAGGTTTAGGTTTAAGGTAGTGTTAGAGTTTGGATGAAGTTTAGGATAGGGTGAGGGTTATTTTTATGGTTAGGGCTAGAGTTTGGGTTTGTGTTCAGGTTAGCTTTAAGGCTAGGGTTCAGGTTAGGGTTAGGGGTTATGTTTAGGGTTAGGGTTATGTTTTGGTTTAGGGTTAGTGTGAAGTTTAGGTTAAGGGTGAGGGTTAGGATAAGAGTTAGAATTAGGGTTAGGATTATAGTTAGTGTTAGAGGTTAGATTTAGGATGCTAACGTTAGGTTTATGGTTAGGGTTGGGTTAATGTTAGAGTTAGGGTTAGATTAGGTTTAATGTTCGTGTTTGGGTTAGGGATAGGGTTAGGGATAGCATTAGGTTTAGGGTTGGGGATACGGTTAGGGGTTAGGGTGAGGGTTGTGGTTAGGGTGTGGGTTAGGGTTAGGTTTACAGTTAAGGTGAGGGTTTAGGGTAAGTTTTATAGTTAGGGTTCGAGTTAGGGTTTGGGTTAGGTTTAGGGTGAAGTTTCAGTTAATAGTCAGGGTCAGGGTAAGGGTTAGGGTTAAGATTACAGTTAGGGTTAAGTTTAGTGTTAGGGTTAGGGTTAGGGTAGGGGTAAGGTTAGGGTTAAGGCTAGGTTTACGGTAAAGGGTAGGGCTAGGTTAGGGTTAGGTTTAGAGTTAGAGCTAGTACTAGGGTTTAGGGTAAGAGGTAGGGTCAGGTTTAGAGTTTTTGTTAGTTTTAGGGTGGAGTTAAGGTTAAGCTTAGCGTTAGGGTAAGTGTTAGGTTTAGGTCAGGGTTAAGGTTAAGATTAGGGATAGGGTTAGGGATAGGGTTAGGGTTAGGGAAAGGGTTAGGTGTTCGTGGGAGGGTTAGTGTTAGGTTTACACTTAAGCTGATGTTTTACAGTGTTACGGTTAGGTCAGGGTTGTAGTTAGGGTTAGGATGAGGTTTAGGTTTAGGGCTATATTTAGGGGATAGTTTAGGGTTAGGTTTAATTTTAGGGTTAAGGTTAGGCTTAGGTTTATCTTGAAATTTATGTTAAGGATGAGGGTTAGGGTTAGCGTTAGGGTTAGGTGTTTGGGTTAGGGTTAGGGTTAGGTTTAGGGTAAGGGTTAGGGTTTGGTTTAGGATCACGCTTAGGGTTAGGATTAGAATTAGGGTTAGTGGTTAGGGTTAGGCTTAGGGTTAAGGTTAGGTTTAGGCTAAAGATCAGGATTTGATTTCGAGTTAGGTGTTAGTGTTTTGGTTAGGTTTAGGGTAGGGTTATATTTAGGGTTAGGTTAAGAGTTAGATTTATGTTTACAGTTAAGGTGAGGGTTTTGGGTAAGTGTTACATTTAGGGTTAGAGTTAGGTTTAGGGCTAGGGCTAGGGTTAGGTTTAGATTTCAGGTTACAGGTTAGGGTTAGGTTTAAGTTTATGGTAGGGTAAAGTTAGGGTTAAGGTTTGGTTAGGGTTAGGGTCAGGGTTAGGATTAGGATTAGGTTTAGGGTGAGGGTTAGGGTCAGCGTTATTGTAAGGGTTAGGTTTGGGGTTACAGGTGGGTCAAGGTTAAGGTTAGGGTCAGGGTTAAAGTTAGGGTGTGCTTTAGATTAGGGATAGGGTGAAGTTTAAGATAGGGTGAGGGTTAGGGTTATGGCTAAGGTTTGCTTGAGTTTTCAGGTTAGTGTTAAGGTTATGTTTAGGGTTAGGAATAAGTTTATGGGTTCTGTTTACTTTTAGGGTTAGGGGTAGATTTTAGGTTAGGGTTAAGTTCAGTGTTACGATTAGGGTTAGGTTTACGGTTTGTGTTAGGCATTGTGGTTGGTTTGAGGATTAGGTTTAGCATTAGGGTTGGGTAGGGTTAGGATTATGGTTATGGTAAGGTGTTAGGGATTAGAGGAGTAGTATTGGGTTAGGGCTTGGGTGAGGGTTCCGGTTAGGCATTGTGGTTCTGGTCATGGTTAGGTTTGGTTTAGGGTTAGGGTTAGTTTTATGATTAGGTTTAGGGTTAGTGTTAGAGTTAGGGTTAGGCTTTGGTGCTAGGGGTTAGGTTTTGGGTTAGGGTTAGGGTTATCGTTAGGGCCTAGGTTTTCAGGTGAGTGTTAGGGTTAGGGTTAGGGATAGCATTAGGGTTAGCTTTTGGGGGTACGGTTAGGGGTTAGGTGAGGGTTACAGTTAGTATTGCAGTTAAGGTTAGGTTTTAGGGCAAGTGTTAGGATTAGGGTTAGAGTTAGAGTTAGGGTTAGGTTTAGGGTTAGGTGCAGGGTAAGTTTTAGGTTTAAGTCCTGGTTTAGGGTTAGAGTTAGTGTTCTATTTAGGGTCAAGTTTAGAGTTCGGGTTAGGTTTAGGATTAGGTCTATTGTTGGGCTTAGGATTAGGGTTAGGTTCAGAGCTATTGTAAGGCTTAGGTTTAGGGTTACAGATGGACTAGCTTTACGGTTAGAGTTAGGTTTAAGGTTAGGGTTTGGGCTAGGTTTACGTTTACGGTTATGGTTAGGGTTAGGATTTGGTTGAAGTTTAGCATAGGCTGAGGGTTACTTTTAGGGTTAGGGCTAGAGTTTGGGTTTGTGTTCAGGTTAGTGTTATGGTTAGATTTAGGGTCCAGTTTAGGGTTAGGGGTTAGGTTTAGTGTTAGGGTTAGTTTTAGCTTTAGGGTTAGTGTGAAGTTTAGGTTAAGGGTGAGAGTTAGGGTTAGGGTTAGGATTAGGGTTAGTGTTAGACGTTAGGTTTAGGGTGCTAGTTTTAGGTTTATGGTTAGGGTAGGTTTAAGTTTAGGGTTAATGTTACGGTTAGTGTTAGATTAGGGTTACAGTTCATGTTAGGGTTACAGTTAGGGTTAGGGATAGCATTAGGTTTAGGGTTAGGAATATAGTTAGGGGTTAGGGTGAGGGTTGAGGGATAGCATTAGGTTTAGGGTTAGGAATATAGTTAGGGGTTAGGGTGAGGGTTGGGGATATGGTGAGGGTTAGGTTTAGGTTTACAGTTAAGGTGAGGGTTTAGGGTAATTGTTATGGTTAGGGTTAGAGTTAGGGTCATGGTGAAGTTTCAGGTAATAGCGGGGTTCAGGGTTAATGTTAGATTTAGGGTTAAGGTTAGTGTTAGGGTTAGGTTTAGGTTAGGGTTAAGGTAGCGGTCAGGTTAGGGTTAAGACTAGGTTTACGGTAAAGTGTAAGGCTAGGTCAGGGTTAGGTTTAGAGTTAGTGCTAGGGTTTAGGGTTAGGGTTAAGGTCAGGTTTAGAGTTATTGTTAGGTTTACTGTTAAGGTTAGGGTAGAGTTAAGGTTAAGGTTAAGTTTAAGTTTAGGGTAAGAGTTAGGTTTACGTCAGGTTTAGGGTTAGGATGAGGGATAGGCTTAGGGAAATGGTTACGGTTTCGTGTGCGGATTAGTGTTATGTTTACATTAAGCTGATGTTTTTGGGTGTTACAGTAAGGTTTAGGGTTAGAGTTAGGTTAGGTTTAGAGTTAGGGCTAGAGTATGGTGATAGTGCTTTAGGCTTAGGTTTAGGGTGGAATTTAGGTTAAGGATGAGGGTTAGGGTTGGGGTAGGTGTTTGGATTAATGTTAGGGTCAGTTTTAGGGTTTTGGTTTAGAGTTCAGGTTAGATTCAGGGTTAGGGTTAGATTTAGGTTTAGGGTTAGGGTTAGGTTTAGTGTTAGTTTAGCTTAGGGTTAGGGTTTGAATGAAGTTAGGGTAGGTTTAGGGTTATGGTTAGGTTGAAATTTTGGTTAAGTGTGAGGGTTTGGTTTCGGGTTAGGGTTAGAGTTAGGGTTAGTGGTTCAGGCTAGGTTTAGGGTTAAGGTTAGGTTTAGGCTAAGCATTAGGGTTAGAGTTAGGGTTAGTGGTTAGTGTTTCAGTTAGGTTTAGGAGAGGGTTATAATTAGGGTTAAGTTTAGGGTTACGGTAAGAGTTAGATTTACGTTTACAGTTAAGGTGAGGGTTTTGCGTAACTGTTACGGTTAGGGTTAGGGCTAGGTTTAGGGTGAGAGTTGGGTTAGGGGTTAGGTTTAGGTTAAGTTTATGGTAGGCTTAAAGTTAGGGTTAAGGTTAGGTTAGGGTTAGGGTCAGGGTTAGGATTAGAATTAGGTTTCGGGCGAGGGTTAGTGTCAGAGTTATTATAAGGGTTAGGTTTAGGGTTACAGATGGGCCAAGGTTAAGGTTAGGGTTAGGTTTAGGGGTAGGATTAGGGTTAAAGTTAGGGTTAGCTTTAGGTTAGGGATAGGGTGAAGTAAAGTAGGGTGAGGGTTAGGGTTATGGCTAAGGTTTGGGTTCGTTTTCAGGTTAGTGTTAAGTTTATGTTTAGGGTTAGGGTTAAGTTTATGGGTTCTGTTTAGTTTTAGGGTTAGGGTTAGATTTTAGGTTAGGGTTAAGTTAAGTGTAACAGTTAGGGTTACGATTTGTGTTAGGCATTGTGGTTGGGGTGAGTGTTAGGTTTATGGTTAGGGTTGGGTAGAGTTAGGATTATGGTTATGGTAAGGTGTTAGGGTTTAGAGGTGTAGTTTAGGGTTAGGGTTTGGGTGAGGGTTTCGGATAGGCATTGTGGTTCTGGTCATGGTTAAGTTTGGTTCAGTGTTAGGGTTAGGTTTATGATTAGGTTTCGGGTTAGTGTTAGAGTTAGGGTGAGGGATAGTGTTAAGGTTTAGGTTAGGTTTTGGTGTTATGGGTTAGGGTTTGCGTTAGGGTTAGTGTTATCTTTATGGCTTAGGGGTTTCAGGTTAGTGTTGTGGTTAGGGCTAGGGTTAGCATTAGGGTTAGGGTTGTGGGCTACGGTTAGGGGTTAGAGTGAAGGTTACGGTTAGTTTTACAGTTAAGGTGAGGGTTTAGGGTAAGTGTTCTGATTAGGGTTAGAGTTCGAGTTAGGGTTAGGTTTAGGGATAGGGTTAGGTGTAGGGTAATATTTAGGTTTACGTCCAAGTTTAGGGTTAGAGTTAGTGTTGTATTTAGGGTCAGAGCTAGTGTTCTATTTAGGGTCAAGTTTAGAGTTAGGGTTAGGTTTAGGATTAGGATTATGTTTAGGGTTAGGGTTAGGTTCAGGGCTATCGTAAGGGTTAGGTTTAGGGTTTCAGATGGACTAGTGTTATGGTTAGAGTTAGGTTTAAGGTAAGGGTTTTGCTTAGGTTTAGGTTAGGGCTAAGGTTAGGGTTAGGTTTTGGATGATGTTTAGGCTAGGGTGAGGGTTATTTTTATGGTTAGGGCTGGAGTTTGGGTTTGTGCTCACGTTACTTTTAAGGTTAGGTTTAGGGTTTGGATTAGGGTTAGGGGTTATGTTTAGGGTTAGATTTACGAACAGGGTTAGTATTAGTGTGAAGTTCAGGTTAAGTGGGAGGGTTAGGATAAGGGTTAGGATTAGGGTTAGAATTATAATGTTAGACATTAGGTTTAGGGTGTTAGGTTTAGGTTTATGGTTAGGCTAGTCTTAAGTTTAAGGTTAATGTTAGGGTTAGGATTAGATTAGGGTTACTCTTCGTGTTAGAGTAAGGGTTAGGGATAAGTTTAGGGATAGCATTAGATTTAGGGTTGGGGACACGGTTAAGGGTTAGGGTGTGTGTTAGTGTTAGGTTTACCGTTAAGGAGAGGGTTTAGGTTAATTGTTATGGTTAGGGTAAGAGTTAGAGTTAGGGTTAGGGTTAGGGTGAAGTTTCAGTTAATAGTGAGTGTTAGGATTAAGGTTAGAGTTAGGGTTAAGGTTAGTGTCAGGGTTAGGTTTAGGGTTAGGGTTACGGTAGGGGTAAGGTTACTGTGAAGGCTAGGTTTACGGGAAAGGGTAGTGCTGGGTTAGGGTTAGGGTTACGTTTAGAGTTATTGTTAGGCTTAAGTTTAGGGTTAGGGTAGAGTTAATGTTAGGGTTAATTTTAGGGTTAGGGTAAGGGTTAGACATAGTCCAGGGTTAGGGCTAGGATTAGGGATAGGGTTAGGATTGGGGGATGGGTTAGGGATTCGTGTGAGGGTTAGTGTCAGGTTTACAGTTAAGCTGATGTTTTAGGGTGTTACAGTTAGGGTTAGGGTTAGAGTTAGGGTTAGGATTAGGTTTATGCTTAGGATTAGGGTTAGGGTTAGGGTCAGGGTTAGGTGGAGATTTAGTGTCATGTTTAGGTTGTTTTTTTAGTTTTAGGGTTAGGCTTAGTGTGAAGTTTATTTTAATTATGAGGTTTAGGGTTAGGGGTTAGGGTTAGGTTATGTTTAGTTTTAGGTTTGGGGTTAGTGTTAGCGTTAGGGTTAGTTTTAGTTTTGGTTAGGTTTGAATGAATTTAAGGTAGGTTTAGCGTTATGGTTAGGGTGAAATTTTGGTTAAGGGTGAGAGTTTTTTTTAGGTTTAGGGTTAGGGTTAGAGTTCGGGTGAGTGTTTAGGTTGAGGTTTAAGGTTAAGTTTAGGTTTAGGCTAATGATTAGGTTTAGAGTTAGGGTTAGGGGTTATTGTTTCGGTAAGGTTTAGGGTAGGGTTCTGTTTAGGGTTAAGTATAGTGTTAGGGTAAGAGTTAGAGTTCCATTTACAGTTGAGTGTTTTGGGTGTTACTGTTAGGGTTAGGGCTAGGGTTACAGTTAGAGTTAGGGTTAGAGTTTAGGGTTAGGTGTAAATTTATGGTAGCCTTAATGTTAGGTTAAGGTTTGGGTAGGGTTAGGGTCAGGGTTAGGATTAGGTTTAGGGTGAGGGTTAGGGTCAGAGATATTGTAAGGGTTAGGTTTAGGGTTACAAGTGGGCCATGGTTAAGGTTAGGGTTAGGTTTAGGGTTCAAGTTAGGGTTAGCTTTAGGTTAGGGATAGGATGAAGTTTAAGATAGGGTGAGGGTTAGGGTTATGGCTAAGGTTTGGGTTAGTTTTCGGGTTAGTGTTAAGGTTATGTTTAGGGTTAGGGTTAAGTTTATGGGTTGTGTTTAGTTTTAGGGTTAGGGTTAGATTTTAGGTTAGGGTTAAGTTTAGTGTAAACAGCTAAGGTTACGGTTTGTGTTAGGCATTGTGGTTGGGGTGAGGTTTAGGTTTAGGGTTAGGGTTTGGATGAAGTTTAGGATAGGGTGAGGGTTATTTTTATGGTTTGGGCTAAAGTTTGGTTTTGTGTTCAGCTTAGTGTTAAGGTTAGGTTTAGGGTTCGGTTTTGGGTTAGGGGTTATGTTTAGGGTTTGGGTTACGCTTTGGTTTAGGGTTAGTGTGAAGTTTAGGTTAAGGGTGAGGGTTAGGATAAAGGTTAGGATTAGGTTTATGGTAAGGTGTTAGTGGTTAGAGGTGTAGTTTAGGGTTAGGGTTTGGGTGAGGGTTCCGGTTAGGAATTGTGGTTCTGGTCATGGTTGGGTTTGGTTCAGGTTTATGATTCGGATTCGGGTTAGTGTTAGAGTTAGGGTGAAAGTTAGGGTTAAGGTTTGGATTAGGCTTTGGTGTTAGGGGTTAGGGTTTGTGTTAGAGTTAGTGTTATCGTTAGGGCTCAGGGGTTTCAGGTTATTTTTAGGGTTAAGGTTAGGGATTGCATTAGGGTTAGGTTTGGGGGATACGGTTAGGGGTTAGGGTGAGGGTTACGGTTAGTTTTACAGTTAAAGTGTGGGTTTAGGATAAGTGTTATGATTAGGGTTAGAGTTGGAGTTATTTTTAGGTTTAGGGTTAGGTGTAGGGGAAGATTTAGGTTTAGGTCCAGGTTTAGGGTTAGAGTTAGTGTTCTCTCTAGGGTCAAGGGTGCAGTTAGGGTTAGGTTAGGATTAGGCCTAGGGCTAGGATTAGGTTTAGGGTTAATTTCAGGGCTATTGTAAGGGTTAGGTTTAGGGTTACAGATGGACTAGCGTTATGGTTAGAGGTAGGTTTAAGGTTAGGGTTTGGGTTAGGTTTAGGTTTAAGGTAGTGTTAGAGTTTGGATGAAGTTTAGGATAGGGTGAGGGTTATTTTTATGGTTAGGGCTAGAGTTTGGGTTTGTGTTCAGGTTAGCTTTAAGGCTAGGGTTCAGGTTAGGGTTAGGGGTTATGTTTAGGGTTAGGGTTATGTTTTGGTTTAGGGTTAGTGTGAAGTTTAGGTTAAGGGTGAGGGTTAGGATAAGAGTTAGAATTAGGGTTAGGATTATAGTTAGTGTTAGAGGTTAGATTTAGGATGCTAACGTTAGGTTTATGGTTAGGGTTGGGTTAATGTTAGAGTTAGGGTTAGATTAGGTTTAATGTTCGTGTTTGGGTTAGGGATAGGGTTAGGGATAGCATTAGGTTTAGGGTTGGGGATACGGTTAGGGGTTAGGGTGAGGGTTGTGGTTAGGGTGTGGGTTAGGGTTAGGTTTACAGTTAAGGTGAGGGTTTAGGGTAAGTTTTATAGTTAGGGTTCGAGTTAGGGTTTGGGTTAGGTTTAGGGTGAAGTTTCAGTTAATAGTCAGGGTCAGGGTAAGGGTTAGGGTTAAGATTACAGTTAGGGTTAAGTTTAGTGTTAGGGTTAGGGTTAGGGGAGGGGTAAGGTTAGGGTTAAGGCTAGGTTTACGGTAAAGGGTAGGGCTAGGTTAGGGTTAGGTTTAGAGTTAGAGCTAGTACTAGGGTTTAGGGTAAGAGGTAGGGTCAGGTTTAGAGTTTTTGTTAGTTTTAGGGTGGAGTTAAGGTTAAGCTTAGCGTTAGGGTAAGTGTTAGGTTTAGGTCAGGGTTAAGGTTAAGATTAGGGATAGGGTTAGGGTTAGGGAAAGGGTTAGGTGTTCGTGGGAGGGTTAGTGTTAGGTTTACACTTAAGCTGATGTTTTACAGTGTTACGGTTAGGTCAGGGTTGTAGTTAGGGTTAGGATGAGGTTTAGGTTTAGGGCTATATTTAGGGGATAGTTTAGGGTTAGGTTTAATTTTAGGGTTAAGGTTAGGCTTAGGTTTATCTTGAAATTTATGTTAAGGATGAGGGTTAGGGTTAGCGTTAGGGTTAGGTGTTTGGGTTAGGGTTAGGGTTAGGTTTAGGGTAAGGGTTAGGGTTTGGTTTAGGATCACGCTTAGGGTTAGGATTAGAATTAGGGTTAGTGGTTAGGGTTAGGCTTAGGGTTAAGGTTAGGTTTAGGCTAAAGATCAGGATTTGATTTCGAGTTAGGTGTTAGTGTTTTGGTTAGGTTTAGGGTAGGGTTATATTTAGGGTTAGGTTAAGAGTTAGATTTATGTTTACAGTTAAGGTGAGGGTTTTGGGTAAGTGTTACATTTAGGGTTAGGGTTAGGTTTAGGGCTAGGGCTAGGGTTAGGTTTAGATTTCAGGTTACAGGTTAGGGTTAGGTTTAAGTTTATGGTAGGGTAAAGTTAGGGTTAAGGTTTGGTTAGGGTTAGGGTCAGGGTTAGGATTAGGATTAGGTTTAGGGTGAGGGTTAGGGTCAGAGTTATTGTAAGGGTTAGGTTTGGGGTTACAGGTGGGTCAAGGTTAAGGTTAGGGTCAGGGTTAAAGTTAGGGTGTGCTTTAGATTAGGGATAGGGTGAAGTTTAAGATAGGGTGAGGGTTAGGGTTATGGCTAAGGTTTGCTTGAGTTTTCAGGTTAGTGTTAAGGTTATGTTTAGGGTTAGGAATAAGTTTATGGGTTCTGTTTACTTTTAGGGTTGGGGTAGATTTTAGGTTAGGGTTAAGTTCAGTGTTACGATTAGGGTTAGGTTTACGGTTTGTGTTAGGCATTGTGGTTGGTTTGAGGATTAGGTTTAGCATTAGGGTTGGGTAGGGTTAGGATTATGGTTATGGTAAGGTGTTAGGGATTAGAGGAGTAGTATTGGGTTAGGGCTTGGGTGAGGGTTCCGGTTAGGCATTGTGGTTCTGGTCATGGTTAGGTTTGGTTTAGGGTTAGGGTTAGTTTTATGATTAGGTTTAGGGTTAGTGTTAGAGTTAGGGTTAGGCTTTGGTGCTAGGGGTTAGGTTTTGGGTTAGGGTTAGGGTTATCGTTAGGGCCTAGGTTTTCAGGTGAGTGTTAGGGTTAGGGTTAGGGATAGCATTAGGGTTAGCTTTTGGGGGTACGGTTAGGGGTTAGGTGAGGGTTACAGTTAGTATTGCAGTTAAGGTTAGGTTTTAGGGCAAGTGTTAGGATTAGGGTTAGAGTTAGAGTTAGGGTTAGGTTTAGGGTTAGGTGCAGGGTAAGTTTTAGGTTTAAGTCCTGGTTTAGGGTTAGAGTTAGTGTTCTATTTAGGGTCAAGTTTAGAGTTCGGGTTAGGTTTAGGATTAGGTCTATTGTTGGGCTTAGGATTAGGGTTAGGTTCAGAGCTATTGTAAGGCTTAGGTTTAGGGTTACAGATGGACTAGCTTTACGGTTAGAGTTAGGTTTAAGGTTAGGGTTTGGGCTAGGTTTACGTTTACGGTTATGGTTAGGGTTAGGATTTGGTTGAAGTTTAGCATAGGCTGAGGGTTACTTTTAGGGTTAGGGCTAGAGTTTGGGTTTGTGTTCAGGTTAGTGTTATGGTTAGATTTAGGGTCCAGTTTAGGGTTAGGGGTTAGGTTTAGTGTTAGGGTTAGTTTTAGGTTTAGGGTTAGTGTGAAGTTTAGGTTAAGGGTGAGAGTTAGGGTTAGGGTTAGGATTAGGGTTAGTGTTAGACGTTAGGTTTAGGGTGGTAGTTTTAGGTTTATGGTTAGGGTAGGTTTAAGTTTAGGGTTAATGTTAGGGTTAGTGTTAGATTAGGGTTACAGTTCATGTTAGGGTTACAGTTAGGGTTAGGGATAGCATTAGGTTTAGGGTTAGGAATATAGTTAGGGGTTAGGGTGAGGGTTGAGGGATAGCATTAGGTTTAGGGTTAGGAATATAGTTAGGGGTTAGGGTGAGGGTTGGGGATATGGTGAGGGTTAGGTTTAGGTTTACAGTTAAGGTGAGGGTTTAGGGTAATTGTTATGGTTAGGGTTAGAGTTAGGGTCATGGTGAAGTTTCAGGTAATAGCGGGGTTCAGGGTTAATGTTAGATTTAGGGTTAAGGTTAGTGTTAGGGTTAGGTTTAGGTTAGGGTTAAGGTAGCGGTCAGGTTAGGGTTAAGACTAGGTTTACGGTAAAGTGTAAGGCTAGGTCAGGGTTAGGTTTAGAGTTAGTGCTAGGGTTTAGGGTTAGGGTTAAGGTCAGGTTTAGAGTTATTGTTAGGTTTACTGTTAAGGTTAGGGTAGAGTTAAGGTTAAGGTTAAGTTTAAGTTTAGGGTAAGAGTTAGGTTTACGTCAGGTTTAGGGTTAGGATGAGGGATAGGCTTAGGGAAATGGTTACGGTTTCGTGTGCGGATTAGTGTTATGTTTACATTAAGCTGATGTTTTTGGGTGTTACAGTAAGGTTTAGGGTTAGAGTTAGGTTAGGTTTAGAGTTAGGGCTAGAGTATGGTGATAGTGCTTTAGGCTTAGGTTTAGGGTGGAATTTAGGTTAAGGATGAGGGTTAGGGTTGGGGTAGGTGTTTGGATTAATGTTAGGGTCAGTTTTAGGGTTTTGGTTTAGAGTTCAGGTTAGATTCAGGGTTAGGGTTAGATTTAGGTTTAGGGTTAGGGTTAGGTTTAGTGTTAGTTTACCTTAGGGTTAGGGTTTGAATGAAGTTAGGGTAGGTTTAGGGTTATGGTTAGGTTGAAATTTTGGTTAAGTGTGAGGGTTTGGTTTCGGGTTAGGGTTAGAGTTAGGGTTAGTGGTTCAGGCTAGGTTTAGGGTTAAGGTTAGGTTTAGGCTAAGCATTAGGGTTAGAGTTAGGGTTAGTGGTTAGTGTTTCAGTTAGGTTTAGGAGAGGGTTATAATTAGGGTTAAGTTTAGGGTTACGGTAAGAGTTAGATTTACGTTTACAGTTAAGGTGAGGGTTTTGCGTAACTGTTACGGTTAGGGTTAGGGCTAGGTTTAGGGTGAGAGTTGGGTTAGGGGTTAGGTTTAGGTTAAGTTTATGGTAGGCTTAAAGTTAGGGTTAAGGTTAGGTTAGGGTTAGGGTCAGGGTTAGGATTAGAATTAGGTTTCGGGCGAGGGTTAGTGTCAGAGTTATTATAAGGGTTAGGTTTAGGGTTACAGATGGGCCAAGGTTAAGGTTAGGGTTAGGTTTAGGGGTAGGATTAGGGTTCAAGTTAGGGTTAGCTTTAGGTTAGGGATAGGGTGAAGTAAAGTAGGGTGAGGGTTAGGGTTATGGCTAAGGTTTGGGTTCGTTTTCAGGTTAGTGTTAAGTTTATGTTTAGGGTTAGGGTTAAGTTTATGGGTTCTGTTTAGTTTTAGGGTTAGGGTTAGATTTTAGGTTAGGGTTAAGTTAAGTGTAACAGTTAGGGTTACGATTTGTGTTAGGCATTGTGGTTGGGGTGAGTGTTAGGTTTATGGTTAGGGTTGGGTAGAGTTAGGATTATGGTTATGGTAAGGTGTTAGGGTTTAGAGGTGTAGTTTAGGGTTAGGGTTTGGGTGATTGTTTCGGTAAGGCATTGTGGTTCTTGTCATGGTTAAGCTTGGTTCAGTGTTAGGGTTAGGTTTATGATTAGGTTTCGGGTTAGTGTTAGAGTTAGGGTGAGGGATAGTGTTAAGGTTTAGGTTAGGTTTTGGTGTTATGGGTTAGGGTTTGCGTTAGGGTTAGTGTTATCTTTATGGCTTAGGGGTTTCAGGTTAGTGTTGTGGTTAGGGCTAGGGTTAGCATTAGGGTTAGGGTTGTGGGCTACGGTTAGGAGTTAGAGTGAAGGCTACGGTTAGTTTTACAGTTAAGGTGAGGGTTTAGGGTAAGTGTTCTGATTAGGGTTAGAGTTCGAGTTAGGGTTAGGTTTAGGGTTAGGGTTAGGTGTAGGGTAATATTTAGGTTTACGTCCAAGTTTAGGGTTAGAGTTAGTGCTGTATTTAGGGTGAGAGCTAGTGTTCTATTTAGGGTCAAGTTTAGAGTTAGGGTTAGGTTTAGGATTAGGATTATGTTTAGGGTTAGGGTTAGGTTCAGAGCTATCGTAAGGGTTAGGTTTAGGGTTTCAGATGGACTAGTGTTATGGTTAGAGTTAGGTTTAAGGTAAGGGTTTTGCTTAGGTTTAGGTTAGGGCTAAGGTTAGGATTAGGGTTTGGATGATGTTTAGGCTAGGGTGAGGGTTATTTTTATGGTTAGGGCTGGAGTTTGGATTTGTGCTCACGTTACTTTTAAGGTTAGGTTTAGGGTTTGGATTAGGGTTAGGGGTTATGTTTAGGGTTAGATTTACGAACAGGGTTAGTATTAGTGTGAAGTTCAGGTTAAGTGGGAGGGTTAGGATAAGGGTTAGGATTAGGGTTAGAATTATAATGTTAGACATTAGGTTTAGGGTGTTAGGTTTAGGTTCATGGTTAGGCTAGTCTTAAGTTTAAGGTTAATGTTAGGGTTAGGATTAGATTAGGGTTACTCTTCGTGTTAGAGTTAGGGTTAGGGATAAGTTTAGGGATAGCATTAGGTTTAGGGTTGGGGACAGGGTTAAGGGTTAGGGTGTGTGTTAGTGTTAGGTTTACCGTTAAGGAGAGGGTTTAGGTTAATTGTTATGGTTAGGGTTAGAGTTAGAGTTAGGGTTAGGGTTAGGGTGAAGTTTCAGTTAATAGTGAGTGTTAGGATTAAGGTTAGAGTTAGGGTTAAGGTTAGTGTCAGGGTTAGGTTTAGGTTTAGGGTTACGGTAGGGGTAAGGTTACTGTGAAGGCTAGGTTTACAGTAAAGGGTAGTGCTGGGTTAGGGTTAGGGTTACGTTTAGAGTTATTGTTAGGCTTAAGTTTAGGGTTAGGGTAGAGTTAATGTTAGGGTTAATTTTAGGGTTAGGGTAAGGGTTAGGTGTAGTTCAGGGTTAGGGCTAGGATTAGGGATAGGGTTAGGATTGGGGGATGGGTTAGGGATTCGTGTGAGGGTTAGTGTCAGGTTTACAGTTAAGCTGATGTTTTAGGGTGTTACAGTTAGGGTTAGGGTTAGAGTTAGGGTTAGGATTAGGTTTATGCTTAGGATTAGGGTTAGGGTTAGGGTCAGGGTTAGGTGGAGATTTAGTGTCATGTTTAGGTTGTTTTTTTAGTTTTACGGTTAGGCTTAGTGTGAAGTTTATTTTAATTATGAGGTTTAGGGTTAGGGGTTAGGGTTAGGTTATGTTTAGTTTTAGGTTTAGGGTTAGTGGTAGCGTTAGGGTTAGTTTTAGTTTTGGTTAGGGTTTGAATGAATTTAAGGTAGGTTTAGCGTTATGGTTAGGGTGAAATTTTGGTTAAGGGTGAGAGTTTTTTTTAGGTTTAGGGTTAGGGTTAGAGTTCGGGTGAGTGTTTAGGTTTAGGTTTAAGGTTAAGTTTAGGTTTAGGCTAATGATTAGGTTTAGAGTTAGGGTTAGGGGTTATTGTTTCGGTAAGGTTTAGGGTAGGGTTCTGTTTAGGGTTAAGTATAGTGTTAGGGTAAGAGTTAGAGTTCCATTTACAGTTGAGTGTTTTGGGTGTTACTGTTAGGGTTAGGGCTAGGGTTACAGTTAGAGTTAGGGTTAGAGTTTAGGGTTAGGTGTAAATTTATGGTAGCCTTAATGTTAGGTTAAGGTTAGGTTAGGGTTAGGGTCAGGGTTAGGATTAGGTTTAGGGTGAGGGTTAGGGTCAGAGATATTGTAAGGGTTAGGTTTAGGGTTACAAGTGGGCCATGGTTAAGGTTAGGGTTAGGTTTAGGGTTAAAGTTAGGGTTAGCTTTAGGTTAGGGATAGGATGAAGTTTAAGATAGGGTGAGGGTTAGGGTTATGGCTAAGGTTTGGGTTAGTTTTCGGGTTAGTGTTAAGGTTATGTTTAGGGTTAGGGTTAAGTTTATGGGTTGTGTTTAGTTTTAGGGTTAGGGTTAGATTTTAGGTTAGGGTTAAGTTTAGTGTAAACAGCTAAGGTTACGGTTTGTGTTAGGCATTGTGGTTGGGGTGAGGTTTAGGTTTAGGGTTAGGGTTTGAATGAAGTTTAGGATAGGGTGAGGGTTATTTTTATGGTTTGGGCTAAAGTTTGGTTTTGTGTTCAGCTTAGTGTTAAGGTTAGGTTTAGGGTTCGGTTTTGGGTTAGGGGTTATGTTTAGGGTTTGGGTTACGCTTTGGTTTAGGGTTCGTGTGAAGTTTAGGTTAAGGGTGAGGGTTAGGATAAAGGTTAGGATTAGGTTTATGGTAAGGTGTTAGTTGTTAGAGGTGTAGTTTAGCGTTAGGGTTTGGGTGAGGGTGCCGGTTAGGAATTGTGGTTCTGGTCATGGTTGGGTTTGGTTTAGGTTTATGATTAGGTTTCGGGTTAGTGTTAGAGTTAGGGTGAGAGTTAGGGTTAAGGTTTAGATTAGGCTTTGGTGTTAGGGGTTAGGGTTTGTGTTAGAGTTAGGGTTATCGTTAGGGCTCAGGGGTTTCAGGTTAGTTTTAGGGTTAAGGTTAGGGATTGCATTAGGGTTAGGTTTGGGGATACGGTTAGGGGTTAGGGTGAGGGTTACGGTTAGTTTTACAGTTAAAGTGTGGGTTTAGGATAAGTGTTATGATTAGGGTTAGAGTTGGAGTTATTTTTAGGTTTAGGGTTAGGTGTAGGGGAAGATTTAGGTTTAGGTCCAGGTTTAGGGTTAGAGTTAGTGTTCTCTCTAGGGTCAAGGGTGCAGTTAGGGTTAGGTTAGGATTAGGCCTAGGGCTAGGATTAGGTTTAGGGTTAATTTCGGGGCTATTGTAAGGGTTAGGTTTAGGGTTACAGATGGACTAGCGTTATGGTTAGAGGTAGGTTTAAGGTTAGGGTTTGGGTTAGGTTTAGGTTTAAGGTAGTGTTAGAGTTTGGATGAAGTTTAGGATAGGGTGAGGGTTATTTTTATGGTTAGGGCTAGAGTTTGGGTTTGTGTTCAGGTTAGCTTTAAGGCTAGGGTTCAGGTTAGGGTTAGGGGTTATGTTTAGGGTTAGGGTTATGTTTTGGTTTAGGGTTAGTGTGAAGTTTAGGTTAAGGGTGAGGGTTAGGATAAGAGTTAGAATTAGGGTTAGGATTATAGTTAGTGTTAGAGGTTAGATTTAGGATGCTAACGTTAGGTTTATGGTTAGGGTTGGGTTAATGTTAGAGTTAGGGTTAGATTAGGTTTAATGTTCGTGTTTGGGTTAGGGATAGGGTTAGGGATAGCATTAGGTTTAGGGTTGGGGATACGGTTAGGGGTTAGGGTGAGGGTTGTGGTTAGGGTGTGGGTTAGGGTTAGGTTTACAGTTAAGGTGAGGGTTTAGGGTAAGTTTTATAGTTAGGGTTCGAGTTAGGGTTTGGGTTAGGTTTAGGGTGAAGTTTCAGTTAATAGTCAGGGTCAGGGTAAGGGTTAGGGTTAAGATTACAGTTAGGGTTAAGTTTAGTGTTAGGGTTAGGGTTAGGGGAGGGGTAAGGTTAGGGTTAAGGCTAGGTTTACGGTAAAGGGTAGGGCTGGGTTAGGGTTAGGTTTCGAGTTAGAGCTAGTACTAGGGTTTAGGGTAAGAGGTAGGGTCAGGTTTAGAGTTTTTGTTAGTTTTAGGGTGGAGTTAAGGTTAAGCTTAGCGTTAGGGTAAGTGTTAGGTTTAGGTCAGGGTTAAGGTTAAGATTAGGGATAGGGTTAGGGTTAGGGAAAGGGTTAGGTGTTCGTGGGAGGGTTAGTGTTAGGTTTACACTTAAGCTGATGTTTTACAGTGTTACGGTTAGGTCAGGGTTGTAGTTAGGGTTAGGATGAGGTTTAGGTTTAGGGCTATATTTAGGGGATAGTTTAGGGTTAGGTTTAGTTTTAGGGTTAAGGTTAGGCTTAGGTTTATCTTGAAATTTATGTTAAGGATGAGGGTTAGGGTTAGCGTTAGGGTTAGGTGTTTGGGTTAAGGTTAGGGTTAGGTTTAGGGTAAGGGTTAGGGTTCGGTTTAGGATCAGGCTTAGGGTTAGGATTAGAATTAGGGTTAGTGGTTAGGGTTAGGCTTAGGGTTAAGGTTAGGTTTAGGCTAAAGATCAGGATTTGATTTCGAGTTAGGTGTTAGTGTTTCGGTTAGGTTTAGGGTAGGGTTATATTTAGGGTTAGGTTAAGAGTTAGATTTATGTTTACAGTTAAGGTGAGGGTTTTGGGTAAGTGTTACATTTAGGGTTAGGGTTAGGTTTAGGGCTAGGGCTAGGGTTAGGTTTAGATTTCGGGTTACCGGTTAGGGTTAGGTTTAAGTTTATGGTAGTGTAAAGTTAGGGTTAAGGTTTGGTTAGGGTTAGGGTCAGGGTTAGAATTAGGATTAGGTTTAGGGTGAGGGTTAGGGTCAGAGTTATTGTAAGGGTTAGGTTTGGGGTTACAGGTGGGTCAAGGTTAAGGTTAGGGTCAGGGTTAAAGTTAGGGTGTGCTTTAGATTAGGGATAGGGTGAAGTTTAAGATAGGGTGAGGGTTAGGGTTATGGCTAAGGTTTGCTTGAGTTTTCAGGTTAGTGTTAAGGTTATGTTTAGGGTTAGGAATAAGTTTATGGGTTCTGTTTACTTTTAGGGTTGGGGTAGATTTTAGGTTAGGGTTAAGTTCAGTGTTACGGTTAGGGTTAGGTTTACGGTTTGTGTTAGGCATTGTGGTTGGTGTGAGGATTAGGTTTAGCATTAGGGTTGGGTAGGGTTAGGATTATGGTTATGGTAAGGTGTTAGGGATTAGAGGAGTAGTTTTGGGTTAGGGCTTGGGTGAGGGTTCCGGTTAGGCATTGTGGTTCTGGTCATGGTTAGGTTTGGTTTAGGGTTAGGGTTAGTTTTATGATTAGGTTTAGGGTTAGTGTTAGAGTTAGGGTTAGGCTTTGGTGCTAGGGGTTAGGTTTTGGGTTAGGGTTAGGGTTATCGTTAGGGCTTAGGTTTTCAGGTGAGTGTTAGGGTTAGGGTTAGGGATAGCATTAGGGTTAGCTTTTGGGGGTACGGTTAGGGGCTAGGTGAGGGTTACAGTTAGTATTGCAGTTAAGGTTAGGTTTTAGGGCAAGTGTTAGGATTAGGGTTAGAGTTAGAGTTAGGGTTAGGTTTAGGGTTAGGTGCAGGGTAAGTTTTAGGTTTAAGTCCTGGTTTAGGGTTAGAGTTAGTGTTCTATTTAGGGTCAAGTTTAGAGTTCGGGTTAGGTTTAGGATTAGGTCTATTGTTGGGCTTAGGATTAGGGTTAGGTTCAGAGCTATTGTAAGGCTTAGGTTTAGGGTTACAGATGGACTAGCTTTACGGTTAGAGTTCGGTTTAAGGTTAGGGTTTGGGCTAGGTTTACGTTTACGGTTATGGTTAGGGTTAGGATTTGGTTGAAGTTTAGCATAGGCTGAGGGTTACTTTTAGGGTTAGGGCTAGAGTTTGGGTTTGTGTTCAGGTTAGTGTTATGGTTAGATTTAGGGTCCAGTTTAGGGTTGGGGTTAGGTTTGGTGTTAGGGTTAGTTTTAGGTTGAGGGTTAGTGTGAAGTTTAGGTTAAGGGTGAGAGTTAGGGTTAGGGTTAGGATTAGGGTTAGTGTTAGACGTTAGGTTTAGGGTGCTAGTTTTAGGTTTATGGTTAGGGTAGGTTTAAGTTTAGGGTTAATGTTAGGGTTAGTGTTAGATTAGGGTTACAGTTCATGTTAGGGTTACAGTTAGGGTTAGGGATAGCATTAGGTTTAGGGTTAGGAATATAGTTAGGGGTTAGGGTGAGGGTTGAGGGATAGCATTAGGTTTAGGGTTAGGAATATAGTTAGGGGTTAGGGTGAGGGTTGGGGATATGGTGAGGGTTAGGTTTAGGTTTACAGTTAAGGTGAGGGTTTAGGGTAATTGTTATGGTTAGGGTTAGAGTTAGGGTCATGGTGAAGTTTCAGGTAATAGTGGGGTTCAGGGTTAATGTTAGATTTAGGTTTAAGGTTAGTGTTAGGGTTAGGTTTAGGTTAGGGTTAAGGTAGCGGTCAGGTTAGGGTTAAGACTAGGTTTACGGTAAAGTGTAAGGCTAGGTTAGGGTTAGGTTTAGAGTTAGTGCTAGGGTTTAGGGTTAGGGTTAAGGTCAGGTTTAGAGTTATTGTTAGGTTTACGGTTAAGGTTAGGGTAGAGTTAAGGTTAAGGTTAAGTTTAAGGTTAGGGTAAGAGTTAGGTTTACGTCAGGTTTAGGGTTAGGATGAGGGATAGGGTTAGGGAAATGGTTAGGGTTTCGTGTGAGGATTAGTGTTATGTTTACATTAAGCTGATGTTTTTGGGTGTTACAGTAAGGTTTAGGGTTAGAGTTAGGTTAGGTTTAGAGTTAGGGCTAGAGTATGGTGATAGTGCTTTAGGCTTAGGTTTAGGGTGGAATGTAGGTTAAGGATGAGGGTTAGGGTTGGGGTAGGTGTTTGGATTAATGTTAGGGTCAGGCTTAGGGTTTTGGTTTAGAGTTCAGGTTAGATTCAGGGTTAGGGTTAGATTTAGGTTTAGGGTTAGGGTTAGGTTTAGTGTTAGTTTAGCTTAGGGTTAGGGTTTGAATGAAGTTAGGGTAGGTTTAGGGTTATGGTTAGGTTGAAATTTTGGTTAAGTGTGAGGGTTTGGTTTCAGGTTAGGGTTAGAGTTAGGGTTAGTGGTTAAGGTTAGGTTTAGGCTAAGCATTAGGGTTAGAGTTAGGGTTAGTGGTTAGTGTTTCAGTTAGGTTTAGGATAGGGTTATAATTAGGGTTAAGTTTAGGGTTACGGTAAGAGTTAGATTTACGTTTACAGTTAAGGTGAGGGTTTTGCGTAACTGTTACTGTTAGGGTTAGGGCTAGGTTTAGGGTGAGAGTTGGGTTAGGGTTTAGGTTTAGGTTAAGTTTATGGTAGGCTTAAAGTTAGGGTTAAGGTTAGGTTAGGGTTAGGGTCAGGGTTAGGTTTAGAATTAGGTTTCGGGCGAGGGTTAGTGTCAGAGTTATTATAAGGGTTAGGTTTAGGGTTACAGATGGGCCAAGGTTAAGGTTAGGGTTAGGTTTAGGGGTAGGGTTAGGGTTCAAGTTAGGGTTAGCTTTAGGTTAGGGATAGGGTGAAGTAAAGTAGGGTGTGGGTTAGGGTTATGGCTAAGGTTTGGGTTCGTTTTCAGGTTAGTGTTAAGTTTATGTTTAGGGTTAGGGTTAAGTTTATGGGTTCTGTTTAGTTTTCTCGTTAGGGTTAGATTTTAGGTTAGGGTTAAGTTAAGTGTAACAGTTAGGGTTACGATTTGTGTTAGGCATTGTGGTTGGGGTGAGTGTTAGGTTTATGGTTAGGGTTGGGTAGAGTTAGGATTATGGTTATGGTAAGGTGTTAGGGTTTAGAGGTGTAGTTTAGGGTTAGGGTTTGGGTGAGGGTTTCGGTTAGGCATTGTGGTTCTGGTCATGGTTAAGTTTGGTTCAGTGTTAGGGTTAGGTTTATGATTAGGTTTCGGGTTAGTGTTAGAGTTAGGGTGAGGGATAGTGTTAAGGTTTAGGTTAGGTTTTGGTGTTATGGGTTAGGGTTTGCGTTAGGGTTAGTGTTATCTTTATGGCTTAGGGGTTTCAGGTTAGTGTTGTGGTTAGGGCTAGGGTTAGCATTAGGGTTAGGGTTGTGGGCTACGGTTAGGGGTTAGAGTGAAGGTTACGGTTAGTTTTACAGTTAAGGTGAGGGTTTAGGGTAAGTGTTCTGATTAGGGTTAGAGTTCGAGTTAGGGTTAGGTTTAGGGATAGGGTTAGGTGTAGGGTAATATTTAGGTTTACGTCCAAGTTTAGGGTTAGAGTTAGTGTTGTATTTAGGGTCAGAGCTAGTGTTCTATTTAGGGTCAAGTTTAGAGTTAGGGTTAGGTTTAGGATTAGGATTATGTTTAGGGTTAGGGTTAGGTTCAGGGCTATCGTAAGGGTTAGGTTTAGGGTTTCAGATGGACTAGTGTTATGGTTAGAGTTAGGTTTAAGGTAAGGGTTTTGCTTAGGTTTAGGTTAGGGCTATGGTTAGGGTTAGGTTTTGGATGATGTTTAGGCTAGGGTGAGGGTTATTTTTATGGTTAGGGCTGGAGTTTGGATTTGTGCTCACGTTACTTTTAAGGTTAGGTTTAGGGTTTGGATTAGGGTTAGGGGTTATGTTTAGGGTTAGATTTACGAACAGGGTTAGTATTAGTGTGAAGTTCAGGTTAAGTGGGAGGGTCAGGATAAGGGTTAGGATTAGGGTTAGAATTATAATGTTAGACATTAGGTTTAGGGTGTTAGGTTTAGGTTTATGGTTAGGCTAGTCTTAAGTTTAAGGTTAATGTTAGGGTTAGGATTAGATTAGGGTTACTCTTCGTGTTAGAGTTAGGGTTAGGGATAAGTTTAGGGATAGCATTAGGTTTAGGGTTGGGGACACGGTTAAGGGTTAGGATGTTTGTTAGTGTTAGGTTTACCGTTAAGGAGAGGGTTTAGGTTAATTGTTAAGGTTAGGGTAAGAGTTAGAGTTAGGGTTAGGGTTAGGGTGAAGTTTCAGTTAATAGTGAGTGTTAGGGTTAAGGTTAGAGTTAGGGTTAAGGTTAGTGTCAGGGTTAGGTTTAGGTTTAGGGTTACGGTAGGGGTAAGGTTACTGTGAAGGCTAGGTTTACAGTAAAGGGTAGTGCTGGGTTAGGGTTAGGGTTACGTTTAGAGTTATTGTTAGGCTTAAGTTTAGGGTTAGGGTAGGGTTAATGTTAGGGTTAATTTTAGGGTTAGGGTAAGGGTTAGGTTTAGTTCAGGTTTAGGGCTAGGATTAGGATTAGGGTTAGGATTGGGGGATGGGTTAGGGATTCGTGTGAGGGTTAGTGTCAGGTTTACAGTTAAGCTGATGTTTTAGGGTGTTACAGTTAGGGTTAGGGTTAGAGTTAGGGTTAGGATTAGGTTTATGCTTAGGATTAGGGTTAGGGTTAGGGTCAGGGTTAGGTGGAGATTTAGTGTCATGTTTAGGTTGTTTTTTTAGTTTTACGGTTAGGCTTAGTGTGAAGTTTATTTTAATTATGAGGTTTAGGGTTAGGGGTTAGGGTTAGGTTATGTTTAGTTTTAGGTTTAGGGTTAGTGGTAGCGTTAGGGTTAGTTTTAGTTTTGGTTAGGGTTTGAATGAATTTAAGGTAGGTTTAGCGTTATGGTTAGGGTGAAATTTTGGTTAAGCGTGAGAGTTTTTTTTAGGTTTAGGGTTAGGGTTAGAGTTCGGGTGAGTGTTTAGGTTTAGGTTTAAGGTTAAGTTTAGGTTTAGGCTAATGATTAGGTTTAGAGTTAGGGTTAGGGGTTATTGTTTCGGTAAGGTTTAGGGTAGGGTTCTGTTTAGGGTTAAGTATAGTGTTAGGGTAAGAGTTAGAGTTCCATTTACAGTTGAGTGTTTTGGGTGTTACTGTTAGGGTTAGGGCTAGGGTTACAGTTAGAGTTAGGGTTAGAGTTTAGGGTTAGGTGTAAATTTATGGTAGCCTTAATGTTAGGTTAAGGTTAGGTTAGGGTTAGGGTCAGGGTTAGGATTAGGTTTAGGGTGAGGGTTAGGGTCAGAGATATTGTAAGGGTTAGGTTTAGGGTTACAAGTGGGCCATGGTTAAGGTTAGGGTTAGGTTTAGGGTTCAAGTTAGGGTTAGCTTTAGGTTAGGGATAGGATGAAGTTTAAGATAGGGTGAGGGTTAGGGTTATGGCTAAGGTTTGGGTTAGTTTTCGGGTTAGTGTTAAGGTTATGTTTAGGGTTAGGGTTAAGTTTATGGGTTGTGTTTAGTTTTAGGGTTAGGGTTAGATTTTAGGTTAGGGTTAAGTTTAGTGTAAACAGCTAAGGTTACGGTTTGTGTTAGGCATTGTGGTTGGGGTGAGGTTTAGGTTTAGGGTTAGGGTTTGAATGAAGTTTAGGATAGGGTGAGGGTTATTTTTATGGTTTGGGCTAAAGTTTGGTTTTGTGTTCAGCTTAGTGTTAAGGTTAGGTTTAGGGTTCGGTTTTGGGTTAGGGGTTATGTTTAGGGTTTGGGTTACGCTTTGGTTTAGGGTTCGTGTGAAGTTTAGGTTAAGGGTGAGGGTTAGGATAAAGGTTAGGATTAGGTTTATGGTAAGGTGTTAGTTGTTAGAGGTGTAGTTTAGCGTTAGGGTTTGGGTGAGGGTTCCGGTTAGGAATTGTGGTTCTGGTCATGGTTGGGTTTGGTTTAGGTTTATGATTAGGTTTCGGGTTAGTGTTAGAGTTAGGGTGAGAGTTAGGGTTAAGGTTTAGATTAGGCTTTGGTGTTAGGGGTTAGGGTTTGTGTTAGAGTTAGGGTTATCGTTAGGGCTCAGGGGTTTCAGGTTAGTTTTAGGGTTAAGGTTAGGGATTGCATTAGGGTTAGGTTTGGGGATACGGTTAGGGGTTAGGGTGAGGGTTACGGTTAGTTTTACAGTTAAAGTGTGGGTTTAGGATAAGTGTTATGATTAGGGTTAGAGTTGGAGTTATTTTTAGGTTTAGGGTTAGGTGTAGGGGAAGATTTAGGTTTAGGTCCAGGTTTAGGGTTAGAGTTAGTGTTCTCTCTAGGGTCAAGGGTGCAGTTAGGGTTAGGTTAGGATTAGGCCTAGGGCTAGGATTAGGTTTAGGGTTAATTTCGGGGCTATTGTAAGGGTTAGGTTTAGGGTTACAGATGGACTAGCGTTATGGTTAGAGGTAGGTTTAAGGTTAGGGTTTGGGTTAGGTTTAGGTTTAAGGTAGTGTTAGAGTTTGGATGAAGTTTAGGATAGGGTGAGGGTTATTTTTATGGTTAGGGCTAGAGTTTGGGTTTGTGTTCAGGTTAGCTTTAAGGCTAGGGTTCAGGTTAGGGTTAGGGGTTATGTTTAGGGTTAGGGTTATGTTTTGGTTTAGGGTTAGTGTGAAGTTTAGGTTAAGGGTGAGGGTTAGGATAAGAGTTAGAATTAGGGTTAGGATTATAGTTAGTGTTAGAGGTTAGATTTAGGATGCTAACGTTAGGTTTATGGTTAGGGTTGGGTTAATGTTAGAGTTAGGGTTAGATTAGGTTTAATGTTCGTGTTTGGGTTAGGGATAGGGTTAGGGATAGCATTAGGTTTAGGGTTGGGGATACGGTTAGGGGTTAGGGTGAGGGTTGTGGTTAGGGTGTGGGTTAGGGTTAGGTTTACAGTTAAGGTGAGGGTTTAGGGTAAGTTTTATAGTTAGGGTTCGAGTTAGGGTTTGGGTTAGGTTTAGGGTGAAGTTTCAGTTAATAGTCAGGGTCAGGGTAAGGGTTAGGGTTAAGATTACAGTTAGGGTTAAGTTTAGTGTTAGGGTTAGGGTTAGGGGAGGGGTAAGGTTAGGGTTAAGGCTAGGTTTACGGTAAAGGGTAGGGCTGGGTTAGGGTTAGGTTTCGAGTTAGAGCTAGTACTAGGGTTTAGGGTAAGAGGTAGGGTCAGGTTTAGAGTTTTTGTTAGTTTTAGGGTGGAGTTAAGGTTAAGCTTAGCGTTAGGGTAAGTGTTAGGTTTAGGTCAGGGTTAAGGTTAAGATTAGGGATAGGGTTAGGGTTAGGGAAAGGGTTAGGTGTTCGTGGGAGGGTTAGTGTTAGGTTTACACTTAAGCTGATGTTTTACAGTGTTACGGTTAGGTCAGGGTTGTAGTTAGGGTTAGGATGAGGTTTAGGTTTAGGGCTATATTTAGGGGATAGTTTAGGGTTAGGTTTAGTTTTAGGGTTAAGGTTAGGCTTAGGTTTATCTTGAAATTTATGTTAAGGATGAGGGTTAGGGTTAGCGTTAGGGTTAGGTGTTTGGGTTAAGGTTAGGGTTAGGTTTAGGGTAAGGGTTAGGGTTCGGTTTAGGATCAGGCTTAGGGTTAGGATTAGAATTAGGGTTAGTGGTTAGGGTTAGGCTTAGGGTTAAGGTTAGGTTTAGGCTAAAGATCAGGATTTGATTTCGAGTTAGGTGTTAGTGTTTCGGTTAGGTTTAGGGTAGGGTTATATTTAGGGTTAGGTTAAGAGTTAGATTTATGTTTACAGTTAAGGTGAGGGTTTTGGGTAAGTGTTACATTTAGGGTTAGGGTTAGGTTTAGGGCTAGGGCTAGGGTTAGGTTTAGATTTCGGGTTACCGGTTAGGGTTAGGTTTAAGTTTATGGTAGTGTAAAGTTAGGGTTAAGGTTTGGTTAGGGTTAGGGTCAGGGTTAGAATTAGGATTAGGTTTAGGGTGAGGGTTAGGGTCAGAGTTATTGTAAGGGTTAGGTTTGGGGTTACAGGTGGGTCAAGGTTAAGGTTAGGGTCAGGGTTAAAGTTAGGGTGTGCTTTAGATTAGGGATAGGGTGAAGTTTAAGATAGGGTGAGGGTTAGGGTTATGGCTAAGGTTTGCTTGAGTTTTCAGGTTAGTGTTAAGGTTATGTTTAGGGTTAGGAATAAGTTTATGGGTTCTGTTTACTTTTAGGGTTGGGGTAGATTTTAGGTTAGGGTTAAGTTCAGTGTTACGGTTAGGGTTAGGTTTACGGTTTGTGTTAGGCATTGTGGTTGGTGTGAGGATTAGGTTTAGCATTAGGGTTGGGTAGGGTTAGGATTATGGTTATGGTAAGGTGTTAGGGATTAGAGGAGTAGTTTTGGGTTAGGGCTTGGGTGAGGGTTCCGGTTAGGCATTGTGGTTCTGGTCATGGTTAGGTTTGGTTTAGGGTTAGGGTTAGTTTTATGATTAGGTTTAGGGTTAGTGTTAGAGTTAGGGTTAGGCTTTGGTGCTAGGGGTTAGGTTTTGGGTTAGGGTTAGGGTTATCGTTAGGGCTTAGGTTTTCAGGTGAGTGTTAGGGTTAGGGTTAGGGATAGCATTAGGGTTAGCTTTTGGGGGTACGGTTAGGGGCTAGGTGAGGGTTACAGTTAGTATTGCAGTTAAGGTTAGGTTTTAGGGCAAGTGTTAGGATTAGGGTTAGAGTTAGAGTTAGGGTTAGGTTTAGGGTTAGGTGCAGGGTAAGTTTTAGGTTTAAGTCCTGGTTTAGGGTTAGAGTTAGTGTTCTATTTAGGGTCAAGTTTAGAGTTCGGGTTAGGTTTAGGATTAGGTCTATTGTTGGGCTTAGGATTAGGGTTAGGTTCAGAGCTATTGTAAGGCTTAGGTTTAGGGTTACAGATGGACTAGCTTTACGGTTAGAGTTCGGTTTAAGGTTAGGGTTTGGGCTAGGTTTACGTTTACGGTTATGGTTAGGGTTAGGATTTGGTTGAAGTTTAGCATAGGCTGAGGGTTACTTTTAGGGTTAGGGCTAGAGTTTGGGTTTGTGTTCAGGTTAGTGTTATGGTTAGATTTAGGGTCCAGTTTAGGGTTGGGGTTAGGTTTGGTGTTAGGGTTAGTTTTAGGTTGAGGGTTAGTGTGAAGTTTAGGTTAAGGGTGAGAGTTAGGGTTAGGGTTAGGATTAGGGTTAGTGTTAGACGTTAGGTTTAGGGTGCTAGTTTTAGGTTTATGGTTAGGGTAGGTTTAAGTTTAGGGTTAATGTTAGGGTTAGTGTTAGATTAGGGTTACAGTTCATGTTAGGGTTACAGTTAGGGTTAGGGATAGCATTAGGTTTAGGGTTAGGAATATAGTTAGGGGTTAGGGTGAGGGTTGAGGGATAGCATTAGGTTTAGGGTTAGGAATATAGTTAGGGGTTAGGGTGAGGGTTGGGGATATGGTGAGGGTTAGGTTTAGGTTTACAGTTAAGGTGAGGGTTTAGGGTAATTGTTATGGTTAGGGTTAGAGTTAGGGTCATGGTGAAGTTTCAGGTAATAGTGGGGTTCAGGGTTAATGTTAGATTTAGGTTTAAGGTTAGTGTTAGGGTTAGGTTTAGGTTAGGGTTAAGGTAGCAGTCAGGTTAGGGTTAAGACTAGGTTTACGGTAAAGTGTAAGGCTAGGTTAGGGTTAGGTTTAGAGTTAGTGCTAGGGTTTAGGGTTAGGGTTAAGGTCAGGTTTAGAGTTATTGTTAGGTTTACGGTTAAGGTTAGGGTAGAGTTAAGGTTAAGGTTAAGTTTAAGTTTAGGGTAAGAGTTAGGTTTACGTCAGGTTTAGGGTTAGGATGAGGGATAGGGTTAGGGAAATGGTTAGGGTTTCGTGTGAGGATTAGTGTTATGTTTACATTAAGCTGATGTTTTTGGGTGTTACAGTAAGGTTTAGGGTTAGAGTTAGGTTAGGTTTAGAGTTAGGGCTAGAGTATGGTGATAGTGCTTTAGGCTTAGGTTTAGGGTGGAATGTAGGTTAAGGATGAGGGTTAGGGTTGGGGTAGGTGTTTGGATTAATGTTAGGGTCAGGCTTAGGGTTTTGGTTTAGAGTTCAGGTTAGATTCAGGGTTAGGGTTAGATTTAGGTTTAGGGTTAGGGTTAGGTTTAGTGTTAGTTTAGCTTAGGGTTAGGGTTTGAATGAAGTTAGGGTAGGTTTAGGGTTATGGTCAGGTTGAAATTTTGGTTAAGTGTGAGGGTTTGGTTTCAGGTTAGGGTTAGAGTTAGGGTTAGTGGTTAAGGTTAGGTTTAGGCTAAGCATTAGGGTTAGAGTTAGGGTTAGTGGTTAGTGTTTCAGTTAGGTTTAGGATAGGGTTATAATTAGGGTTAAGTTTAGGGTTACGGTAAGAGTTAGATTTACGTTTACAGTTAAGGTGAGGGTTTTGCGTAACTGTTACTGTTAGGGTTAGGGCTAGGTTTAGGGTGAGAGTTGGGTTAGGGTTTAGGTTTAGGTTAAGTTTATGGTAGGCTTAAAGTTAGGGTTAAGGTTAGGTTAGGGTTAGGGTCAGGGTTAGGATTAGAATTAGGTTTCGGGCGAGGGTTAGTGTCAGAGTTATTATAAGGGTTAGGTTTAGGGTTACAGATGGGCCAAGGTTAAGGTTAGGGTTAGGTTTAGGGGTAGGGTTAGGGTTCAAGTTAGGGTTAGCTTTAGGTTAGGGATAGGGTGAAGTAAAGTAGGGTGTGGGTTAGGGTTATGGCTAAGGTTTGGGTTCGTTTTCAGGTTAGTGTTAAGTTTATGTTTAGGGTTAGGGTTAAGTTTATGGGTTCTGTTTAGTTTTCTCGTTAGGGTTAGATTTTAGGTTAGGGTTAAGTTAAGTGTAACAGTTAGGGTTACGATTTGTGTTAGGCATTGTGGTTGGGGTGAGTGTTAGGTTTATGGTTAGGGTTGGGTAGAGTTAGGATTATGGTTATGGTAAGGTGTTAGGGTTTAGAGGTGTAGTTTAGGGTTAGGGTTTGGGTGAGGGTTTCGGTTAGGCATTGTGGTTCTGGTCATGGTTAAGTTTGGTTCAGTGTTAGGGTTAGGTTTATGATTAGGTTTCGGGTTAGTGTTAGAGTTAGGGTGAGGGATAGTGTTAAGGTTTAGGTTAGGTTTTGGTGTTATGGGTTAGGGTTTGCGTTAGGGTTAGTGTTATCTTTATGGCTTAGGGGTTTCAGGTTAGTGTTGTGGTTAGGGCTAGGGTTAGCATTAGGGTTAGGGTTGTGGGCTACGGTTAGGGGTTAGAGTGAAGGTTACGGTTAGTTTTACAGTTAAGGTGAGGGTTTAGGGTAAGTGTTCTGATTAGGGTTAGAGTTCGAGTTAGGGTTAGGTTTAGGGATAGGGTTAGGTGTAGGGTAATATTTAGGTTTACGTCCAAGTTTAGGGTTAGAGTTAGTGTTGTATTTAGGGTCAGAGCTAGTGTTCTATTTAGGGTCAAGTTTAGAGTTAGGGTTAGGTTTAGGATTAGGATTATGTTTAGGGTTAGGGTTAGGTTCAGGGCTATCGTAAGGGTTAGGTTTAGGGTTTCAGATGGACTAGTGTTATGGTTAGAGTTAGGTTTAAGGTAAGGGTTTTGCTTAGGTTTAGGTTAGGGCTATGGTTAGGGTTAGGTTTTGGATGATGTTTAGGCTAGGGTGAGGGTTATTTTTATGGTTAGGGCTGGAGTTTGGATTTGTGCTCACGTTACTTTTAAGGTTAGGTTTAGGGTTTGGATTAGGGTTAGGGGTTATGTTTAGGGTTAGATTTACGAACAGGGTTAGTATTAGTGTGAAGTTCAGGTTAAGTGGGAGGGTTAGGATAAGGGTTAGGATTAGGGTTAGAATTATAATGTTAGACATTAGGTTTAGGGTGTTAGGTTTAGGTTTATGGTTAGGCTAGTCTTAAGTTTAAGGTTAATGTTAGGGTTAGGATTAGATTAGGGTTACTCTTCGTGTTAGAGTTAGGGTTAGGGATAAGTTTAGGGATAGCATTAGGTTTAGGGTTGGGGACACGGTTAAGGGTTAGGATGTTTGTTAGTGTTAGGTTTACCGTTAAGGAGAGGGTTTAGGTTAATTGTTAAGGTTAGGGTAAGAGTTAGAGTTAGGGTTAGGGTTAGGGTGAAGTTTCAGTTAATAGTGAGTGTTAGGGTTAAGGTTAGAGTTAGGGTTAAGGTTAGTGTCAGGGTTAGGTTTAGGTTTAGGGTTACGGTAGGGGTAAGGTTACTGTGAAGGCTAGGTTTACAGTAAAGGGTAGTGCTGGGTTAGGGTTAGGGTTACGTTTAGAGTTATTGTTAGGCTTAAGTTTAGGGTTAGGGTAGGGTTAATGTTAGGGTTAATTTTAGGGTTAGGGTAAGGGTTAGGTTTAGTTCAGGTTTAGGGCTAGGATTAGGATTAGGGTTAGGATTGGGGGATGGGTTAGGGATTCGTGTGAGGGTTAGTGTCAGGTTTACAGTTAAGCTGATGTTTTAGGGTGTTACAGTTAAGGTTAGGGTTAGAGTTAGGGTTAGGATTAGGTTTATGCTTAGGATTAGGGTTAGGGTTAGGGTCAGGGTTAGGTGGAGATTTAGTGTCATGTTTAGGTTGTTTTTTTAGTTTTAGGGTTAGGCTTAGTGTGAAGTTTATTTTAATTATGAGGTTTAGGGTTAGGGGTTAGGGTTAGGTTATGTTTAGTTTTAGGTTTGGGGTTAGTGGTAGCGTTAGGGTTAGTTTTAGTTTTGGTTAGGGTTTGAATGAATTTAAGGTAGGTTTAGCGTTATGGTTAGGGTGAAATTTTGGTTAAGGGTGAGAGTTTGTTTTAGGTTTAGGGTTAGGGTTAGAGTTAGGGTGAGTGTTTAGGTTGAGGTTTAAGGTTAAGTTTAGGTTTAGGCTAATGATTAGGTTTAGAGTTAGGGTTAGGGGTTATTGTTTCGGTAAGGTTTAGGGTAGGGTTCTGTTTAGGGTTAAGTATAGTGTTAGGGTAAGAGTTAGAGTTCCATTTACAGTTGAGTGTTTTGGGTGTTACTGTTAGGGTTAGGGCTAGGGTTACAGTTAAAGTTAGGGTTAGAGGTTAGGGTTAGGTGTAAGTTTATGGTAGCCTTAATGTTAGGTTAAGGTTAGGTTAGGGTTAGGGTCAGGGTTAGGATTAGGTTTAGGGTGAGGGTTAGGGTCAGAGATATTGTAAGGGTTAGGTTTAGGGTTACAAGTGGGCCATGGTTAAGGTTAGGGTTAGGTTTAGGGTTAAAGTTAGGGTTAGCTTTAGGTTAGGGATAGGATGAAGTTTAAGATAGGGTGAGGGTTAGGGTTATGGCTAAGGTTTGGGTTAGTTTTCAGGTTAGTGTTAAGGTTATGTTTAGGGTTAGGGTTAAGTTTATGGGTTGTGTTTAGTTTTAGGGTTAGGGTTAGATTTTAGGTTAGGGTTAAGTTTAGTGTAACAGTTAAGGTTACGGTTTGTGTTAGGCATTGTGGTTGGGGTGAGGTTTAGGTTTAGGGTTAGGGTTGTGTATGCTTAAGATTATGGTTATGGTAAGGTGTTAGGGGTTAGAAGTGTAGTTTAGGGTTAGGGGTGGGTGAGGGTTCTGGTAAAGCATTGTGGTTCTGACCATGGTTAGGTTTGGTTTAGGGTTACAGTTAGGTTTATGATTAGGTTTCAGGTTAGTGTTCGAGTTAGAGTTAAGGTTTGGGTTAGGCTTTGGTGTTAGGGGTTAGGGTTTGGGTTAGGGTTAGGGTTATTGTTAGGGCTCAGGGGTTCAGGTTAGTGTTAGGGTTAGGGTTACGGATAGCATTAGGGTTAGGGTTCGGGATACGGTTAGGGGTTAGGGTGAGGGTTACGGTTACTTTTACAGTTTAGGTGAGGGTTTAGGTTAAGTGTCATCATTAGAGTTAGAGTTAGGGTTATGGTTAGGTGTAGGGCAATATTTAGGTTTAGGTGCCGGTTTAGTGTTAGAGTCAGTGTTCAATTTAGGGTCAAGGTTAGATTTAGGGTTAGGGTTAGGTTTAGGTCTAGGGTTAGGATTAGGTTTAGGGTTAGGTTCAGGGCTATTGTAAGGGTTAGGTTTAGGGTTACATTTGGACTAGCATTATGGTTAGAGTTATGTTCAAGGATAGGGTTTGGGTTAGGTTTAGGTTTAGGGTTAGGGTTTGGATGAAGTTTAGGATAGGGTGAGGGTTATTTTTATGGTTTGGGCTAAAGTTTGGTTTTGTGTTCAGCTTAGTGTTAAGGTTAGGTTTAGGGTTCGGTTTTGGGTTAGGGGTTATGTTTAGGGTTTGGGTTACGCTTTGGTTTAGGGTTAGTGTGAAGTTTAGGTTAAGGGTGAGGGTTAGGATAAAGGTTAGGATTAGGTTTATGGTAAGGTGTTAGTGGTTAGAGGTGTAGTTTAGGGTTAGGGTTTGGGTGAGGGTTCCGGTTAGGAATTGTGGTTCTGGTCATGGTTGGGTTTGGTTCAGGTTTATGATTCGGATTCGGGTTAGTGTTAGAGTTAGGGTGAAAGTTAGGGTTAAGGTTTGGATTAGGCTTTGGTGTTAGGGGTTAGGGTTTGTGTTAGAGTTAGTGTTATCGTTAGGGCTCAGGGGTTTCAGGTTATTTTTAGGGTTAAGGTTAGGGATTGCATTAGGGTTAGGTTTGGGGATACGGTTAGGGGTTAGGGTGAGGGTTACAGTTAGTTTTACAGTTAAAGTGTGGGTTTAGGATAAGTGTTATGATTAGGGTTAGAGTTGTAGTTATTTTTAGGTTTAGGGTTAGGTGTAGGGGAAGATTTAGGTTTAGGTCCAGGTTTAGGGTTAGAGTTAGTGTTCTCTCTAGGGTCAAGGGTGCAGTTAGGGTTAGGTTAGGATTAGGTCTAGGGCTAGGATTAGGTTTAGGGTTAATTTCAGGGCTATTGTAAGGGTTAGGTTTAGGGTTACAGATGGACTAGCGCTATGGTTAGAGGTAGGTTTAAGGTTAGGGTTTGGGTTAGGTTTAGGTTTAAGGTAGTGTTAGAGTTTGGATGAAGTTTAGGATAGGGTGAGGGTTATTTTTATGGTTAGGGCTAGAGTTTGGGTTTGTGTTCAGGTTAGCTTTAAGGCTAGGGTTCAGGTTAGGGTTAGGGGTTATGTTTAGGGTTAGGGTTATGTTTTGGTTTAGGGTTAGTGTGAAGTTTAGGTTAAGGGTGAGGGTTAGGATAAGAGTTAGAATTAGGGTTAGGATTATAGTTAGTGTTAGAGGTTAGATTTAGGATGCTAACGTTAGGTTTATGGTTAGGGTTGGGTTAATGTTAGAGTTAGGGTTAGATTAGGTTTAATGTTCGTGTTTGGGTTAGGGATAGGGTTAGGGATAGCATTAGGTTTAGGGTTGGGGATACGGTTAGGGGTTAGGGTGAGGGTTGTGGTTAGGGTGTGGGTTAGGGTTAGGTTTACAGTTAAGGTGAGGGTTTAGGGTAAGTGTTATAGTTAGGGTTCGAGTTAGGGTTTGGGTTAGGTTTAGGGTGAAGTTTCAGTTAATAGTCAGGGTCAGGGTAAGGGTTAGGGTTAAGATTACAGTTAGGGTTAAGTTTAGTGTTAGGGTTAGGGTTAGGGGAGGGGTAAGGTTAGGGTTAAGGCTAGGTTTACGGTAAAGGGTAGGGCTAGGTTAGGGTTAGGTTTAGAGTTAGAGCTAGTACTAGGGTTTAGGGTAAGAGGTAGGGTCAGGTTTAGAGTTTTTGTTAGTTTTAGGGTGGAGTTAAGGTTAAGCTTAGCGTTAGGGTAAGTGTTAGGTTTAGGTCAGGGTTAAGGTTAGGATTAGGGATAGGGTTAGGGTTAGGGAAAGGGTTAGGTGTTCGTGGGAGGGTTAGTGTTAGGTTTACACTTAAGCTGATGTTTTACAGTGTTACGGTTAGGTCAGGGTTGTAGTTAGGGTTAGGATGAGGTTTAGGTTTAGGGCTATATTTAGGGGATAGTTTAGGGTTAGGTTTAGTTTTAGGGTTAAGGTTAGGCTTAGGTTTATCTTGAAATTTATGTTAAGGATGAGGGTTAGGGTTAGCGTTAGGGTTAGGTGTTTGGGTTAAGGTTAGGGTTAGGTTTAGGGTTTGGGTTAGGGTTAGGTGTTTCGGTTAATGTTAGGGTCAGGTTTAGGGTAAGGGTTAGGGTTCGGTTTAGGATCAGGCTTAGGGTTAGGATTAGAATTAGGGTTAGTGGTTAGGGTTAGGCTTAGGGTTAAGGTTAGGTTTAGGCAAAAGATCAGGATTTGATTCCGAGTTAGGTGTTAGTGTTTCGGTTAGGTTTAGGGTGGGGTTATATTTAGGGTTAGGTTAAGAGTTAGATTTATGTTTACAGTTAAGGTGAGGGTTTTGGGTAAGTGTTACATTTAGGATTAGGGTTAGGTTTAGGGCTAGGGCAAGGGTTAGGTTTAGATTTCAGGTTACAGGTTAGGGTTAGGTTTAAGTTTATGGTAGGGTAAAGTTAGGGTTAAGGTTTGGTTAGGGTTAGGGTCAGGATTAGGATTAGGTTTAGGGTGAGGGTTAGGGTCAGCGTTATTGTAAGGGTTAGGTTTGGGGTTACAGGTGGGTCAAGGTTAAGGTTAGGGTCAGGGTTAAAGTTAGGGTGTGCTTTAGATTAGGGATAGGGTGAAGTTTAAGATAGGGTGAGGGTTAGGGTTATGGCTA